>NC_045427.1:10631336-10996961 GCF_902635505.1 Sarcophilus harrisii | reverse complement strand
TAGTTTTTGATTGCTTTCAAAAGTGGTTGGACATGTCCTTCAACATTTATCACTTTCCCATTTCATCATTTTTTGCCAATCTGGTAGGCATAAAATGATATCTCAAGGTTGGTTTAATTTATATTTCTCTAATCATTTATTGTGGGATGTTTTTACATGACTATAAGCCACTATGATTTTTCCATTGGAAAACATCCTGTTCACATCCTTTGAACACTTATCACTTGTGGAAATAATTTGTATTCTTATAGATTTGACATAGTTGCTTTTCAAAAATTTAAGATAGGAGACTTTAATTTGAGTACCAGCCTAAAATTTCCCCCAGTTTTCTGCTATTTTTCTTATTTTGGCTGCATTTATGTTATTTGCATAAAACTTTTTAAAATTTAATATAATCAAAATTATCAATTTTCCACCTAACTTTGTTCTCTATCTCTGAATTGTTTGTATGTTCATAGGGAAATTTAAAAAAAATCCTTGTAAAATCTCTCTTTTAATCTAAGTCATATGTCCATTTTGGCCTTATCTTAGTAAATTGCATAAGATATTCATTCATACATGCATATGTACATTCACACATACATATACAGTATGTATGTATAAATGTATATGTATATATATTTCATATGCACATATAAATATATATGAGCTGATATTCAAATTTTTGAATTAATTTATAAATCACATTTTTTCTCTTAGTAAGCTCATTTATAGCCTAGTCAATTTCCTTCTTTTTTTTTTTTTTTAACTAGGTCTGTTTAGATATTTTATTTATTCTACTAACCTAGGTAATTTATAATATTTTTTGTAAATATTCTTCCATTGCACTTAATTTGTTAACTAACTCCTTATAATTATTTTACTATATAGCATTTAATATAGTTTCATATTTCTTACAAACAACTTTTAAATAGTCATCACATTTATTAATTTATTTTTATTATTTTGTGATCACACAAAGAGAATATAGGGCTAAAATGTGGCTGATGTCAAAACAAGAATATTGAGCACTGAGAAAATGTCATTAGAATCTAAAGCATATTATATTGTCATTTGTTTATATTAATAATAATGTCACACATCTCTCTGGCTCTCACTGTGTTGAGCTTCTCTTGATTTCCCCCTAAATCTGTAGAATGGAATGCTACTTCCACTTGTAAGTTCTGCAATATGCCACATGTGTTTACCTTTGTCAGGCCAGCAAGAACCAGACCTCTCTGTTTGTTTTCCTGGATGGAAGTCAAAGACAACACAGTTTTCTAATTATGATAAATTGCCAAAATCTCTTTCTTTTAAAAGAAGACTACCTATGAGCCCCACCAAGCAATATTGAATGTGAGGTTGAAGGGTCTAGTCCATAAATTGTATCCATGAAACCCCTACTGCTCATTTCCAAGATAGAGCCTGCTGGGATAACATTCTCTTGCACAGTGTAATGAAATGCCCATCTGTCTGGATCATCTCAGCCACCAGTCAGCTCACAGCTGCTTCCCTATTTTCCACTCCAGCGTTTTCACAGTGAGTTTAGCATGACTGTCAAATCCATGCATGCTTGCAGATGTCCATTGAAAGGCATGTTGTAGGGTTGGAAGGGACTTACAAATATGATGACATTTTAATAAACAACTGACAATGTTTGTTTTCACAAGTAGCATGAAGTCTGACAATATATCCCCCCAACCAAAATACATTCTGTAGCCTCTTTATTCATTTATTGATTCATTTAGTCATACATCCAATGTTTATTTTCCCACCAAACTATTAAAATTTTTATCTTCAAGAATTAGCTAAAATGCCACTTCTTATAAGTAACTTAACAAAAAAAAAAAAAAAAAAAAAACTTAACAAAAAAAAAGTAACTCATTCAAATGAAAGCAGAATTATACTCTGGAAGTTTACATTAACTAGAATCTGCATTAGCTTTAAACATCTCTTATTTGAATATTCCCCAAATAAGCTATCTAGAACATAAGACAAAATATGAAGTGTTAAATGAAGTGTCAGAAGTTAAAAAAAAAAAAAAGCACCCCCCCCCCCACTCTCAGGGAGGATGCTTAATGGAAGAGGCATGTTTTGAATTACAACTTGAAGAAAGTGGTATTTCAACTGTGGAAAATGAGGGAGGTTATAACTGGCATTAAAAATAATAGGATCAAAAGGACAGAGAGAACAAAAGTTGGACATATTTGAGGGAAGCTGAATAATCAAATTTGGCTGAATACAGGAGAAAGGAAAGAGTACTTTAAATCTTTGTGTTCCTGTGTGCCTATGTCTAATGAAGGGTTCAGTGACATGGAACTTCATCAACCATTTCATTGTTATAAAGAGTTCTAATGGAGAAACTATCTCTGTTATCACAATTTGGCACTTATTTCATAAATGACAGTACTAGAAAGTAGACAATATAAATAGTGAATAAGTGAATGAAAGAATGGAAAAAAGCACTTACCCACCAAGCACTTTGCTAAGAAAGAAATTCTCAATAATGAAAGAGCTTATCCTAGGGGTTGGAGTCAGGATGGTCGAGTACTGCCAACAACGCAGCAGATTCAATATTCCCTTCCATTTTTTTAAATAATGCACCAAATAGAATTCTGAAGCAACAGAGCCACTAAAAGGAAAGAATGAAACATTTTTTCAAACCTGAGACATCTGAGAAGGTAGCCAAGAAAGGTCTGTTGAATCATGATTGGAGCTGGCTCAGAGCACAATCAACAGCAGTGCCAATGCAGTCTTGGAAGCAGTGGTGATAGTAGCAGCAGCAGGAGTTTTGGGAGCTCTGAAGTCAGAGACAGCAAAGGAGTCAGAATATTGATCAGAAAGATTTTGCAGGGGACTCTGAATGCCCATGGTCCTGAGTAGAGTATTTATTAACCATACACAGTTCTCCATCAGAGTTTCAGAGTAGAGTGTTTGTCACAAGGGAGCAAGGGCCCAAGTCAAATTGCCAAAGAAAATAGAAGCATTGGCACTTGCAGCAGCAGGAAAGCAGGAGCTTTGGTCACAGTCACAGGGCCAAAAGGTACTTGTGGCAAAAAGAAAGCAACATACCTTCCTGATGAAAGAGGAGAGCATATGCGAAGAGATTAGTATCCACACATCTCTTTACATCATATTACTTTGGAAATAAAAAAAAAAAAAAACTTATAAACACCCAAAACTACTTCTGAAAACAGTGTGCAAAAAATGGCTAAGCTTAAGGTAGTGCCCCACTTTTCCATGCCCCATAAGGGGAATCCAACTTTAACATAAAATTCAAAGTTTAAAAGGAGGCTAGACAAATGAGCAAACAATAACAAAAAGAACCTCATCATGAAAAGCTTTGATAAAGACAGGGAAGATAAAGCCAAAAATCTAGAAAAGAACAATGAAGTGAAAATAGCTAAAGTTTCAAAGAAGAAAAAATGTTATTTGGACAACTTCAAAAAAATTCCTGTAAGAGTTCCAAAATGATTTTTTCAGTCAAATAAAAGGGGTAGAGGGAAGGTTGAGTCAAGAAATTAGTGTTGGGAAAGAAAATTGTAAAAAGAATCATCAGTTTGGGAGGCAAAGGGACAAAAAAATTACTATAAGAAAATAAGCCTGTAAAACAAAGAAAAACAAAAATTCACTGGAAAAAAATATATACTGACCAAGAGAAATGAGATATAAATATTCAAAAAATGATGATTTTAAAAAAATAGGCAACTAGAAAATAATGATGTTATGAGGAATCAAGAAACAACAAAACAAAGGCAAAAAAAAATGGGGAAAAGTTAAATATTTTATTGGGGGAGGAGAACAATGAAAATGATAAATAGATCAAAGAGAGATATTTTAAGAATTAATGTACTATGTGAAAGTAATGATAAAATACAATGCAAGAAATCTAGAAGAAAGCCTTCAGGTTGGAGGTTTAACAAGTATAAAATGTGAACACTTTAAAATTAGGTCCATTGACAGAGCAAGCAGGGAGCCTTGGGGTTAGCTGTGTTCAGAGATAGCCTCAGCCCAAACCACAGAAATTTTCACCTCTCAGACATCATGAGAAATTAGGGTTTGGATCCAAAAAGTTTAAAGGAAGTTCTGCTTATAAGGAACACCAGACTTGCCTCTGCAGCTGAGTAGGAACCCTGAGTGAAAGGGAATGAACCAGCATACCCAATGAGTGCAGAAACAGTGGAGCAGGATAGCTGCTGACAGAGTCTTTTACAAGAGGATGGAGTCCTTGCTTTGGGGTTCTAGGTCAGAGGAAAAAAGTGAAATAAGGCCAGAAGCACCATCTGCTGTATCCCAGGTCTAGAAGTGATTACACTAATAAGTTCTTATTTTAAAAATGAGTAGGCAAATGAGAAACACCACATAGAAAGTTACTATGGGAACAGAGAAAAAGAAGTTTATATTCAGAGGAAGATACTGAAATTAAAACAATAATAATAATAATAAAATAAAAGTCTCTCCCACCACAATGAATAACATTAAATGGCTACCTGCCCAGAAAAAAAAATCATAAAAGACTGCAAAAAAAACTTTTAAAATCAAATGGGAGAGATTGAGTTAAAAAAAATAAAATAAAAAATGAAAGCAATCTATGAAAAAACAAAAGAGATTATGAAAAGAAAGTCAACTAATTGAAAGGGTCAGGGTCAAAAAGAAAAAGACTCTGAAAAATCAAAATTTGGCAAGTGGGAGCCAAAGAAATTATATGAGACAAAGAATACTAAAAGAAAATATAAAGAATGAAAAAATAGCAGACAATGTGAAAAATTTTTAAAAATAAAATAAAATTAAAAAGATCTGGAAAACAGTTCAAGAAGAGAAAACATAAGAATAATTGGATTAAATGGAATCTATGATTAAAAAAGAACCTTGACAAAATACAAGAAACAATAAAGGAAATGTGTCCTAAAGTGATAGAACAAGATGAGTAAATAGAAATAGAAAAAAATTATATATACATATATATACATACTGAATATTTCAAAAAGATACCACAATAAAACCATATAACAATATCATTGCTAAATTTTGAAACTCTAAAATCGAATAGAAATTTTTACAAGCAGCAACCACCACAACAAAATAATTCAAATATGGTAGAACTACAATTAGAATTGCACAGGACTTATCAGTGCCTTCAATAAAGACTGCAGGTTCTGGGGTATTATATATCAACAATCATAAGAATGGGTTGTGGCCAAAAATATTACATCCAGCAAAATTAAGTATAATATTGAATGAAAGAAATAGACATTTAATAAACTGTCAGATTTTCAGGATTTTGTCTCAAAGAAACCTCTATTCAATAGAAATTTTAATTATATAAGAGCCAAGATAAAAAACAAAACAAAACAAAAACAAAAACAAAACAAAACAAAACAAAAAAACAACTAATTCCAAGGTTCCCAACAAAGCAAACCATTTTTATTTTATATTTGGAAATGTAAGCCATATATCTAAGAGTGAAATTAGCAATCAGTTAGTCTAAAAGAAAGATTGATTTGAGTATGATGTGATTCTAAAAAAAAGTAAAAGCATCTAGAAAAAGGTAAAAATAATGATTATGTATTATTATACACATACACATACACACACACCAAGAAGCATAAATCACTCTCCAAAATCTATATAGAAATAAGGAGGAAGTGAACAAAATAATTGGGGCATAGAAGGGTATATAAATGAACAGGAGTGGACTATAAGTTATGTAGATTAATGGGAATGGGATAAAGAGGTAGGAGAAAGAACAGGGGAGAAGATAAGGGAAGGATCCTTGAGGAGGGTGGGGCAGAGGAGAGGATAAGTAATAGCAATACAAATCAATATTAGGAAAACTATCAGTGTAATTGACCATAACAAATGGAAAAACAACAAAAGACATGAAAGGGAGGATAGAGACTGATGACACAATAAAATATTCATTCATAATAAATATATCTGCAGTATAGAATTGAATGGGGTGAGTCATATCTATCTGAAATTATTAGAAAATATTAGCTTAAATGAGCATAACTTGGAAATATTTTCCAATATAATATTATCACCATTTTTCAATCTTGTGCTAGAAATAGAAGGAATAAGAAAAGAATAAAAAATGATAGGAAGGAAAAATGTTAAATGAAAAAACAAAACTTTTATTCTTTGTAGATAATATATTTTAGAGAACCCTAGAGAATTAAGAACAAAACAAACAAACAAACCAAAAAAACCTACTAGAATTAGCAACTGTTCCAATATGGAAGGATATAATATAAATGCACATAAGTCATCAGCATTTCTATATATAAACAACAAAGTCTAGCAGAAAGATCAGTTCAATGGAAAATAACTTCATGCACTATAAAATACTTGGGAGTCAAATGTCAAGACAACCAGATACTTTATGAACATAATTACAAAACTTTTCACACGAATCAAGACAAACCTAAATGAACTGGAGAAATGTTAATTACTCAAGGATTATTGTCTTTCCCTCAGTCACAACCAAACTGACATCACTGTGTTAAAGCCAAGTTACAGTGTGTCTAGCCATGACTGATCAGGCCAAAGAACCCTGAATGCTCTGCCATTGATCATTTACAAGGAGTGCATGTGAACAATTGGGGTAAATTCTCTGACTTTGTATATCTCACATTTCTTCTGAGATAATTTGATACCATTTACCTCAAAGAGTACAGCACCTTCTCTGATGAGGGCATTCCATGCTGGGTGGTTCTGTTACTGTATCTCCAATGTCATGAAATCATTTCTAAAGTTCTTAAGAGAGACCTTGACAGTGTCCTTATATACCTTTTCTGACCACCATGTGAGCACTTGCCCTGTGTGAGTTTTATATAAAACACTCTTTGGTAAGCATGCATTTAGCATTTGTACAATTTGGCCAGCTGAAGGTTGTTGCTTTCTCTGCAGTAGAATATAAATAATTGATAGTTTAGTTTGAGAAAGAATTGAAGTATCTGGTATCTTTTCCTGCCATGTCAAGACAACTGGTGATGGCTCAAGATGCAATTCCTAACCTTGTGTATCCAATGCCTAAGTAAGATGTAAGTGCTTCACAGCACCAGCTACCTTCTGCGTCATTGGAATAAATTTTTATCATCTCATCATTCCACCAAGAGAAGTCTTTAAATGCTGAAGATAGATATTCCCCTAATTCACCATAGTTTTGAGACAACCTCTGTTACCCTCAACATATTTTAGCTCTTCTGCTAAAATAAATTACTAGGATGTGGCTGTTGTATATGCTATAAATTTTTGAAGCCACAGATGAGAGTTAGGTGGATCATGTAAACATGAAAAGTGCAAAGCAGTGCTGAGAAATGCTAGCAGACCTCATCCTAGAGGTAGTTATCTTTCCTGAACACACCTTCTATCTCAATTGCTTAAGGATAAGTCAAGACAACATAATAAAAAAGACATTTTTATCTAAAATAATTTCAAGCAAGAAAGCACCAAAACAAAAAGGGGAAGTCTTATTTAGTACATAACATTGAACTCTTTTAAAAAGCTTGGGATTCTAACCAGCAGAAGGAAGAAGAAGGGTACTCCAGAATTGGATGATTAGCATGTATTAACTAGAAGGTGGAGACAAGAAATGTAGATGTCAGACTTCTGGAAATTTACAATCCAATTTTTTGGATTTTTTAATTTATAATTTGTATAAAATATAGCTTTTATGCAGAAATATGTCATTATATACAACTGTAAGGGAAAATGGTAAAACTGGAGAATTTTACATGTTACACTAGGGATTTTATATCTTACTCAAATGGATATTCTTTCCCTTCTTCTCAAGGACTACAGTCTCTTCTTCACTGAATTCTTCTTCATCTTTTGACACATCCTCATCCTCATAGTCTTTTATCTCCTTTGGGGGAGGAGCCTTTTTTTTTTTTTTTTGAATACCTTGATTTTTAGAAGCTTTTTTAAGCTTGATCACCATTGTGTCATGTGACTGGCAAGCAAAGTTTAAATCCACCAGCAATGATCCAGACAATCATGGTTGTGGCAGACACTTTGGAAATGACTACTCCATGAGCAGCTCTTTAGTGGAGAAGACAGATAAAAGATCATGTCTCACTCTGTGTATTTGTCCCTCATCTTTACACCAGAAATTTAGTAGCATACTTTGTCATTCATCTTTTAAAATCAGGGATAGTCTTTATGTTACTCAGAATCTTTTTTTTTAAGTTCATTCTTATCATGACATCCATGAGTATACACATACATGCATACATATATACAAAGAGAGACAAAGATAGAGACAAAAAGACAGAGACTCCTCCTGATTCCATTCATTTTGCTTTGACTCAGTTCAGATAAGTCTTCCAGACTTATTTGAAATGCTCTCATCTATCAAAATGATTATCCCTTTATGTTCAAATAATATATTTTCTTTAGCCATTCTCCAATTGATGGAAACTTCCTTAGTTTCCAAGCTCCTAAAGAGTTCCTAAAATAGTTTAGAATGTATCTTCTTGGGTTACAGAAACACTAGGACATGGTAAAATTTTTAGTGATTTTAAGGAACATATTTTTAAATTACTGATTCTAATTGCTGGCTCTAAAAAGCAGGACCAATTCACAGCCTCACCAGCACTGTGTTATTGTATTTGTTCTTCTGAAGCAACTCCATTATTTGCCATTTTTCTTTCTGTTCAATATTGCCAATGTCAGTTGTGAGGTAGAATCCTGTTGATCATTTCCTAGAGAACAATAATATTACATAACATTTAGATACCATAATTTATTCAGCCATTGTACAACTGAGGAACATGCTCTCAGTTTCCAGTTTCTTCTCATTGTGTCCTAGTCAATTTTTAAAGATGTTATTTTCTTCAGTATTTTTTGTCCCATTTACCAAATTGTTGAATTGTTTTTCATGATTTTCTTGCATCACTCTTGTTTTTCTTCCCAATTTTTCCTTTATCTCCTTGAATTGATTTTCAAAATATTTTTGAGCCTTTCTATTGTCCGAGATCAATTCACATTTTCCTTGGCTGCTTTAGATTTTGGAGTTCTGAATTTTTTTAATCTTCTGAATATGTTTTAATCTTTCTTGTTACCATACTAATTATCTATGATCAGGACATTTTTTCTGTTGTTTTCTAATTTTCTCAGCCTACCAATTGATTTTTAACTCTTTGTTAAAGAGTTAAAAGAGACTCTGCTTCCAGAGTGGAGGATGGACTCAGTTTCAGGAGTTTTATGCAGCTGTTTTTAGAGATAATTCAAAAGACTTGTAAATTGTCAATTCTTCCAGGGTGATATGAGAGTTGTGTTTACTACTTTTGTGACCTCTGCTCTGGCCTGTGAGTGTCAAAAGTGTTTTTTTTTTTCTGCCTTGGAATTGTGCACAAGTTGCCTGCTTCACTGTGACTTTAAGTTCTAGTGCACTAGTATTCTTACTTATCCTGTGACTATCATCTAGGATCGTAACCCAAATTCAAGTATGGTCAAAGCAAAAGAATCTATTGCTTAACTACCTTACTGCTAACTGCCTTAGAGCTAGCAACTAGACATCTAACATTTCTTTTTGACAAGTTGGAAAACTCCTTTATTATCAATGGACTGAGACTTCTAGAAATAGCCACTGTTTTCAATGGTGCTGATTCATTGATTCTCAAAGCCTGCTTCTGGTTTTCTGGAGGTGGAACTGTGTTTGCATGGTCTCTCTGGACTGTGTTCTTTTTTCACCATGATGAGACAGGTGTTTTCTATCAATCTTCTAAGATGTTGGGGGCTGGAAAATTGTTTTACTCCATTTTTTGTGAGTTCTGCTGTTATAGAATTTGCTTAGAATTTAAAGGTATTTGGATATCTCTGTTGTTGAATTGATTCCGTCATATCTGATTTTTGTGATTCCATCTGCAGTTTTCTTGACAAAGATAGTAGTTTTCCAATTATTTTTCCAACTCATTTTAAAGATGAGGAAATCGAGAAAAGCACAATTAAGTGATTTGCCCCATGTCACTTATGTAACAAGTATCTAAGGCCAGGTTTGAACTCAGGAAAATGAGTTATCTAACTCAGGCATGGCGTTATTTCTACCTACTGCTTCAAAGTACACACACAAAAGACTATTTGGAGTAATATAGCTAGGTACAAGGAGGCTTTGGGGAAGTCTTCACATAGAAAAGGGCATTAGGATTTATTTTTGAAGGAACCAAGCCATAGCAATACTTGGATAATATTGTTATTCAAATGATGTTTCTCTTTTTCAGATAATTGACAAGATTCATAATGTCTCAGTAGTCTCATTCAGGCATTAATTAAAATTATAGGGATAAATATTCTTTTATTATATTTCAACTTGAAATTCCCTAAGGTATTCAAAATGTAAACAGAATGACTATAATGCACCAATCTCTGGGGTGGGGTATATAATCCACTTGGACAACTAATGATGGATATAAAACTGGAAAATCCATTCATTAAGAAATGTACCAAGTGCTTAATGAGTTGGCAAGACCTCTGAATTGAAAATATTGCTATAAACAACCACAAGTCCAGAAATTGCAAAGAATTCAGTAATGATACAGCTGCTTAAGAGAGATGAAAGCATAGTCATAATAATAATAGACATTTATGTAGCACTTTTACATTTTGCAAAATGCTTTTTATACCTAACATCCTTTACCTCATTTGAGCATCAGCACAACTCTATAAAAGAGTTACTGAAAAACTATTATCTAAATTGAATAAATTATAGAAATATAGCACCATAGATTTATGTATACAAAGAATCTTAGAGGTCATCAAATCCTACCTTCTAGTTTTACAGAATAGAAAAGTGAAGATCAGAGAGGTTAATCATTTACCTAAGGTCCAACATTACTATGTATATGAGGTAGAATTCATGGCCAAGTCTCTCTCATTCAAAGAGTATTAATTTGTGTTCTTCACACAGAGTGTCTATTGACACTTCAAAGAGACCAGCCCATGGTCATGGTAATGTGAAGAATAGAATTTTGTACATAAAATCTTTAAGATCTACATTCAAATTTCCATTATTATATTTAGTAGCTGCATTGAATAAGCTAGACACAATAAACAGTTTAAAAATTATAATTCCTAAATAAAATAGTTTATGGAAGTATTACAACATTCCCTATTCTCCTTTAATACCTTACTCATTTCATTTCTATTCTTTGAAGTGCTCCTTCATGTTCCTTTTTCAATTATGCTCCTTGAGAAACCATTGACAGTTGGCCTCCATTTTCTGAAATTTTATTTCCTCCTAAATCTTCAGCAAACTGATTTCAACCTCACTATTCAAAGAAAAAAAATGTGTTTTCATATTTGCCAATAACTTAATTGACAAATATGGATTTTTCTCAGTCAAAATCATTCTTGATTATCTCTATAATTTGAAATGTTTTTTACATTCTTCTCCCAGAGATTTTTCTTTCATTCTGTTGTGTCTATTGTTTTTGACCTTGTGGATTATAGCGCATCGTATTGTTTGGGAAGTTACTTGGTAGTGATACTTGAGTTGTTTGCCATTTTCTTCTCCAGTGGATTAAAACCAGCAGAAATTAAATAATTTGCACAGGATCACATATAATTAAGTGTCTATGTCCAGTTCTTAGGTCTTCCTGAGTGTAGGCCCAGTACACTAACCTCTGAGGTATTTAGCTCTATCCACTGAGACATCTATAGCTTTCTGCAGTACCATTGAAAGTGTCTCTGTGATTTCTTCCCAATCATCTTTGTTGATTTGTCATCCTAATAGATTGTTGGATTGTTAAGGGACAGGTCAATTCTCCAAGAGCCTCCGCATCTGTGGATCATAGTATCTGAAGGAGTTGCAGGGCAGCCTTTGCTGACACAGGTGTTGCAGACTGAGAATGAGATGAATTGCAGGCAGAGGGAAGAGGAGAGAGGTCAGACAATGCAAGTCTCTTTGTATCATCCTCTCACAAAAGAAGATCCATTATGGATTGGATCTCCAGCAGGTACTGTTAGGTGGCTCCCATGTATTCCATCAGCTCTCCCATGTATTCTAACACTGGATAACTATCAATATCAATTTTCCTCAAGGTTTACATTGGATCCCTTAATTCTTTTTCCACCTGTATTATCCTACTTGATTATCTCATCAGTTTACAAGGGTTCTAATTTTATCTCTGTGCACATGATTTGTAGATCCAGCCATTCAGTGCTTCTCATGTAAGCTATAATTCTATACCACCAATGGAATGTTGGTTATCTTTAGATCATCAATAGACATAATCCCTTTCTCAAAATCTTTCCCTCATATGAATTTTATTTTTAACATCAAGGATGACACCATTGTCCCAATTATCCAGGCTGGCAAAGTAAGTGTCTTGTTTTGTTTCTCAGTTATTAAAAAAAAAAAGATCTCATCTATTACAAATTTTGATTTAAAAAAATCACATCTCTATTATGTACCTCTTCTTTTCACTTTAGTTCAGGTCCTTATCATATCTTTCCTGCACTATTTTTAGAGCTTAAAAGTTACATTTTTTAAGTCTTCCCTCACTTTAGTCAATCCTTTGCTCAAATGGCAAAATGAGTTTCTTAAAGCCTAGTTCTTCTCAGATAACTCTGCTGTTCAATAAGCTCATGTGTTTCCATGATACCTATAGTATCAAACTAAAAGTCATCTTGTCTTTTAAAGCTCTCAATAATTCTGAACTTTCCAGTTTTACCATATTTTATTCTTCTCCACATATTAATTTCAAAGATACACTAATATACTTGCTATTCTTCATCCCCAATACTGTATTACTTGTTTCTATTTCTGCGCCTTTGCATTGGCTAGCTCCTATAACTGGAATCTGCTTTCTTCTATCTATCATTTTTTTGGTTTCTTCAATTTGAGTTAAAGCTTATTTCACATAACACTTTTTTTTTTGTTTTACTGAAAACCCTTCCCTTCCAAGCTGATATTAGCTTTCATTTATTTTGCATACATCCTAAATTTACCTATGTATTGATATAGTGTCTCCCTGATTAGAATGTAAAGTTGTTACAACTGGGATGACTTTTAGCTTTTATTTTACCCTAGGCTTATTACTATCTGTGGAACAAAACAAATGCTTAAAATATGCTTGTTGACAGACTGTCCTTCCTTTTCTCCTTTTCACCATATTAGCTGAGGATTTCCTAACTTTTATCTATATTCTGGTCTATATATCTCTTTTCTCTCTTCTCTGAAATCAATTCTCCAAAATACTGGAAATGAGTCTTCCATCTTTAATCTTTCTTTGTAAAGGCAAGATTCAATATTGCCTACACTTTTCTAAATCCACCTCCTTTCTTTAACTCTGCTTGATTAACTTTCTCCATTTTTGTAAAGTCCTACTCAAATGTCAACATTTCACTGAAGGTATTTTAAATCCCCAAAGCTGATGGTGATCGCCAAATTGACAGATAGTCAAAATCTGATATAGAATGTATTTTCAAGTTCTCAATTTCCAAACCATTGCTCCGATCACAATGTCATATTTTCCACAAAATTGACTACGTTACAGTGGACTAGAATCATTTCTAGATAAAAACAATGCATCACACTTTGGTCTACCATGCTAAGAAATATAGAAAAAAATGAATCCATCTGCTTAAAGAAAGATAATATATGAACTGCTCATTGGGTGCCTCAAAAATGATAAAGTTACTTTTTCAAGACAATTTTTTTATCATTTCATATAGAAATCAGATCAAAGGCATTTAATAATAGTTAATAAAAATCAGGGAGGTTTGCTGGAGACAGGAGGCCAAGGGAGGTCAACCAATGGATAATAAGGAAAATTAGAGTAGTCATTAGTAGAACTGATGTAATGTTTTAAAGCTTGTGAAACACTTCATGGACATAGTCTCTTGGAAATTTCTTAACAGGTCTTGTTAAAGTATTGTTAATCTCCTTATTTCCTGAGGTTCAGATATGTTAAATGATTTACAAATAGTCAAGATGTTATGGAACTAGCAAATAGGAGAAGGAGGAAATGAAGCTAGCTGGGTTTTCTGATTCAACCTTATAAAAACTGATTGTCAAGGAGAGGTGAAGAGGCAAAGACTGTCCTCTTGGACTAAATACATAGATTACTGAGTGTTATGAGACTCAAATAAAATAATTATATGAATGCCCTTGAAAGTATTAAAGAAATGAATGTTAATCATTGTCTCTCTAAAAACAACCATTATTATTTTCTATTGCAGTGAAGTTTTTCATTTTATATATTTATGTATTTGTTTATCTAGCTATCTATTTGTTTATTTTTGGCCAGTGCATAGTTGCTGGTAATTTCCTGACATCAGCTCATCAGAGAATAAAACTGTGGCAATTATGCAGTACATCCACTACTTCCCTTCAAATTGATAATTATTCACAACAGTAAAAAATGTCATACTGTCCAATTTATAGCTTCTTTTCTTTAAAAAAATATGTGTTAATTATATTTTGTTCTCATTGTCTCCATTCCAATTAGTAAAATTTTAAAATGGCAAAACACACAACGCAAATGAAAACTTATAATACATATGTTTAATCCTTCAAACCAAATTCCTGTACTGGCCATGTGCAAATATTATAATCTCTTTCAAGGGGCAATGAGGATACAGTGTACTTTATAACTTGGATTCTAATGATTGCTGAATATAAAAGCCAGAGAAATAGATAATTTTTTTTTCAAAGAAGAAATGCTTTGCATGGGAAAGGATAATGGATATGGACACAGATACTTACAGACTGACTGTTGTCAACATCAAGTATAGAAGGTAAAGTAGGAGTGTCAGATTTAAAATCATCAAGAGATGAATTAGACTCTGGAATGGACTACAATTCCTGTGATTATTGAAACTGATTTTCTGATCTTTTGTAGCTCATTTACATTTAACTGTTTTGATAAGGAATAAAAGAATAGATTCAAAGAGTCAAAATCAATTTCAAGACCATGTCCTTATGGTTTTCTGTTGACCTAGGTACCTAGTCGCTGGTATTAGTGAGACCTTTTTTGTGACACAACCAAAAGATATTATTGAATCTGCACAGTATTTCTGGTGAGATAGGACATGGAGTTTCTTTCCTACCTAGAGAGTCACATCATTTCAGCTTCTTTACTTGCCACCAGGAAAGGAGAAATAAATATTTGCATCGGTAACTACATTTTTTGTGCAAATTGAGTTCTGGCCAATCAGCTAAGCAAAAAACTTTTTTTTTTTTATTTACAAGGTAGAAAATGACCAGGAAACCATCATAACAACTTTATATATGCTCTGAAAGGGAAAATTAAGTCTTTTAATTCTACTTCACCACACACTTCCAGAATAATGCTTATCAAACGCACATGTTAGCATGCGCTGCTGGAATCGTACTTTTATTCCTAGCCCATTGATACACTACACAAATGAAAGGATGGTTTTGAGGAAAGGACATAGTAAACAAAGCATTGACATATAATCATGATATAGTTCCCGCAATGGATATGTATTTCCTTGAAGCTTTTACACAACTTTGTCTACTCTGCCTCAGACTAAATCTAAGGAGGAATAGAATGGACATAACATCAAAACAAAGCCAACCCAATTGTTTTTCTCTTAAAATTTATTTAAAATGTATTTTATTTTTAGTTAAGAAAAATATATCTTTCTCCTACTTTACAAATTAGATTGTTCATTTTCAGTTTTTCATTTTCCACTTGGGTTGCTTTCCTGGACTTCATGATCTCCAAATCTCACCATTATGCAAGATTTCACCTCCACCTCACAGGCCCTCAAATTGTTGCTCATCCTAGGACTTCACTATGTCCCTTAACTGTTCTCCCCCACCTCCCATCCTACTTTTCAGCTTATTTTTTTCATATGCTGTCTTCCCTCATTAAATTGTGAACTTTCTGAAATAAAAGATTATATTATGGCTTCCTTTGTATCTCTAAATTTTAGCATAGTGCTTAACACATAGTAGTACCTTAAGAAATGTTTATTTATATTAGGAAAAATGAAAGAAAATCTTTGTAAAAAAAAAAGTCATACACAATCAAAAGAAATTCCCACATTATGTGCAACAAAAATGTATGCCTTAATCTATACTCTTTCTGTCAAGAGATGGGTAGTATATATGTAATCACTATCCTAGGAATAACATCAACCCCCTTGTTTTAAAATTGAGAAAAATGAAGAATAGAGGAACTTGACCAATGTCTCAGTGAAAGTTAGCATCAGAGAGAGGGATAAGGACTTTATTTTATGACTCTGGAGCCTTCATTCCTTTTATTGTAACATGTTTCCATCTACTTGTCTTTCTAAAAATCCCACTAATTGAAACAAGGATTTGGGACCATTTTCCTTTCTCACAGCAAGTAAACATAGTGAAAGTTGATATATTTCCCGGGAACTCATAGATATTTGTTGGAAATCAAGATGAAAAAAATGATTTGACATTCCTTTTGAGAGTTGAGATTTTCAGAAGGGAAAAATCTAGAACATAACAGAGATATGTATGAATGATAGAAAGCAAAGTGAGATTGAGAACACTGACAGTTTAAGCCAAAGTTCTCAAGATCCCATCGAAGAGGGCAATGTTATTTGTGTCTCTAGGGATCAGTTATAGTTTCATGGAAATGTGCACTGAGAAAGCATATGAATCCTGTGCTGGTCTTGCCATTTGTAGCATAAGTCATTCTATCTCCCATTTCTATGCCTTCCTGAATGCTATTCATTAATGGACCTGCCCATTATGTTCACATTTTAGGATCCCTCATTTGCTTGATAGAGCTCCTCAATTTCTTTTGGATATATAAAATCCTTCCTTTTCCCCACAATTTTTATTTTACCCTTTGGATCCATTATACATATCTTGTGAACAATTTTAAAAGTGTTTTACATATTCTAATAGATATACATGCTCTACAGATAAAGTAAAACTTCTTATGGGAAGAAAATTGCTTTACAGTTTCAGCTTTGTTTTCCCAGAATCAGCAAATTATCTGTCAAATTATCTTCTTTAAAAATATGGGTTGATTGATTGATCAATATAGATGGCACAATATGGCATCATACATTTACAATTAGACAGAACCTCTGAACACCATATAGACCCTTGCATTTTACACACAAAATGAAATCTTATGGAAATTAAGGGAGCTATCCATATTCACACAAATAGAAGAAAATGACAAATGCAAGATTTTGGCCAAAGTTCTTTAAATTTAGAGCCGATGTTCTTCCTACTGCCATACTGTTGGAAAACAAGAAGGGGATATTTTCAACAAGTACCAATGTCATGTATTCTACTTTGGCTGAAATAAAGTCATAAGTAATTAGATTGGAAAAATAAGGTGGAGTCTGATTAGGATTGAATTTCAGGCTATAGTGTATCTTTCCCCCTCCTCCCCAGCTTCATGGAGTCATTGGAATTTCATAAGCAATGATATAACCTGTGCATTCAGAATCAAATTGTCATAACTATGTTGAATGACTTGGAAATGAGAGATTGAAGGCAAGATTATTATTTTAAAGGACAGCCTTGAGCTCAAATTCCCATTTTTTGACTCAATTAATTTTTATCCAATAAATATTAATCAAATACATATTATATGTAAAATATGAAGGTAAAATGCATTGAATTTCTCCCATTAAGAATGAAAATATTGCCAAATTTCCACTTTAATAAATTTGGCCCTACTTATTTTGGAGGTTTTTTTTCTTTTTTTAAATATATTTATTTCAGAAGCTCATCCTGACTGCTGTGAAAATATATTTCCATTTCTGATCTCTTATTATACTACCTGAGGGACCTAATCTCTCACATTTATAAACATTTTATTTTCTCAAATTCAGCTACAATTAAAGGGCTATTTACAAATGGTAAAAAATAATTTCCTGGCAAGTCAAATTATCAAACTGTTGCAGAAAAGGCTTACATCTCATTCTGGAAAAGCTTCAATGATTTATAAAAATGGTTTAGCCTTTGTTTAAAACCTGACTGCTCTTCAACTAAATGTCCTAAGTGGAGAAAACTCTTAGCAGCAAAGTAATGGATTTTTAAAATTCTCCAAATAATGCCTCATTTAAAAAACTTGCCAAGTCTGATCAGATTTTTTCTGTTACCTTGTATGATGTTTTCCAAATTGGAATATCTCCTGTTATATCTTGAGGGGAAGCAAAGATAGGAAGCATCAAATTCTAATTATATTAAATATCTAAATCAAGAGGCAAAATCTTCCTGCATTCATGAGGCTCCACTATTTACATGTATCAAATTTCACATCCACTAGATAAGCTGATTCTGATAAAGAAATTAAATGAATATTTGTTAACTTATGAATAGTGAACAATAACCATGTAGAAAACACTGTCTCCATTATGCTCAGGTTAGAAATACATAGGACAAATCTATCTTTCCTATCCATTCATGTGTTATTTATAAACCCATGGATCCTGTGATGACTTCATAGTGCAAGTCTTTTTTCTGTAAAAAATGAAGGAATCTAATATATATCCTGAGATTTTTAAGTTTATTTGAATCTTTCCAATATTTCCCTCCTAATAAAATGGTCTACCTTTAGGAAGGACTTAAGGCAAAGCTATAAAAACATAATTATTTACAGAACAATTAGGGGGGAACACTATACTTTTTTTCTTTAATATACAATGTGGTGAACCTCAGCATAAAAAAAAAATCTGTATTTGAAGTTATTGGAATTGGATTTAAATCTTGACTTTGGAATCCATTTTGTGCATAGCGTTAGTGAGTGACAACCTTTTTGAAGGAAAATTTTCCATCAGTAATCCAAGAGGATTTGTCTAAAAGATATCAAGTCATTTGTATGTCCTTTTAACTTGCAATAATTCCCTTTGTCTTATAAAGAAATGTAAGAGGTGTAGTTGTGGTAAACTGGAAAGAACACTGATATATTGATGATTGAAAATTAATATTCCTCACAACTTCAGTGGCGTGTGTATATGTATGTGTACATGCATGTGTGAATACATACATAATCAAATACATACATATATAGAGAGGCATCTATAATGTATTTTTTTTATTTTAAGGTAAAAGAACATACCTCAAAAACTGGAAGGAACCTTTAGGACTGTTCCATTCAACCCTATTACTTTATAGATGAAGAAGCTGGTTGCCAGTTATGCTAATTAATATATCCAAAAGTTAGAAAAAGTCAGAAATCAATTTATTTCCCTACTTTTACAACTAGTATCTATTCCAACCTATTACCCTTTGTAGGCTTTGTAGATTTTAAATACCACAATATTAAAAAAAAAACCTTAAAGGTTGTTTAATTCAAATGATCCAAAAACAAGAATCTAACGTCCCATTTTCTGACAAGTTTTACCTGGTCTCTATTTGAAGTTCTTCAGATATAAAGACTCCAAATCGTCTAAAGAGAACTTTAATGGCAAGAAAACTGACTGTCACAACTTAGAATGTGTTAGGGAAATGAATTTTCTAGATATTGTTATGCCATTTTAGGAAGAAATATTTCTTGGAACATAGAAAAGTGTATCTTCAATGGGCTAATGGAGGTCCTGATATGCATCATTTATCACATATTTAGAATAAATCAAAAGAATATAATAATGATATATTTGTAACTGCTCATTCACTAACTAAAATACCCTGAATTTTAGGGGATGAAAAGAGAAAATAAATTTCTGTTCTGTTACACAAAATAGTTATAATGTTGGTCAACATGACAAAAAATGGCTTAGTTCAAAAACTATGATATCTGGAGGTCTGCTAGATTTATAGGGGTTCATCAATCAAGATAATTTTAGCTGCTACTTAATTCTATTACTTCGTATTAAATTTGCAGAAAATTAAACATTTCAGGGCACCTAAAGTAAAATGTTACCTAACTCTACGTCTACCATCTAACATCTTCACAGAAGTTTTAATAAAGGAAGAGAATTAAGACAATCAGTAGCCCAAATGAAATTAATATTCTCTTTCAATTCTGTACAATATAGTTAGGTTCCTCATGACTTAAGAAGATGAGAAACATGAAAAAAATATCTTGCTTCAGATAAAAATAAAGGAACAGTAAGGTTCCAAACTGCCAGCAAGAACCACAATTGCTGACAGAGTTTCATGTGTTGTTCTTCATTTTGACACATTAATAACTTTGCTTACATTTGTGATAATCCAGGATCCAGAGGAAATGCTAATTGTTATTGTAAATTTCACTCAATATAAGCTTATTAATGGTTTCAGGACTGCATGCAGATTTCAAGAACTCTAGCACCATAATTAAATTAGCATTGTTTATGCTTCAAGTATTTAAAGTCTGGAATTACAGGCAATAACTATAAAATAGGGTGATAATTAATGATAATAACTCATTACCACAGAAATGGGAACAAACCAGAGCAGTAATGACATTTTTATTTGCAACAGTATTTTATGGCACTCCAGATTACTTAGTAATTCTCTGAAGATAATTTTTTTACTACCAATGAAAACTTTAGATTCTACCTATTCAAAAAAACAACAACAAATAGGATATTTTTCACTTATAACATTTTGAAGTAGAGACACTAAAAAATACCTTTTTCATTGTCAGAACTTTCTACATCCCAGAAGAAGAAGTCTAAGTCTAATTTTATGCCAAAACCTTTGAAATGCTTATTGGATCATGGATTTACAATTGTGAGACATTTTAGAGTAGAAAGAGAGCAAGCCTGTTATTTTACAGAAAAGGACATAGAAAACCAAAGTGACATCCCCATGGGCAGAGTGGTGTAAAGTTCCTAAGTTTCTGAGTAGATGAAAGAATCAGGAACAAAGGTATTAGGTTGAAGGCATTAAGTGGTCAACTTGGACCTGAGGTAAGAGGAAATGCCCTGACAAGGAAAATATTCAAAAGGAAATGTACTCCTTTGGGAAGTACTGATTTCATTTTCAGTAGCTGTACCCAAGGAAAGGCTGTGTGGCAGCATGGTAAGAATATTACATAATGAATTGTTTCTTCTTTATTGGAGGGTTGGTTTTCATTTCCATTTTGAGTCCAACTCTGAGATCTTGTGTCAGAGCTGTCAAGGACAGCTTCCTAAAGAGGAAATGTTTTCATTATGCCTCAAAAGTAAACTATGATTAAAAAAGAATATAAAAAATATAAATAAAAGAATAAATATAAATGAACTTTGCAGGACATTCCAAATACAAGGATAATGCAAGAAGAAACCAATGAAGTGGGAAGAACTGTTTTTGACACAGTTCCATATTATGAAAAATATGATATTGGAATAATAACAACAACAACAACAAAAAACAACACTCACCATTGTCATCATCACCACCATCATAAAATAAATAGCCAGCATTTATACAGTATGTTAAAGTACTTAATAATTTGAGTATTGAATATTATAATCCTATAAAACTGTGAACACCATTTGATCTAGCAGTGTATATTGGGTCTATATCCTAAATTATCATAAAAGAGGGAAAAGGATGCACATGTATAGAAATATTTGGAGTAGCCCTTTTTTGTGTGTCAAGGAACTGGGAATTTAGTGGATGACCATCAGTTGGGGAATGGTTAAATAAGTATACGAATGTAATGGAATATTATTATTGTATAAGAAATGATGATCAGGCTGATTTCAAAAAAACCTGAAGAGGATTACATGAATTGATGCTGAGTGAAGTGAGCAGAACCAAATTAACTTTGTACAAAGTAACAACAAAATTATGTGATGATCAACTGTGATGGATTTAGCACATATGAACAATGTTGTGATTCAATGCCACTCTAATAGACTTGCGATGGAAAGTGCCATCTGCATCCAGAGATTATGGATACTGAACATGGAACAAAATAGAATATTTTGACCTTTTTGTAGTTGGTTGTTTGCTTTTCCTCCTTTTAATGTATTTTATTTCCCCTCAATTACATGTAAAATCAATTTTAAACCTCTCTTTTTTTCTTCAAGTTTTAGCTTCCAAATTCTATCCTTTTCTCCCTTAATTAACTATAGTATTTTCCTGTTGCTTGTCACTCTGCCTAGCATAAGTTCATGTAAATTTTTCCAGGTTTTTTTGAAATCATTCCATTTGTCATTTTTTTATGGCACTATTATTCCAATTACACTTATAAACCACAATTTGTACAATTATTCCCCAGTTGAACATCCCTTCAAATTTCCAAATCTCAGCCTCTTTGAAGAGAGCTAATTTATTTTTGTACAAATAAATCTTTTCTCCTTTTTTGATTTCTTTGAGGCAAAGACATAGTGTGGATATAAACAGTTGTGGTTGTTGTTTCTTGTTAAGCTTATTTTAATAGAGAAAATGGTGACATTCTAGATTATTAGGATTTGATGGACAGTTGAAATTTTACCTGTGGATTTTCTTTCTTTTTAACCCCCTTTTTATTGTTTTCTCTTTTCGATGGTTATTAAAGTAGATTATTTTTTTAATGCACATTATTTTTTATATCGTTAGGAAAGAAAAATCTTAATTAAAGGGAAAATCTAAAAAGAATAAAAGAAAAAGGAAAAAAAGTGAATATAACTTGTGTTTATTTATATTCAGTGGTCATAATTCTCTATCTCTATGCATATGTTGTTTTTTATCCAAACTTTATTGGAATTGCCTTGGATGATTGAACCATTGATCAGAAAAAAAAAAAAAAGTATTTCATAGTTGAACATTGTACAGTCTTGCTGTTACTGTGTACGAGGTATTCCTGGTTCTTACTCACTTCTCTCAGCATCAGTTCATGTAAATCTTTCCGGACATTTCCAAATTCAGCTTGCTCATCATTTTTTCATAGAACAATATCATTACATTATTTTTATATAACATAATTTATTTAGCCATTACCCAATTGATGAGCATCTTCTCATTTTTCAATTCTTTGCTACCACACAAAGAGCTGCTACAAACATTTTTGCATATGTGGGTCCTAGTCCCTTCTTTATAATTTCCTTGAGATATAGATCCAGTAATGACACTGCTGGGTCAAAGGGTATGCCCAGTTTTTGTGTCCCTTTGGACACAGTTTCAAATTGTTCTCCAAAATGGTTTGATCATTTCACAATTCCGCAACCAATCCATCAGTGTCCCAGTTTTTGCACATCTCCTCCAACATTTATCATTTTTTTTTTTTTTTGCTAAAATCTTAGCTAATCTCGGAAGTGTGAGGTAGTATCTCAGAGGCTTTTTTTTTAATTTCCATTTTTTTAATCAACAGGGATTTAGAACATTTTTAAATATGACATAGATGATTTTAATATCATGGTCTGATAATTGTCTGTTCGTATCTTTTGACCATTTTCAAAATGGGGAATTATTTGTATTCTTATAAATTTGATAGTTTTTAAATGTATTTTAGAAATAATGCCTTTATCAGAAACAATAGATGTAAATTTTTTCTCCAGCTTTGTGTTTTCCTTTTAATCTTATTTGTGTTGGTTTTGTTTCTGCAAAACCTTTTTTAATTTAATGTAATCAGAATTTTCAACATTCCATTTCATAGTTCTTCCTTAGTCATAAATTTCTCTCTTCTCCAAAACTCTGTTAAGTAAACTAACCCTAGGTCTCCTAAAATTCATAAATTATGTACCAATTTTGACCTTGTTTTGGAATGGCATGTGAAATGTAGGTCTATGGCCCATTGCTGACATATTATTTTCCAGTTTTCCCCAAAATTATTGTAAAATAGTGAGTTCTTATTTCAGAAGCTGGAATTTGGAGCTTTAAAAAATACTAGATTATTTCAGTCATTGATTATTCTGTCATGTGTATCTAACCTATTCGCCTATTCACTGCACTGTTTATTAAACGGTAACAAATGGTTTTGATGAGTACTTCATAATAGATTTTAGATCTGGTACTGTTAGGCCATCACCCTTTGTATTTTTTTCCCATTATTTCCTTTATATTGCACTTTTTTCTTCCAGATGAATTTTTTTAATTTTTTCTATGCCTATAAAATAATTTTTGGCAGTTGGATTGGTATGGCATTGAATAAGTAGACCAATTTAAATAAAACTATCATTTTTATTACATTAGTTTGAGCTACCCATGAGCATGAGCAATTGATATTTTTCCAATTGTTTATATCAGACTTTATTTATGCGAGAAACATTTTGTAAATATGTTCACATAGTTCCTGCATGAGTCTTCAAGGTAGAAATCCAAATATTTTATTTCATATACAATTATATTAATTGAATTTTTTCTATCTCTTGTTGTGGGGCTTTGTCAGCAAAATGTGACAATGCTAATGATTTTGATGAGTTTAATTTATATCCTGCAACTCTGCTGAAGTAGTGAATTGTTTCTAGTAGGTTTTTGGATGATTCTCTAGGATTCCCTAAATATATCATCATATCCTCCACAAAGAAGGATAGCTTTATCTCCTCATTGCCTATTCTATTTCTTTTTAATTTATTTTTCTTCTTTTTATTGCTAAGCCAAAATTTCTAGTACAATATTGAATAATAGTGGTGATAACGGGCATCGTTGTTTTACTCCTGATCTTTTTAGAAATGAATCCAGCTTCTCTCTGTTACAGATAATGCTTGCTGGTAGTTTTAGATAAATGCAGCTTATCATTTTAATGAAAACTCCCTTTATCCCTATGTTCTCTCATGTTTTTAATAGAAATGGGTGCTGTATTTTGTCTGCATCTATTGAGATTATCATATGATGTCCAGTAATTTTGTTATTGATATGGTTGATGAAGGTAATAGTGTACTAATTATTGCGTTCCTTGTATAAGTCCTACTTGGTGTTAGCATATTATTCTGCTGACAAGCTGTTGTAATGTCTTTGCTAACATTATATTTAAAATTTTTGCATAAATATGTAATATGAAGATTGGTCTGTAATTTTTTTTCTCTGTTTTGGCTTTTCCTGGATTGGTTATCAGTACTATATTTGTGTCATAGAAGGAATTTGGCAGGATTCCTTCTTTTCAAATAGTTTATATAGTATTGGAATTAGTTGTTCTTTAAATGTTTGGTAGAATTCATTTGTAAATCCATCTGGTGCTGGAGATTTTTTCTTAGATTCATAAATTAATTAATTATTCATTAATAATTTGTTCAATTTTTTTTCTAAAATGGAGTCATGTAACTTATTTCCTCTTCTCTTAATCTAGGAAATTTACATTTTTGTAAATATTCATCCATTCTACTTAGATCTTCATATTTGCCATCATACTGATTGGGGTGAACTCTGAAACTGTTTAAATTCTCTTCTGAAAGAGGCCCACCCTTCAGGGCAGTTAAGTGGTCTCATTCAGTTGGAGAATGTGGCCAGGAACATGGCTGAACCTGCTATTGAGTTGAAGATTAGTCTGGAACCACTCCCAGTAGCTCAAACGCCCAAGATAAGTAATCTCTCTTCAACTGGAGATCTAGACCCCGGGAATTGTCAACATTGACTCAGATTCCCAATTAAGTAATCTCATTCAATTGTCTTATTGGCCCCCAGGTGTTAGACTGTCTTGGTGGAGCAAGGGGGGGGGGGAGATTGACTAAGCCCCAAATTCCTGCCATTCCTCCTGCAGTGCTTCTCCTGATTGAACTCAGGACAAGGACTGAGGAGTTTCCTTGGACAGTTTCCATGGTACCTAAAGCATGAATCTCTTTGGTTCCCAGAAATGGCAGCAGCCAAGAGAAGGGACTTTTCTCCAAATTTCACTTTAATTTTGTGGCCTCTCTCCTCTGCTGCAGTCTGACTCCAACAGCTGTTTCTAGCAACTGAGAGCAGAAATTTGAGGGCCAAAACCTGGCTTCTGCAGCTTCCTCTGTATATCTGGGGTAGATTTTCTAATATTAACATCTCCTGAGTACAGATCAAGGAGGGCATTGGCCTTAAATCCCTCAAAAAATTGAGTTGTTTCCTAAGAGTAATGGCCAGGTTTCTCCTTAGTCTAGGAAAGATTTGACATTGAAAGAGGCACCTCTGCTCTGAGTGTCTCTCCCTGAGTGTCTGCTGCTTCTCCCATGGAGCAGAAGTTAAGATCAGTATCCTGAGGGGGAGAAAAAAGGCTGGGAATCTCAGGATCTGGTTCAGGTGAGGGAGATAGAGTTAAAGAGATATCACTGGACATAACTATATGAAAGAATTCACAAACTCAAAATCTATGTGGTAAGGGATTTGTTGGCACTGAGAAGTCAGCTTGCTAGTAAGACAGACTTCTTAGTGGGCAAGATCCTCTAGGAAGACAGCAAAGGTTAACCCTGAGAGGAGAATATCTTCACCAGTGAGCAAAAAGTCCTGGAAGGACAGCTTGCTAAGAAGACAGTTTCTTTGGCAAGAATGATCCTATTTAGGACTTCTTCAAAGATTCAGGGTTCAGAGTTGTGTTTTATTAGCTGGCTGAGGCTTCAATTCAATTCAAAATTGAATGAGATTACTTGACTAGGAGTTTGAGTCAAGGTTGACAATGCTCCAGCCTTAGATCTCCAATTGAAAAGAGATTACTTATCTTGGGAGTTTCAGCTACTGGGAGTGGTTCCAAACTAATCTTCAACTCAAGGAGAGTTCCATCATGTCCTTGGCCACAATCTCCAACTGAATGAGACCACTTAATTGCCCTCTAGGGTGGGCCTCTTTCAGAGGAGAGTTTGCTCAGTTTCAGGTTTCACCCTCATCAGTACCACTAGTAGATCTGTATCCCAAGAAAATCTTAATGAGGAAAAAAGACCCACATATGCAAAAATATTGTAGCAATGCTTTATGTGGTAGCAAAGAATGGGAAAATGAGTAGATGATGAATAGAGATTGGTAAATGTCCATCAATTGGGGAATAGTTGAGTATATTGTGGTATATGAAGATAATGGAATATTATTGTTCTATAAAATGATAAACTAGCTGATTATAGAAAGGCTTGGAAAGATTTACACAAATTGATGCTGAGCAAAAGAAGCAGAACCAGGAAGACATTGTACACAACAACAGCAAGAACATTCATTGATCAACTAACTATGAAAGATCTGGTTCTTCTCAGTGGTACAGTGATCCCAAACAATCTCAATACATTTTGCTTAGAAATCTGCATCCAGAAAAAGAACTATGAAGACTGAATGGAAATCAACACATGTATTTTTTTCCCTTTTGTTCTGATTTTTCTCTCCCAACATGATTCATAAACTAATGCGTATTAAAAGTAAAAGAAAAAGAAAAAAGTCTTTTCATTTACTTGGAAAAATAAAATAGTATAAAAATAAGTGTATATATATATATATATATATATATATATATATATATATATAGAGAGAGAGAGAGAGAGAGAGAGAGTGTGTGTGTGTGTGTATGTGTGTGTGTGTGTGTATGAGAGAGAGACAGAGACAGAGACAGGGAGACAGAATAAGACAAAGTTGGAGACAGAGATAGAGATATACAGAGACAGAGAAATAGAGAGAGATATAGAGGGACAAAAAAAGACAGTCAGAGAGCAATAAAGACACATAGAATAAGTGTGAAATTGGGTGATAAAAATTGAGCTTTTGAGAATTTTTTTAGGATATTTTTCCCTAACCACATTTTTTTAGACTAATAATTTTGAGTTTCAAATAAGTATAAATCTACAATCATTATTTGTTTCAAGAAAGTTTGGGATAACCTAGATTTTATATTTAAGGCACAAAGCATTTCTCTATTTTGAATTTTCAATGGGAATATCTCATTTAATTGTGAACTTCTCTTCTTGATCATTTAAATCATGTACTTTTTTTTTATTATTAAAATGGACATTCTTTTTTCTCCCTGAATCACTGGCTTTACTGGTGTGGAAAAATATTGCAAAGAACCTTTGAATGTCAATATTATTTATCTGAATGCTCTAGTCTCAAAAAGTTGCCTGAGAGGTCATATGCCTTCCCTAAAGTCACCTTGTAGATTTCTGTCAGATATCTGACATAAAACTAGAATTATTGGACTCTCAGGCATCCATTTTTTTTATTCATATTTTTTTTATTTTCCTCACTTATATATGAAATAATTTTTCATCTGTTTTAAAACTTTAAATTCCAGATTCTCCTTTTTCTTCTGCATTGTTCTTTAAGAAGGCACAATGCAAAATATTTCCATAAAAGTCATGTGAAAAAAAAGCATAGAACTCCTCCTCCAAAAATATTCAAGAAAAATGAAGTTTAAAAAATGATTCAATGGAGGTTCAGAAATAATCAATTATTTTTCTCCATATGGATAGCATTTTTCATCATAATTTCCTCAGAGTAGTCTGAGATCATTGTATTGTTGAAAATGGCAATTTTATTTTAGAATCTTTTTTAGGAGGTATTGATGTGGGAAAGATTCCTTTCTAGATTCCCACCCCCTTGTAGTTAATAATGTAAATTGCCCTTTAACTCAAAAATCCTGGTCCCTTTGAATTCCAATAGAAGATTCGGACCTGTCCCAGCCCCACCTGGATCTGAGCCAACTTTGGGGTTACACCCAGCTCCCATTATAAAAGGGAGATGCTGGGACCCCCTCTTTGCAGAGATTCCAAACATGGTAGCCATGTGAGGTACTGGAACCTCTGTCCAGTGCCCTCCTTATATCTACCTTTACTTATTTCCTTACTTCCAAACCCAATAATAAACCTATTTTATCAATCTAGCTCTCGGGCCAATAAATGCTTTTATTGGGGACTCATGCCCCTACTAGACCTCATTTACCACCATATCCTTGCGCCCAATCCAAGCAGTTGCAGGGGAGTTTTGCTTGACTCCCTGTACCCCAAATCTGCCACTATACCTCAACTAAATCCTAATTTCATTTAGGTACCCCAAATCTAGACCTCAACAGTACTTGGTTGATTTTTTCAATTCTTAACTCACCCTCTGATTCAAGAATCTCAGGACAGTTTTCCTTGCTAATTTTTTAAAAGATGATGTCTAAGCTCTTTTCTTTATCACGTTTTACAGGTAAACCAATAATTTTTAAAGTATCTGTTACGGATCTATTTTCTAGGTCAGTTGTTCTTCTGATGAGATATTTCACATTATCTTCTAACTTTTTCATTCTTTTGGGTTTTTTATTCTTTCTCAATTTCTCATAAATTCATTAACTTCCATTTGTTCAATTCTAATTTTTAAGGGATTATTTAACCCAGTGAGCTTTTGTACTTTCTTTCCCATTTAGCCAATTTTGATTTTTAAGGTATTCTTCTCCTCATTGGCTGTTTATATTTCCTTTCTCATCACTTTCAGTTTTCTTCCAAATTTTGCCTTTTTCTCTCATACTTGGCTTTCCAAGTCCCTTTTTTGAACTTTTCTACATCTGAGACCAATTCCCATTTCTGTTGAAGGTGTTTAGACTTATACTTGGTGAAAAATATCTTTATTTATTTTAAGAAAAGAGAAAACCACATGAAACCAAGCTTCCAAACAGAATGTGATGGAGTAAAACCACTTTCCAGTTCAAGAAAGATTGGAAAAACTTGAAGATCAACCCCACTTAGTTGAAAAGGGGTGTCCAGCTCAGTTCAGACAAAGTCTGGAAAGCCAGAGACAGGGTCTTAATCACAGCATATCAGTAACTGAGACACTTGGTCCTGGCTCAGAAAAGGAGCACACTAGTGGGGCAGTCTCTAGTCCCATCTCTGAAAGCAAATTCTTGGAAATCACACTTTTTTTTTTTTCCTGGAAAGAGCAGACAAGGCTTACCCTGCAAATACAGGAGGCTCCTATGCTCAAAGTCAAGGATCAGAGCTTCACAGATAGCTTGGGATTGCTTAAACTTTACTCCAGTAGTAGAACTCAACCATAAAAGCTAAAAAAAAAAAAAAAAAAAAAAGAAGAAGAAATACAAAAAGAAAAGGAAAGAAAATGAGGATGAAGCAGAAAAGAACGTTAACCATATAAAGTTGTTATGATTATAGGGCAAACCAAAACATCAACTCAGATGAGGATAAAATGTGCACAGAGGAAATCTCAAAGTGATATAAATTGGTCTTTGGCCCAAAGTCTTGGAACTGCTCACAAAAGACTTTAAAAGGGTAATAAAAGAGAAGAAAGAATGAGAAAAAAAAATGGGATGCATGCAAGAGAGAATCAACAGCTTTAAAAAGGAAGACAATTCCTTAAAAAATGCAATTGGCCAAAGACCAAAAAAGAAAAAAAAAAAAAACACTGAAGAAAAAACACTTTTAAGAAGTAGCATGAATCAAAGAAACTCCTTATTCTATGCCATTGTCTTCCCTTTTTTGACAGAAAGGTACCAAAATTTAAAAAGCATTATGACTCTCCCAAGGTCATGCAGAAAGGAAAGCATCAATATTCTTCTTGCAGTTACAATTCACTCTTCATTAGACCACACTTTCATTATTTCAGTCATTGTACTTCTGAAGATGCTTACTAAAAAGCAAACAGACTTGAGTGTTGCTTATCTTGGAAATGTACTCAGGTAATTAAACATGTGTAAATCTGTTCTTATTCCTCTGAATTATTTTTTTATAAAAATGTTTGGCAGCCTCTAATTAGACTTTATTTTTCCATTGTGTATTATTTTATTTTGCAGATTTCTGAAGAATGTAATGGAAAAACATTAATTATATGGATATTTTGATTTGAACTGATATTTTTTTTACTTGTGTTTTGTGTGAAGATGTGTGGTTCAGATAGCATTTAATAAAAAAAAGCTGGAGAAATATCTAGAAGCAAAGCGTTTATTATACGTTCTAGAGAATACGGTGTCCCACCCATGGAGCAGACAATCCAAGGGAGGAAACACCGTAGGGGGCAGGGTCAACACTTTTTATCCCTAATGCAAATAGCCCCTCCCACCACTGACCCTCATCCTTATTGGCTGAGGATCTTACATTCTAAACGCAGGAACTACCCAAGAAATTGAACTTGACCAATAAGTACATAGTTGCCCATATTTGACCTAAACAGAAAGACACTGATGTCATAGGAGGATAACAAGGGGACTTAAGTATGCCCTTAGGGGATAGCAGGGAGGGGACTTAAGTATGCCCTTGACTTGATGCCTAAAGTCCTTCAGGCCTGCTCCAACTCTGAAATAGATGAAGCCTTACTCAATTTTCACAACTGTCTTGAAAGATCTCACCTCATCTCCTTCAAAGATGAACTAAGACATGTAAGGGTTATCAATTATGTTGTCAGAAAAACACTAACAGCCTTGTTAAAACTCATGAAGTCACAAAGGCTTGAATATTAAAATATTATTAAAATCACAACTTTCCAAAAAGATATTAATCAAGACAGATCCAATTATATATTCTGCTTTTATATATTTCTGTCTCTCCAGAAACTTCCAAATGATTGAGGCAATTTTCACAAAGGTAAGTAGTTATATGATACTTAATTTTATCTCAATGTTTTCTCTGATTTGTTATAGTGTAACTGTCCAGATGTGCAGTTCTTGCCACTATGATACCAAAAACACATTGGGAAAAGTGCAAATTCACAACAAAATTAAAAAAAAAAAAAAAACAAAAAAAAACAAGGAAAATGTTGTGCCACAGTTCCATTTTATTGTCCTGACTCATTTTTTCCTAATTGTCCTGCCTTGATTTCCCTAAATTGTTCTGCCTCAGTTCCTTATTGTTCTCTTCAATCCTGCAACACATTCCTCCCTCCTAATCACAAAAAATTCAAATAATTTTAAAATAGTAAAAAAAAAATGATAAATGAAAGAGAGCACTGAAACAAAAAATACTTTGTATAAACCAGACATAAATATCAGAAGAATAATATGATGAAATAAAAAATACAAAAGTATAATAAAAAGCTATAATTTTCTCAAGACCTTACAAAAGGCATAATAAAACACTGAGGATGAAAAGAAGGAATGACAATATAAAAAGCAATCACCTGAAGAATTAAAGAAATAATTTCAGTTAAGTAATATCAAAAAAAAAAAAAAAAAGAGAGAGAGAGATGATAAAATAGCAGTTCAAGTGTGTAAGAATATGGAATTGATTAAATTATAAATACTTTACCAGAGTATAAACTAAAAGGAGAAAAAGTCAAATTAAAAAAAAATACAAATTAACTTAGCCAAAAAAAATGGTAGCAAATTTTTTTGAAAATTATATATTAAATTTAAGATTAAAGTAAGTAAATGTAAAAATTGCCAAATTTTCTGAAAATAAGGAAGACAAAATAATTTAAATGTATCATTTATATTATATAAGATGATTTCAGAAAAATGTTAGAATTAAAATACACACTGTAAATATGTTTGCATTTGTTTAGAGAGACAGAGAGAGACAAAGACAGAGATCAAGGATATAATGTTAAGCAGAATATTCTTCCAAGACCTATAAAAGCATGACTTCCTTACCAACTATAAAGTGTTAATTCTAATTTAATAAGATATTTCTTCTAAAAGGGAAAATAAGTTAAAAAAAACTGGCAATGCATTGTATAATAAATAATGATATGCCCCTTAATCTCAAATTAATTTTACTACTCACCATCAGGAAAAAAAAAAAACTGGTTAAGCACTTTTTAAAAAGTGAAAGTAGTTTAAAGTATTCAGAAAAAATTAAAGAAAAGATCTAATTTCTAAACAACTTTTGTCATTGAATAAAACAGATGTAGCTAAAATATTTAAATTTCTGGAAAAGAAAAGATATATTAATCATGTTTTGTGTAAGCTCTATAAATAGTAAGGAATTTTTTTTACTTTATATGTGATATCTTAGTGCAATGGCAATTTAAATTCAACTAAAGAAATTTTTTAAAAAGGCAAATAAAATTATTTTAATTGCTTTCTGAAATGGCTATAGATATTTGGGAAGTGTGCCTGCTTTACTATATATTTTCAATATTAGTGTGGATTTTGACAGTCTGATAAGTATCAAATAAAACTCTGGAGATGTTTTATTTTGCATTTTTCAAATTATTAATGATCTGCAAGCTTTTTTTTTTTTAATTTCCTTCCTGAAAGCTTGAATTAAATTAATTAGATATGAATTAATGAGATGAAAAGAATTTTAGAAAAGTTAAATTTATAGCTCTCTGGAGAAATTTAATGAAAAATAAAGAGTAGCATACATTTTTTCAGCTATATAAGGTATCTTCACACACGCAAAAATACACACACACACGTATACAATGGTCATGTATTAGGATAGCAAGTACAGGAAAAAAAAAACATAAATATCAAATGTATCTTTTAAAGAATTGAAGCAATAAGTTTTTATTCAATAAAGGGACTTAGAAGAATTGACTAAAAATTAATTGGAAATCCTCACTGTGAATAATGAGTAATGAGTTGGTCAAAGAACAAATCACAAAAATAAATAAATAAATATATTAAGGATAGTGAAAACAATGAGAAATATTTAAAATATACATCTTTGGACATAACCAAAGTAGTACTCGGGAAGAAATGTATACCTATAAAAAAAAAAAAAAAAAAAACAGATGTAAATAAAGGAGATTAAAAAAAAAAAGATAAATAAATCAGACATGCATATAAAAGAATTTTTTAAATTACACATACCCAATTAAAAATCCAAATCATAATCTTGAAAAAGGAGATATTAATAAATTGAACTTTTAAAATTAAAGTAATCATTACCAGATTTTATGCAATCATATGGCAATAAGATTGTCAATCTAAGAGAAATGAACATATATGTATAAAAGTACAATTTGCCCAGAATAACAAAAGAAGAAATGGAATATGTAAATAATACTATATTAAAAATAAATAAATCATGAATGAGCTCTCTAAGAAAAAAAAATACCCCAAGGCTACATAGATTTACATGTGAATTTTACCCCCCCAAATAAGAATAAATAATATTATACTCTATTTGAAAAATGCTTTTGACAAAATACAATATTGCTTCCTATTAAAGACACCAGAAAGCAATAGAGATTTTCTTTTTTATAAGTGCTTCCATCTAAAACCAAGAGCAAACATCTGTAATGGCAAAAAAAAATAGAAATTTCCCAATAAGATTAAGGAAGAAGCTAGGATGTCCATTATCACCATTTTCATTTATAATTTTACTCGAAATGCTAACTAGTCAAGAAAAAGGAATTGACAGAATAAGTATAGGTAAAGAAGAAATAAAATTTTCACCCTTTGCAAACCATAACACTGCACTTAAAGAAATCATAAGAATCAATCAAAACCCTCATCAAAGCTTATACCTAAACTAAGAAGAAATAAAACAGAGAAAGAAAATATTGACCAATTTCCCTAATGAATTTTGAAGCAAGGATACCTATTATCAACATTATTATTCAATATAGTATTATGAATGTTAGTTAAAACCATAAGAGAAGGAAATTAAAGGAATTAGAAGAAAAAAGGAGAAAACAAAATTTTCACTATGCCATAGAGCTTCAAGTAAGAACAAAAGGACAAGAATGTCAAGGAAATTAATGGAAAAAAAATAGAAAGGAAAGTTTCCTTGCAATACCAGATATCAAACTATATTATAAGTCATTAAAGCTATTAAAGCTATCTGGTCCTAGTGGTGAACAAGTGGAATAGATTTTGTACACAAGATATAAGAATCAAAGACTAAAGTTAACTAGTGTTTGATAAACCCAAAGATCCAAGCTTTTAGGTAAATATTAATGACCAAATAAGAAATAGAAAACATTTCTGAATGCAAATTAGGTGATTTTGATTATATAAAATATAAAAAACCTTTTTTAGAAGCAAAATCAATGCAACAGAAATTATAAGGAATGCAGAAAGCTATAAAACAATCTTTACTGCAAGTGTCCCACAAAGGTTTCATTTCTCAAATATATGAGGAATTGAATCAAATTTACAAGAATATTACACATTCTCTAGTAGATAAGTGCTCAAAAATAAAAGACGCAATTTTCAGATGAAGAAATCAAAGTAAGGGGGAGATTCCGGAAAGACTGTGGAGTAGGTCTATAAATTTTCAGCTCTCCAGATTTCCCTCACAAACAGAACAAATTGCACTTCAGGGTAAACATAGATTGATGAAAATCAAGAATTCTGGGGGGAGGAGCCAAGATGGCGGAGAAGACACACGCGACTTTCTAAGCTCTTCTCTTACCCTCTTTATCAATATTATATCGAGCCTCAAAAATAGTCTTGACTGCCAAATCTGTAAAGATAAGAAGTAGAACAACTCACCGGCCGAAGAAAATCGCAGTCCGCCAAAAAGGTTGGTTCCGGGGCCAGGGGGAGATCGACAGACTGGGAGAGAAATTAGGGTCCTGAGGAGAGTCTCAAACCGAGGGTGAAGGCACAGATCTCAGCACAAGCACGCAGCCCCAACCCACAGTACAGGGCTTTTCCTTGGGGAGCTGTGATCCTGCACTGCAGGAGGAACAGCCAGGGTTAGCTCCAATCTGGCAGGGGAGCTGGCTTGGGGCCAAGAGCTTTTCCAGGGCCGATTTGCATCAGGCAGAGACTCTGGGCAGAGTTTGTGGAGGTCTGTGTCCTGGGTCAGCCCACACTCACAGTCCCACAAGAGGCTCCGGCCTGGGGCTGGTGACACTTTCACCACTTAGTCTCAGCCAAGGGCAATCGATAATCCACTCAGCCCTACTACAGTTTGATAGCTGGGCCAGTGCTGAATCCACTCCTGTTGGGGAAGGGAAAACTCTCACCCAGAGCACTCCCATACCTCGAGCTGGAAATCAGTTTACATCTTCCCTGCTCTGCAGAGGAAGCTGGTAACCCCTGCCTAGGAGACCCACCCTAAAGACTTTAAAACATGAATAAAAGATGAAAAGAACAATCGACAGCTTCTATGCTGAAAAAGAGCAGGTCAGCAAACTGAAGAGACCCAAACAGCAAAATGCATCAGATGTCCTCCTTACATAATGCTCTCATAGAAGAGACCATTAAAAGTCCTCAAAAGAGAGTTAGAAGATAAATGGGGAAAGGAAAGAGAAGCCTTACAAGAGAGCAAACAACTTCCTGAAATATGAATTGAAAAGTAAAAAATCTCAGGAAAGTAAGAATTGTGGAATTGAAAAGACAAAGAACTCAAAAGAAAGTAGGATCCGTGAATTGAAAAGACAAAGAACACACAAGAAAGTAGGATCTGTGGATTTGAAAGAAATAATCACTAAAAAAAAAAATTAGTGAAATGGAAAAAATCTCCACAGACCAAAACAATACATCTAAAACCAATTGACATACACAGAAAGAAGTAAAAAAGCTATTGAAGAAAATAATTTTAAAAATTAGAACTGAACAAATTGAAACTAATGATTCATTGAGACAGCAAGAATCAGTCAAGCAAAACAAAAAATGACAAACTGAAAACCACGAATTATCTACTCACAAAAACGACAGACTTGGAAAATAGATCTAGGAGAGATAATCTGAGGATTATTGACCTTCTGAAAACTATGATGAAAAAAGAGCCTAGATACTCATTTTACAAGAAATCATCAAAGAGAACTGCCCTAGGATGTAATAGAACTGAAGGTAAATAGGCATTGAAAGAATTCATCGAACACCTTCTGAAAGAAACCCTAAAATAAAAACCCCAAGGAATATTGTGACAAAATTTCAGAACTATCAGATTAAGGAAAAAATTTTACAAGCAGCCAAAAAAAAAAAAACATTTAAATACCGAGGTGCCACAATAAGGATCACCCAAGATCTGGCTCCCTCTACATAAAGGAAAGAAAGGCCTGGAATATGATATTCCGAAAGGCACAAGAACTTGAGATGCAGCCAAGAATAAACTACCCAGCTAAGCTGAGCATTTTCTTCCAGGGAAGAAGATGGACATTTAATGAAACAAATGAATTCCATTTGTTCCAAGAAAACCAGAACTAAACAAAAAATTTGATCTCCAAGAATAGAACTCAAGAGATGCAGAAAAGGTAAAATAACTCTTGAGAATTGTATTTCTGTTGTGGATATACAAAAGAATACATGTATAATTTGATTGTACTGAAATAACATAAAAAGGGAAGTAGATATGGAAAAGGGATGATGGCAGAACAAGGTGGGAAGGAGGGATAAAAGAGGGAAACCACATCCCACAAAGAGGCTAAGGAAACTTCATCATATCTGAGGGAATTGAGAGGGGAGGAACATTGTGTGAATCTTACTCCCATCAGAGTTGGCTCAAAGAAAAAATAATTGACATTTGTTTTAGAGAAATTGTCTCTCGCCCATTAAAAACGGGCAGAGGAAAAGGGAAAAGAAAAAGAGTAATAAGAAGGAAGGGGAAAACTCAAAGGGGGTAGGAGGATTATAAAGAGGATAAGATCGTGATACAAGAGGGGCACATAAGTTAAAAGGGGAAAGAGGGTTGGGGGAGGCGAAAAGTAAAGCACAATCTGGGGTTATTAGGGATGGCAGGAAATACATGATTTAGTAATTCTAACTGTAAATGTAAATGGATGAACTCCCATAAAGAGGAGGCAGATAGCTGACTGGATCAAAAGTCAGAACCCTACAATATGTTGTTTACAAGAAACACATTTAAGCAGGGGATGCTATATAGAGTAAAAGTAAAAGGCTGGAGCAAAATCTATTATGCTTCAGGTGAAGTCAAAAGCAGGGGTAGCCATCCTATCTCAGATCAAGCAAAAGTAAAATTAATCTAATTAAAAGAGATAAGGAAGGTAACTACATCCTGCTAAAGGGGCATAAACAACGAAGCAATATCAATATTAAAACATATATGCACCAAGTGGTATGGCCCTCAGCTTCCTAAAGGAGAAGTTAAAAAGAATTGCAAGAAGAAATAGACAACAAAACTGTATAGTAGGAGATCTCAACCTTGCACCTCAGAATTAGACAAATCAAACCACAAAACAAATAAGAAAGAAATTAAAGAAGAATAGAATATTAGAAAAATTAGGTATGTTGGATCTTTGGAGAAAATTGAATGGAGATAGAAGGGAATATATTCTTCTCAGCAGTTCATGGAACCTATTCAAAAATTGACCATATATTAGGACATAAAGACTTAAATTAAATGCAAGAAAGCAGAAATAGTAAATGCTTTCTTCAGATCATGATGCAATAAAACTACATTCAACAAAAAAAATTAGGGGAAATAGACCAAAAAGTAATTGAAACTAAACAATCTCATCTTAAAGAATGATTGGGTGAAGAGCAAATTATAGATACAATTAATAATTTCACTAAGATAATGACAATGATGAGACATCATACCAAATTTGTGGGATGCAGCCAAAGTGGTAATAAGAGGGAATTTATATCCTTAGAGGCTTACTTGAATAAAACAGAGAAAGAAAGATTAATGAATTGGCTTGAACTAAAAAACTAAAAAAGACGAAATTAAAAACCCAATCAAATACTAAATTGTAAATTTAAAATTAAAAGGAGAAATTAAAATATTGAAAGTAAAAAACTATTGAACAATTAATAAAACTAAGAGTTGGTTCTATGAAAAGCCAGTAAAATAGATAAGTTTGTAAATCTGATTAGAAAAAGGAGGGAGGAAATGAAATTAGTAGTCTTAAAATGAAAAGGAGAACTTTCCACCAATGAAGAGAAAAATTAGAGAAATAATAAGGAGTTATTTTGCTCAACCTTATGCCAATAAATTTGATAACCTAAGTGAAATGGATGACTACCTCCAAAAATACAGACTTCCAGACTAACAGAGGAAGAAGTAAATTTGAATAGTCCCATTTCAGAAAAGAAATAGAACAGGCAATTAAACAACTCCCTAAGAAAAAATCCCCAGGACCAGATGGAATCTATCTGCCAAGGGAGAATCAGAAACTTTATGAGCAAAATTGCAGACCACTTTTCACACAAATTAAGTCTGATCTAACCAATTGGAAAAATATTAAATGCTCTGGATAGGGCGAGCAAATATAATAAAGATGACAATATTACCTAAACTAATCTATTTATTCAGCGCTATACCAATCAGATCCAAAAACTATTTTAATGACCTAGAAAAATAACAAATAAAGTTCATATGGAAAACAAAAGGTCAAGAATTTCAAGGGAATTAATGAAAAAAAATCAAATGATGGTGGCTTAGATGTACCAGATCTAAAAATTATATTATAGAGCAGCAGTTCCCAAAACTATTTGTATTGGCTAAGGAATAGATTAGTTGATCAGTGGAATAGATTAGGTTCAAGGGATAAAACAGTCAACAAATATAGCAACCTAGTCTTCACAAACCCAGAGATCCCAGCTTTGGATAAGAACTTACTGTATGATAAAATTGCTGGGAAAATTGGAAACTAATATGGCAGAAACTAGCATTGATCCATACTTAACGCTGACACCAAGATAAGGTCAAAATGGGTTCATGACCTAGGCATAAAGAATGAAATTATTAATAAATTAGAGGAACATAGATAGTTTACCTCTCAGACCTGTGGAAGGGAAGGTCTATATGACCAAAGTAGAACTAGAGATCATTACTGATCACAAAATAGAAAATTTTGATTATACCAAACTGAAAGGTTTTGTACAAACAAAATTAATGCAGACAAGATTAGAAGGGAAGCAATAAACTGGGAAAAATATTTTACAGTCAAAGGTTCTGATAAAGGCCTCATTTCCAAAATATATAGAGAATTAACTCTAATTTATAAAAAATCAAGCCATTCTCCTCCAATTGAAAAATGGTCAAGGATATGAACAGACAATTCCTGATGAAGAAATTGAAACATATGAAAAGATGCTCCAAGTCATTATTAATCAGAGAAATGCAAATTAAGACAACTCTAAGATACACTCACACACCTGTCAGATTGGCTAAGATGACAGGAAAAATAATGATGATTGTTGGAGGGATGTGGGAAAACTGGACATTGATTCATTGTTGGTGGAGTTGTGAACGAATCCAACCATTTTGGAGAGAGTTTGAACTATGCTCAAAAGTTATCAAACTGTGCATACTCTTTGATCCAGCAGTGTTACTACTGGATTATATCCCAAAGAGATTATAAAGAAGGGAAAGGGACCTGTATGTGCACGAATGTTTGTGGCAGCCCTTTTGTAGTGGCTAGAAACTGGAAACTGAATGGATGTCCATCAGTTGGAGAATGGCTTAATAAATTGTGGTATATGAAAATTATGGAATATTATTGTTCTGTAAGAAATGACCAACAGGATGATTTCAGAAAGGCCTGGAGAGACTTACACGAACTGATGCTGAGTGAAATGAGCAGGACCAGGAGATCATTATATACTTCAACAACAATACTATATGATGACCAGTCTGATGGATCAGGCCATCCTCAGCAACAAGATCAACCAAATCATTTCTAATGGAGCAGTAATGAACTGAACTAGCTATACCCAGAAAAGAACCTGGGAAATGACTAAAACCATTACATTGAATTCTAATCCCTATATTTATGCACACCTGCATTTTTGATTTCCTTCACAAGCTAATTGTACAATAATTCAGAGTCTGATTCTTTTGTACAGCAAAATAATGTTTTGTCATGTATACTTATTGTGTATCTAAGTTATTTTAATATATTTAACATCTACAATATCCTGCCATTTAGGGAGGTGGGGGGTAAGAGGTGAAAAATTGGAACAAGAGGTTTGGCAAATTGTTAATGCTGTAAAGTTACCCATGTATATCCTGTGAATAAAAGGCTATTAAATAAAAAAAAATAAAATAAATAAAATTAAATTAAATTAAAAAAAAAAAAAAGAAATTTTAGTCCCAATTTCTTTAAACCTTTTCTTTACAGGATAATTACTGGTTTTGAAATAGAAAATTTAAAATAAATAGGTACCTATATTTATCCAAAAAAAAAAAAAAAAATCAAGAATTCTTGGGGAAGAATGGGGGTCCTCTTGGTACAACCCCCCCAAAAACCTCAAAAATATTCATAGACCAGAGATTAACCAATGTGAAGTGCAAATTACTTCAGGCTTCCTCTACAGAAACACCAAGTGAGGACTTCTAAGGTTAGCTGAGTTTGGTTGGAGCTTCAGCAAAAAACACAGATACTTTCACTTCCAGAAATAGCTGTGAAATTGGGGATCTATGTCCTGGACAACCTAATGAACCTTGACTGATTAGGAATTCCAGACCCAATAGTACTGCAGGCCACATCTCTGAGCAAAAAAGAATTAGCACACCTGGTGATTGCAGAGGTAGTGAGGGTAGGGGGATGTTTGGCTGCTAGCATTTGCTGGCACTCTTAGTTTGGGGTTGGAGGACAAATTGGAGAGCTGAAGTGAAGCTAAAAGCACCAATTCTGCACTCCAAGATTATAGACACTTACACTAAGAATTTTCTTTCTTGTTTTTTTTTGTTTTTTTTTTTTTTTTTTTTTAATTAATAGGCAAAGAAGAAAGAACTCAACCAAAGAAGCTACCTATGGGAATAAGGAATAAAAGAAAAAAGAAAGGAAGGAAGAAAGAGAGAGAGACACAGAGAGAGAGAGAGAGAGAAAGAGAGAGAGAGAGAAGAGAGAGAGAGAGAGAGAGAGAGAGAGAGAGAGAGAGAGAGAGGAAGAGAGAGAAAGAAAGAAACAAAGAAACAAAGAAAGGAAGGAAGGAAGGAAGGAAGGAAGGAAGGAAGGAAGGAAGGAAGGAAGGAAGGAAGGAAGGAAGGAAAGAGGGAGGGAGGGAAGGACTAAGGAAAGAAGGGAGGGAAGGAAGAATGGAAGGAAGAAAAGAAAGACAATAAAAAAAGAGACATGGTATTTGAGCTATGGTTTACACATTCAACTTTCTAGCTATATGTTGTCATTTGACAAGCAGGCGGTCTTCATTTATTTTGCTTCCAATAATGAATTCTTAGACTGATCTACTTCGACTGTCCTTGTTTTTCCTTGAGGATACTATAAAATACACTACCTAAACATATTATGTAGCAGCCTGACATAATTAACAAAGTGTCTTCTCCAAACTGGAGCATCTGGGAGAATTCATAAGTTATAAAGATTTTTAAAGATAAAGCTTATAATTAAACCACATCAAAATGTAAGACATGAAGTCAAAGCAATTTTGGAAAGCAAATATATATCTCTGTACAGTAATATTATAAGAAGTTAAAAAAAAAGACAAAATTAACTAATTGAATTAACATTTAAATATTTAAATGAACAAATTAAGCAAAAATGTTAAAATTAAATTATAGATAATTACATAAAACAAATGAATATAAAGCTTATGTTATAAAATGCTGAATAACAAAAAGTAAAGAAAAATGCTCATTAGAGAAAATAAATATAATTGTTAAAAAAAGAAAAACATATCTAATTTTCCTTGACTCCATGGCAACATCCCCTACAACTGTGAATAGACAGCATATATGTACAAAGACACATATACACACATTCATATGTACACACATGCATGCACATACATACTTATTGGCACATTATAGCATGTATATGTACAAGTACACATACATATGAACATACATTAAATATATGTACATATATAAACACATATTCCATATTTTCTATTATATATACATATACTTTTAAAAATAGCAAATCATATTTAGAAAGAAATCTCAAATAGGTCTCAACTGTATGATGCATGTCAATTATAAAATCATCAAGTAGTCATTGTGGATCTTTAAGGGACCTTAAGATATTATTTGATTTCCTTATCTTTTTCATGAGACTATGAAATAAATTTCAGACACTTTCAAAATTGTTCTCCTATGCTAAATACCTATGATCTTCTGATTATGATCAAAGTGCTTGACAGAGTTGGACTGAGTTTATGTATTGGAATCCAAGGATGTTTAATAATAGCCAAGTTTAATAATAGTAATACCCAAACCTTGTTATGGGATGAAATTCTTATTACCTTGTACCAAACTACACTGGAGAAATTCTTAGATTTTCAGTCCAAGAGTAGAAATTCAAGTACTTCTTCTCATGATTATTTGCATGATTTAGGGCAGGTCACTTCATATCTATCTGTTTTCTCACTTGTAAAATGACATCGAAATACATGCCTGCAGAAGTCCTTTCCAATTTAACATAAGAGGGGTATGATCTTTTAAAACCAGAAGACAAGTGGTTGTAGAGATAGAGTCAAGGGATTGGACATTGATCTATATCTTCATAATGCCCTAGATTATTATGATCTTCACATGGGGACTCTTTATTTTATCATTCCAATGGAAAACAAGTGCCATCAATCTGAGAGAAGTGAGTGGTGTCAAAGTAAATTTCAGATGTCAAGCAAAGATGAATTGGGAATTTTACCTGGTGTTATGTTCAAAAATTGGTTTCTATTGATGAGAGAAAGCATAAATACTTGCTGATGTTACAAGGCTTTAGATGAAAATTGTACTAGAGACAATTTGTCTTGAAGAGATAGCTTTTTAGTCAAGAGAGTCCTGAAACTGAAAATGCTTCAAATGTGTTTTGTGTCTATGGGAAAAGCACTAAAAATCTAAGATTCTCATTTATATTTCAAGTAGAAATTGTGATACCTATATTTTTTTGGTTCCTAATGACATTGGGAGAATAGAATTAGCTAACATATATTTTAAATATTTTAAACTTTAAATGTCAGTTATCATTATATTATGTTGCATGAAATCTTTGAAAATTATTATAATGCTATTGTGTTAGAGAAGGAAACTCTTCAAATTTCCTCCACAAACAAAACAAACTTGAGCCTCAGAATAAACATATACGAGGAAAAAACAAAGACTGGGACAGAATAAGGGTCCTCCACAGACAACCTGAGAAGAGCCAAAGAATGATCCCAGGGTCTGAACAAGGTGTGAAGTATAAACAGTTCAAGGCTAGGTTCACTGAAATAATCTTGGGAACTCTGGGGCTATCTGTGTTCAGAGATAGCCTCATTCACTTCTCAGGCAGCATGGGAAGTCAAGCAGTGTAAGTGTAGGAAGATGAAGGGAACCTTAGCTGGTCAGGAATGCCAGGTCCAGTTGTGCTGCTGACATATTCTCCTGAGTGAGCACACCCAATGAGTGCAGAAGCAATGAGGCACTTGTGAGAGGGTAGAATTTTAGGTTGGGGTTCCAGGTCACAGGGGAGAACTAAAGCGAAGGCAGAGGCACCCTCCGATTAGAGATGATTACACTAATAAGTTTTAATTTAAAAAGAGAGCAAAGAAGAAAGAACCCAACCATAGAAAGTTACCATAATAGGGAAAACAGGAGGTCATCTTCAGAAACGAAAATTGCAATTTTAAAAAAGGCTCTTGTATTCCAAAGAGTAACATTAAATGGCTGTCTATAAAGAATTTATGAAACTGAAAAAAGACTTTAAAAATCAAATGAGAGAGATTGAGGAAAAACTAAAAAAAAAAAAAAAAAAAAAAAAAAAAGCTAAATAAGAACAATCCAAAAATTTTAAAAATATGAAAAGAAAGCCAATCAACTAAAAAGAAAGATCCAGAGTCTTAAAAAAGAAAATGACTGAAAAATTAGAATTGTGCAAGAGGAAGCCAATGAAGTTATAAAAGATCAAAAAATAACAAAACAAAATATAAAGAATGAAAAATAAAAGCAAATGTGAAATATCTTATAAGAAAAACAAAAGATCTAGAGAACAGATCAATAAGAGAAAACAAGAATAGTTGGACTACATCAAAGTTATGACCAAAAAAGAACCTTGACACAGTAATACAAGAAATAATTAAAGAAAACTGTCCTAGACACACACACACACACACACACACACACAATATGTCTTGTGATTAAAAAGATGAAATCACAAGTTTGAGATACATATAAAAACACAATTGTAAAATGATAAAAATAATGAGTAAATATACAAATATAAAAATCCAGGTTTAAAATGTATTTCTCTTTGTGGGGGACAAGGTAAGAGAAGAATTTCTTTCTCTCCCAACTCACACTATCATCTCTGGCTTCATTCTTGGAAAAAACTGCATTCACAGAAAAATAGTACATACAGCCAAAAGTAGTTGTACACAGGGGGAAAATGTCACTCCTATTTTACTTGAAAAAAGTTTTAGTGAAGATAACCTGAGGGAGCTAAAGAGAAAAAAAGTATCTGCCCTGTCTCACATTTAGCAGTGGAGACTCAGAGCACATGTTCCTTCCATTTTTTTTTGTTTATTTTTATTCCCCTAGAGCTTGATTTCTGGCTGACTGATCTTGTGTAAAAAATAGTAGTTAAATGTCCTTGTGATGACCTGACTGTCAACTGACTTGAGATTTTGAGGAGGGAACACCAATTTCACTTGTGGTGATTTCTGGGTACCTTTTTCAAGGATGTACCAGAGAGATTCTTCATTTCAATTCAATTCTATATTTTAATTGAGAGATACTTTATTTTGCAGAGATCCCAGTGGCATAGGATTAAGTCCAAGCTTTCATAAGAAGACCAGCATTGAACCAAAAAAAAAAATGATCTCTAATATTAAGTCCTGAGAGAAGCCTAAAAAAGGTAAAAAATGAAAACAAAAAAACAAGATTCCTTGGAGTTAAATGTTTTCATCCTTATATGGAAAGATGAAACTTGTAATTCTTAAAAATTGTACCAAAAATGTACTATTAGAAGAAATACATACATGGTATGGGTATAAGATGAATTTGAAGGAATGATATAAAAAAATTAAGAGATGAAGAGAGGAATACACTGGGTGTAGAAGAAAGATAGAGGTAGAATGGGGTAAATTATTTCACATGCAGAGATTTGAAAAACCTATGAGAGTAGATGGAAAGATGGAAAGTAGGCAATGGTATCATTTGAATCTTACTATCATTAGTGTTGACTCAAAAATATTCACAATCAGTTGAATATAGAATTTGATTTTAAGTTGACAGGAAAATAAGAAGAAAAGACATTAAGTAAATGGCAAATGGGGGAGAATTGACAAAAGACATGGCAGATTGGGTTAGATGATGAACAGAAATAAAACACTGTTGAGGAATAAAGGGGTGAAAAGAACATAAAGAAATATAGGATGTAGAGAAATACATAAGTGTTAATCTTAATTCTTAATGTGGAATAAAATCTGGTCATAAAATGGAAGCAGATAACAGAGTGGATCAAAAAACAAAATCCTAAAGTATGTTGTTCATTAAAGTAAAGAAAAGAGACTAAAGAATAGTCTATCAATACTGATTTCAAACAAAGCAAAATTTAAAAAATTACATCATTAAAAGAGATAATGAAGGAAACAGTGTCTTGCTAAAAGGTGTAGATAATGAACTAACATCAACAGTAAAAATATATGTAGTATAACATCCATTTTTTTATAATAAAAGCTTTTTATTTCTATTTTTCAACATACATGCAATAGTTTTCAACATTTACCCTTGTAAGTTTTTTTTTTTTTCCTCTTTCCCTACCCACTTCTCACTTTCCTAAGTAGCTAGTAATTCAATATAGTTAACCATGTACAATTCTAAACATTCCCATAATTATCATGTGTTATGGGCCAGAACTCTGTTCTTGAAACAAGGATTCTTGCAAAGTGCTAACTCAGTGGAATTGATAAGACAATGGTTATTTAGTTTAGCATGGTGATTAATAGTGCTCTAGTTCAATATGATTGATCTAATCTTATAACAAATAATGGTTCCCTAGTGATATAATGATTGGTTTATACTCAGTATACTGTAAATGATCTAATTATAATAGCGCATATATACTGGGACAAACAGCCAGGATGGGACTCAGGGACAGATTCATTTCATCATGCATCTTTGGGGTGGCTGAAGCACAAGCCCTCCGTCTCAGAGAGTCAGTGTTATGATTAAGCATTTATTAAGCACCTACTTTATAACACTAACTGCACTAAATTCTAGAGATACAACAAAAAAAGCAAAACTGAGGTCCTTCCCATCAAGTACTCCACATTTTTATGGAAAAATAAAATGCAAATGATTAGGTAAATAGTAATATAAAGCATATTGAGATTATCTTACAGCAAAAGTACTAGTAGCATAGGGAGAGATCACTTGTAATAGATGAATTTTGAGCTAAATCTTGAATGAAATCTGGTAATTAAGAGAAAGAGGTGAGGGAGGTGTGAAAGTTTTAAGGACAGTCAGGGAAAAGGGACAGTATCAGTTTATGAAATGCCATATTTAAAGAAAAACAAGAAGGCCAGTGTCACTGAATAATTGTGCATGTGGAGAAAAGTGAAAAGTAAAAAAGTCCAGAAAGATGGTTATATAGCTTATAAAACTCTTTAAAAAGTTAAGAGTTGATTTTGTATTTGATCCTAAAGCTAAAAAGGGACTCATGAATTTTACCAAGAAGGATGACCACATGGTCAAATTGAAGAACTGCTTCATAGGGTATGTAAAGATTTGTGTCAAATGTTGCATCCTACCTTTCTTAAAGTCTTCTTTCATTTTTCTACTTTCTCTATGCTTATGCCCTCTCATATACCCTACAGACTTATCTGCTTTTTCTCATTCAAGAAATTCCATTTCCCACCTTTGTGATTTTGTATTGGTTGATCCCTTTTCCTTGAAATTTACCAACTTTCAGTTCTGTCTTTTACTATGTTTTCATTTCCTTCAGGATTCAGCAGAAAAGCATACGTCCAATGATTTCTTTTTTGTTTTCCTACAATATTACCTGTGTCTGTTTCATATGAGTGTGCATATATCTGTTGCTGCAAGTTCCCTTGAAAGTAAGCTTCTCATGGAAAAGAAATGTTCTCTTTTCATTCTCAGAAAATAGTGATATATTTAAGATATAGTAGATTTGATTTTTTTTTTTTTTTGCTTAATGTCCTTGACATTTGTTGGCCTCAGTTTCTTTCCTTTCCAGGTTAAGTATTTTGTATTTAGATCCTTTAAAGTGTCTCTCAACTACAAATGAACATAAAAGTCAAGTGCCAAAGGTCTTTGTTTTTACTTTAAACTATAAAAGTTTATGTAACTGTTTTTCTTTAATTAAATAATTCTGACTACATTTTCCTTGACTTTTGGAAACATCTACAACAGAATTCAAATGAAATTGCCCTTTTTTTCTTTGTGAAATATTTCTAGCTTCACCAGCATCAAGGACAGAGTCCCATTTTTTATCACCTTAAGAGACCAAAGCGAGTCATTTTGTAGGCCATAAATAAAGTCAGCAAAATCAAGGTTCATCTTGTGTTAAATGATGACCTAGAATTGTAGGAGAAAAAGTTTCAACCAAAGGGGAAGAAAATGTCCTCTTCTCAGTGAATGAAATTTAAAATATGGTGAAATTCTGTTTAATGGTTCCATCTGTTTATCCTACTGTTGAGCTATAAAGAAGATGGCAGATATATGGCAAAAGAATTTTCCCTCTAACCTCTTTATTTGAAGGAAATATCTGCTAATTTATTGTTCGTTGAAGGGACTAAAAACAAAAGGTAAGGAGATAGAAAATGGGGCAATAAAATTAAAACAAACAAAAAACTGTCAAAGTCTAATGTTTGGATTTTCTTCCTCCTTTGGGAAAACAGTATTGTTGAGTAAATTAAAGACCTAATATTTTGCCAGTTGGAAGGACTTGGTCTCCTTGCCATTTATTTTATTTTTCATATATGTACTGCTTTATAACTGAACATTTTTATATCTATGACTGAATACTGATTTTATACATTTTGGTTCCCTGATGACATGTAATAACAATCTGATATAAATTTTTTTGTACATTAAATAAGTACAAGAAAGAAAACTTTAAATTTGTGGGAAATTATTATTTAGGTTCTACTTGCCAGCTGTGTGCATTTGACTTTTTTCTATGCTCCTCACTAAAGTTGATTGTAGTAGTGAGATTCAAACCCATGACTTTAAAGAAACTGGATCCTAAATACACCACATTAGACTACTTGGACACACTATAGACAGAATACCAGGGCCATTCCAGGAAACAGAATCACTTCCATTTGAATCATCTTGGGAAGATTCTGAAGATCACCTGGGAGATTAAGATACCAGACACTGATATCATTTCTCAAAATCAACTGCAAGAATTCCACCTCTACTGCAGAGAGCACAACTTCATTGGGCTGGCCATGTTGTTCAAATGACAGATGTACACTTGCCTAAAACATATTTTATGGAGAACTCACACAGGGCAAGTGCTCACAAGGGGATAAGAAAAAGTTGTACAAGGACACTCTCAAGGTTTCTCTTAAGAACTTTAGAATTTATTGTAGGATTGGAGACACTGGCACAGGACCACCCAGCAAAGTACTATGCTTTATGAGGAAAGCAGAATTGAATTAGCCCAGAAGAAATAGCAGCTGTGTAAAATTAGAGAAGCTACTCAAATGTTCATGTGGACTATTTGTGCAGGACCTGTGGCAGAACACTTTGAGCTGGTATTGATCTGATCAGCTATAGTTGGACAAAGTGTAACTATCCTCTTACATACTTTTAGTCATTTTAGTCCTCTTTGAGAACAAAGAGTAAAGAACAATAAACAAACTTGTTTCTCAAATTGTCGTGGTGAGGGTAACACATTCCAAACCAGTCTGAGGGAGTTTTGCTTGCACACTCAAGTTTCAATAACATCTAGTTATTGATTTTCCTTTTCTTTTTCAAAAGATAGGAAATCGAAATATAAATTACAATTCAACCAAGTTCTCATCACAGCATCCAGTTCCCTATCTCGTTTTACTCTATGACTTTGAAACCAAAAGAAACATAATGGAATGAGAGGAATGGAAACTGAAAAATTATATTCTTAACTCTGCCAAAATTTATGTATTCTTCATTTATAAAGTATTAGGTTGCATTCTATCCTGGAAATATAGCAGCTCCAAGATTCTACCATTTTAGTGAGGTAAACATGAGAATACATACTTTAGATGCTTTGATCTTGCAAGCAAGTTACCATTTTCTTGACTGACCCCTTTCTTCTCTGGTTAAATTTTACTCATCCATCAAAGTGCAGATCAAATCATATCTATGAAAATAAAAATATTTCTCATAGAATCAGAGAGTATCAGAAGTAATTGAATATGAAGCAATATCCCCTACCAAAAATTATACACCCTCTGTTTGAAGATGCTAGGTTGTAGAAGGCCGCAGATAGTAGGGGAACTCTGGGTTAGGTTTAAGAACCTTTAGCCCAGGGGGAACCTGCTAACAATATCCAGTTTGGCTCCCCATCTCCCCTAAGGGCTCTTAGCCTTTCTGAGAAGTCAGGGAGGGCATGACCACCTGTATTCTACTTGAAGCAAGGGATACTTACAGTAAAGAGATGCATTTACATATCAATAGCAGGGTGCTTATAGTTAGCACTTGTGCAGTGTGATATGGTAATGTCATGGTTCTACAGTTGACACCTGCTAAGTGTGCTGTAATGATGTAATCCTACAAAGGCATATAAGGGCTGAGAGGGCTTGAAATAAACAGACTCCATCTTTGACCATCCTTGTGAGTCTCCTGTCTTCATCACTCTTGCATTAAGACCAAGGCAGATGGAAAAAGAAAATAATTCACTAAAAAAAAAATTAGTAAAATGGAAAAAATTCCCAAAAAAACAAACATTTAAAAATCAATTGGACATATACAAAAAGAAAAAAAAGCTAATGAAGAAAAATAATTCTTTTAAAATTAGAACTGAACAAATAGAAACTAATGATTCATTAAAGACAGCAAGAATCAGTCAAAACAAAAAAAAATGACAAACTGGGAAAAACCATGAATTACCCATTGCAAAACGACAGACTTGGAAAATAGATTAGGAGAATAATCTGAGGATTATTGGACTTTCAGAAAACATGATGAAAAAAAAACCTAATATTATTTTACAAGAAACAAAAGAACTGCCCAGATGTAATAGAATAGAAGGTAAAATAGGCATTGAAAGAATTCATCGAACACCTTCGAAAGAAACCCAAAATAAAACCCAAGGAATAGTGGCCAAATTTCAGAACCATTGATTAAGGAAAAATTTTAAACAGCAAAAAAAACCATTTAAATACCGAGGTGCCACAATAAGGTCCCCAAAGTCTGGTGCCTCTACATTAAAGGAAAGAAGGGCCTGGAATATGATATTCCAAAGGCAAAGAACGGATGCAGCAAGAAAAATACCCAGCTGGTTTTCTTCCAGGGAAGAAGATGGAATTTAATGAAACAAATGAATCATTTGTTTCAAGAAAAAAACTAAACAAAAATTTGATCTCCAACATAGAACCAAGAGATGCAGAAAAGGTAAAAATAACTTTGAGAATTGTATTTCTGTTGTGGATATACAAAAAAAAATACATGTATAATTTGATTGGTATGATATAAAAAAAAGGGAAAAGATATGGAAAAGGGAATGGCAAATAAGGTGGGGAAGGAGGGATAACAAGAGGGAAACCAATCCACAAAGAGGCAAAAAACTTACTATCTGGGGAATTTAGGAGGGGGAGGAAATTTGGTAATCTTACTCTATCAGGTTGGCTCAAAGAAAAAATAATTGACATTTGTTTTAGAAAATTTCTTGCCTCATTAAAAGGGGAGAAAAGGGGAAAAAAAAATAATATGGGGGAAGGGAAAAAGCCAAAGTGGGGGGAGGGAGGGATTAAAAGAGGGTAAATCAGATAAAGAGGGGAATAAGTTTTAAAGGTTGGGGAGGAAGAATAATAAAGAAATCGGGTTATTTGATGGTAAAATAAGATTTGTAAAAATAAATGTGGGTGGGATGGGCCCCAAAGAGGAGGAAAGAACTGGATCAAAAGTCAGCTCCCAAATATTTGTTTCAAGCACATTTAAACGGGAAAATAGAGTAAAGGTAAAAGACTGGAGCAAAATCAAGTTCAGGGAGTCAAAAGAGGAGAGCCATCCTTTTAGATCAAGCAAAAAGTAAAAAAAATTGATCTAATTAAAAGAGAAAGAAGGAAACCATCCGCGAGGGAAATAAACAACGCAATACAAAAACATATATGCACCAAGTGGTATGGCACCCAGCTTTAAAGGGAGAAGTTAAAGGGTTGCAAGAAAAATAGAAACAAAAATTTAAATGTGGAGATCTAACCTTGCACCTCAGAATTAGACAAAACAAACCACAAAAAAATAAAACGAAATTAAAAAGTAAAAGAATATTAGAAAAATTAGGGGTTGGATCTTTGAGAAAAATTGAATGGAGATAAAAGGGTATACTTTCTTCAGCAGTTCATGGAACCTATTCAAAAAATTGACCATATATTAGGACATAAAGACCTCAAAATTGAATGAAGAAAGCAGAAATAGTAAAGCTTTCTTTTCGAATATGATGCAATAAAAACACTTCAAAAAAAAGGGGGGAAAGACCAAAAAGTAATTGGAAACAAAAATCTCATCTTAAAGAATGATTGTGAAGCAGCAAATTATAGATAAATTAATAATTTCCTCAAGATAATGACAAGATGACATCATAAAATTTGGGGATGCAGCCAAAGGGTAATAAGAAATTTTATATCCTTAGGGTTTACTTGAATAAAACAGAAAGAAAAAGAAATGAATTGGGTTTAAACTAAAAAAACAAAAAAAAGACCAAATTAAACCCCCAATCAAATACTAAATTGGAAATTTAAAATTAAAAGGAGAAATTAAAATATTGAAAGTAAAAAAACATTGAACTAATTAAAAAACTAAGAGGGTTCTATGAAAAGCCAATAAAATAGATGCCTTTTGGAAACTGATTAGAAAAAGGAGGGAGGAAATGAAATTAGTGTCTTAAAATGAAAAGGAGAACTTTCCACCAATGAAGGCAAATTAAAAATAAAGGAGTTATTTTGCCAACTTTTGCCAATAAAATTTAAACCTAAGTGAAATGGTGTACCCAAAATATAGACTTCCCGACTAAAGAGGGAGGAAGAAATTGTTGTAGTCCATTTCAGAAAAAAAGAACAGGCAATTAAAAATTAAGAAAAACCCGGCCCGAGGATTTTGTGAATTTTACCAAACATTTAAAGAACAATTGGCCCCAATGCCATAAATTATTTATAAAAAGGGAATGAAGGGTCCACCAAACCTTCTATGACAAGAATGGTACTGATACCAAACCAGGTAGGCTAAAACAGAAAGGACCAATCTCCTAATTAAATTGATGCTAAATTAAAATAAGATATTACAAAAGACTACAGAAAATCACTCCGTAATAACATGATCAAGTAGGTTTTACCAGGGTGGATTGGTTCAAATTAGGAAAAACTATCAATATAATTGGCCCAAAACAAATTAAAAAAACCATAGATCATCCAATAGATGCAGAAAAGCATTTGATAAATCCAACATCCATTCCTATTAAAAACACTTAAATAGGAATGAATGGACTTTTCCTTAAAATAATAAGCATCTATTTAAAATCATGTAACATCAATGTAATGGAACAAACTGCAACCATTCCCAATAAGATCTGGAGGAAAAAGGTTGCCCACTATCACCGTTACTATTTAATATTGTATTAGAAAGCTAGCTAAGAAAAGGCTAAAAGAGATTAAAGGAATAAGAAAAAAGGAAGCCAATTATCACTCTTTGCCGATGACATGATGGTAATTTAGAGAACCCCAGAGTTCTTAAAAAGTTTTTGAAATAATCCCTTTACAAAGTTGCTGGTTTAAAATAAACCCACATAAGTCATCAGCATTCTTTATATCACTAAAAAATTCAACAGTCAGAGTTACAAAAGAAATTCCATTTAAAGTAACTACTGATAATATAAAAATTTAGGAATCATCCCAAGGAAAATGAAACTTTTGAGCAAAATTACGAACTTTTTCACACAAATTAAGTCTATCAACCAATTGAAAATATTAAATGCTCTTTGGATAGGGCGGCAAAAAATAAAGATGACAATATTACCTAACCTAATTTTTATTTACCCACCAATCGACCCCAAAAACTATTTTAATGACCTAGAAAAATAAAACAAAGTTCATATGGAAAAACGAAAGGTCAAGAATTTCGGGAAAATGAAAAAAATCAAATGAAGGTGGCTTGCTGTACCGATCTAAAGTTATATTATAGAGCAGCAGTTACCAAAACATTTGGACAAGGAATAATGTTGATCAGTGGAATAGATTAGGTTCAAGGATAAAACAGTCAACAAAATAGCAACCTAGTCTTTGAAAACCCAAAGATCCCACTTTTGGGAAAGAACTCTTTTGATAAAAATTGTGGGAAAATTGAAACTAATATGGCAAAACTAGGCATTGATCCATCAACCCATAACCAAGATAAGGTCAAAAGGGGTTCATGACCTAGGCATAAAGAATGAAATTATTAATAAATTAGAGGAAAAGGAAGTTTACCTCAGACCTGTAAGGGAAGGTCTTTATGACCAAAGCAGAACTAGAGATCATTACGATCACAAAATAGAAAAAACGATTATCCCAAACTGAAAAGTTTTTGTAAAACAAAACTAATGCAGACAAGATTAGAAGGGAAGCAAAAACTGGAAAATATTTTTTAAATAAAGGTCCTGATAAAGGATTTAAAATATAAGAGAATTAACCTAATTTATAAAAATCAAGACCTCCAAGAAAATGGTCAAAGGATATGAACAACACCAGATGAAAAATTGAAACTATTTCTAGCTATGAAAAGATGAAGTCATTATTAATCAGAGAAATGCAAATTAAGACAACTCTAAGATCCCTACACACCTGGATTGGCTAAGATGACAGGAAAAAAAATGAGATTGTTGGAGGGGATGGGGAAAACTGGGACATTGATGTATTTGTTTGGAGTTGTGAAAAATCCAACCATTTTGGGAAGTGTTTGAACATCCAAAAGACAAACTGTATACCCTTTTGATCCAGCAGTGTTACTACTGGGATTATATCCCAAAAGATTATAAAGAAGGAAAAGGACCTGTATGTGCAAAATTTTGTGGCAGCCCTTTTGTGGGCTAAAACGAAACGAATGGATGTCCATAAGTTGAGAATGGCTGAATAAATTGTGGTATATGAAATTATGGAATATTACTGTTCTGTAAGAAATGACCAACAGGATAATTTCAGGCCTGGAGAGACTTTACGAACGATGCTGAATGAAATGAGCAGGACCAGGAGATCATTAATCTTCAAAACAATACTATATGATGACCGTTCTGATAACCATCCTCGCAATGAGATCAACCAAATCATTTTAATGGACGAATGAACTGAACCAGCTATGCCCGAAAAGAACTTAAGATGACTAAAATCATTACATTGAATTTTAATCCCTATATTTAGCACACCTGATTTTTGATTTCTTACAAGCTAATTGCAATATTTCAGAGTCTGATTCTTTTTGTACAGCAAAATAAATTTTTATGTTAATTATTGTTTTCTAATTTATATTTTAATATATTTAATATCTACTTATCCGCCATCTAGGGGGGGGGGTAAGAGGGAAAATTGGAACAAGAGGTTTGGCAATTGTTAATGCTGTAAAGTTACCATGCATATATCCTGTAAATAAAAGGCTATTAAATAAAAAAAATAAAAAAAATAATAAATTAAAAAAATAATAAAAAAAAAAGACCAAGGCTGATCCTGAGATCCTTTAGAGAGATAAATCAAATAGTATATTTTGGCACCCCAACTTGGGGTCTCTAGAAAGCAGAATATTTTAATCACCCATTGTTAAAGGAGCTTGTTAAGGGATAGGTCAATTCTGGTAGAACCTCCACAGTTGTGAATCATAACTGGTGAAGGAGTTGCAGAGCAGCCTTTGCTGACAGAGGTTGCAGATTGGGAATGAGATAAATTGGAGGCAAAAGGGAGAGGAGAGAGGTCAGACAACACAAGGGCCTCTTAGTGGGGAGGTCAGACAATGCAATGGCCTCTCAGTCTCCTTGTATCATCCTTTCACAAGAGGAGATCCATTCTGCAGGACTGGGTTGGATCTCCAGCAGCCATTGTTAGGTGGCTCCCAGTATTCCAACAGCTCCTGTGTATTCCAAAAGGGGCTCTAGAAAGCAAAGGAATGTTTTGTCACCCAAATTTGGGGACTCTAGAAAGCATACTATACTAGGTGATGAGTAATTTACTAATTGCTGATATTGCCAATTTAACTGTGGAACAGTTCTATGTATTATCAAGTTTGTTTTAAATTAAATTGTATATTTAATTTTAAATATGTTATTGTATAAACTTTATTACTTAGAGCTCTACACTCTGGGGCCATGAAAAAGATTGTCATATAAATGGCAATTCTTCAACTACTTAAAGGCTCAACCCTATCATTTTTGTTTGTTGATTTTTTTAAAACAAATTTACTGTCTCTCTTGACTCTAGATTTCATTCCCTTCAGCTCAAATTCTTTGACTTGGACTTTATTTCCTTCCCAGCCTTGTTATCTTCCTTTGGATATACTTCAATGTACTACCTTAAAATTTCATTGAAAATTATAAGTAATAACCCAGATATTATAGATATAGAATAAAACAGACCTGTCAACTTTGCATTTATTAATGCTAGTATGTCTTGCAAAGAGTAGTTTAAGGTCATTAGTCTTACATGTCAATTGATCTGTGTTTCTATTGATGGGGGGATTCATTGATTCAGTCCTGCTTATCCCTCAGAAAGAATCTTGTCCATGTTCTCACTTGAATTTGTCAGACATTTAATAATAATTTATAATAAGCAAATCCTTGTACCAAAAGTTGTGACAACATATCTAACATTCAATATAATACCTCCTAGTGCAGAGTTTAATGCATGTTATATGATTGGGTCAATTAAATTAAATTCAAACATTCAATCATTTTTACTAGGTTCCAGGTTTACTCTACCTCTGTTGCTTATGGTATGACCTTAGATTTTCTCATCTGTAAATTGAATTTTTTGGACTATATTATTTCCAACAATAGATTTTTATTTTGAAAATACATGCAAAGATAACTTTTCAACATTCACTTTGTAAAACCTGATGTTCTAAATTGTTTTCCCTTCCTTACACTCCCCCCCCCATCCACTAGACATCAAGTAATCTGATATAGGTTAAACATGTGCAATTCTTCTAAATATAAATACTAGATTTTTTTAAGGTCTCTTCCACTACCACTTCTATAATGAAATTATATCATTTGATTGAGAATTTTAAAAATTAAGAATGGGATTTCTGATCTTAAGTGACTTACACAATAGCAGAATGTCAGGACAATAAGAATAAATCTTATTTATTTGTAGGGGGCAATCTCAACTGAAAACAGGTAGACAAATGTATTTGCATTCAAAATGTACTATTTCCTGAGAAAGTCTTTTCCATTTACCAATTGGTCCACAAGCATTTATAACATATCTTTTGTATTCCAAGTACTATGTTCAATATTAGAAATATAAAGGATATAAAAAATGAAAGAAAACAGAAAACATTCCCTGTTTTCATATTGCTTGCATTCTACAGATGAGACCATAGCAAAATCTTCATATGTGTGTGCATATGTATATGTGTTTGTAAATAAACATGCATGGATGAATAGTTAATTACGTTTTAGGAATTTTTCCTACTTTCAACTCTAAATTTGCCTTTCAAAATTTCCAGTCATTTTAATTCAACAAACGTGTTAAGTGAATGCATAGGAGGTACATAGCCAAGTCTGACTTCAAAGACCTTTAAATCTAATTAAAATGCATCACCTACTCACAATGAGATAACAGGATGTGATAATTTCAAATTAGAGTTTCAAACTGCTTTGATATGAAAGATATCATTTTTATTTGGGAAGAAAATGGATGGTTAGAGAAGTGTCAAATATAGCACTGGAGCTGGACCATTAAGAAAACTATTTAAATAGAAAAAGAAATAGCCAAAGGGTTCCAAGGCTTCATCATAATTTGGGAATGCAACCAAACTCTAAGAGAAAGCAGGAGAAAGAACCAAAAGTTTAGTGTACCATATTCCCATACTTCCCGGGGGCACTATAATATAGATGTTTTCAAATATTCAAAGGGCTATCTTTTGGATGAGGGATTAGACTTAATCTGTTTGGCCCCAAAGGGCCAAACCAGGAATTGTGGGAGCAAACCCTGAAGATCTTAATTTAGATTTGCCTTCAGGATAAATCTTCTTAAAAATAAGAGCTGGCCATAGATAGATGTCTAGAATAATAATCAGTTTACCAACCATGGAGATGTTCAATCAGAAGCTAAATAATCATTTTACAATATGTTACATTAAAGATTTTTTTTAAGGTATGGGCTGCTTTGTATGGACACTGAAAATCCTATGATATAAGGAGCTACAAACTGTCTTGGAGCGGAGAATTTGCATGATCAGACACATATTAGGAAGGTTTTTTGGAATTGGTTTGAAGGGTGCTTTGAACCCTGGAGAGATTTAAATCAGAGTGTGAGTATATTTATATAGGCAAAAAAAAGTGATGATTCCCTAATTTACGGTTAGAAGTGGAGGCAAAGGAAAAAAAAAATAGGTTAAATTTATCCAGGTGAAGATGGATGAATTTGACTTGACCTTTAAATGTGGGAGTTGAGGAAAAGGAAAGTTTTAGAGATCATAAGAGTTTTGGACTTTGATTATAGAGAAGAATACATCTGACATCAACAGAGATAGATAAAATGAAAAGGCATAAATTTGGACCACTGTTCTAAAGTATAATTTGGACAAATTAATTTTCTTATGTTAGTATAATATTCTCAAAGAAAATGCACTTCTAAAGAAATTTGAGTAGAGGGAATTCATTGAAGGTTTATAAGAAAAAACATTGGTAACTACTTTTAAGTTCTATTATAGATGGAATTCTTCTGAGTATATGGAATACATGGTCTCTTCCCACTCTGAGCACTTATAGCCTGCTAAGCATTAGAATAAAGAGGTTCAAAAAATGACAACAAATGGTCTCTGTCTTCTTAGAGACCAAAATCTAATGGGACAGAAAGCAAATAAGGAAATATGTACAAATAAATCATTTGGAAGAAAAAAAAATAAAAAGGTTTAGAAAAGATTTCCTGTAGAGGACAAAATTTTGTTTAAACTTAGAGATCCCAGAGAAGACAACAGGTGGATGAGAGAAAGAAGGAGAACATTACAGAATTCAATGAGAGAAAATGTTCACAACTGAGAGACAGAGAGTTTTAGCTGAGGTTAGTGTCCATCAATCACAGAGTACATCGTAGAAAATAAGCATTGAGAACAATGGAAAGTTGAATTGGAGGTCTGGGAACAAGACTATGAAGGATTTTGAATGCCCAACAGAATTTTGCATTTTGTCACTTTTATTGAGTATTGAGTAGGAGTTAGTAATTTATGATATTTATATGTAGTATTGGGATTGTACATTTTGCTTTCATTTTTGATTGAATCCTAAAATAAACATAAATTAGGTTCCCATAACTCCCTTAGATTTGGCTTGGTTTCTGGAGTCTGACAACTTGAACTGGAAATATAATCCATCTTAATTTGAATTCAGTTGGATTCCTTTATTATTCTATGCATTTTATTTCAGACATTTAAAAACCATTATTCTGAGGTGTATACATACATACACACACAGGGTTAAGAATGGCACTTTTTCTCCTAGTCAGATGTTTAATAGAGGGGCAGTGTTGATTGGTGGAAAAAACATTACCTTTGTACTCAGATCTGAGTCCTGAACCCATTTTTATAGTGTATTAACTATGTGCACTTGGATTAATAATTTAAATTAAAAAGTCCTATGATTGTTCATTCAAAAAAGGGTAATCATGACAATCAGACCACTGATCTCACACTATGAGATGACTAGGTAAGAAGAGTTTTTTGTATTCTGTACAGCAAGCTTTTAGAATCATTCCTGAAAGTTGGTTAAGTGAATCTGAAACTTGTACGAAACTTCATGTCCCCTTTCTAAAGTGTATTATTCATTTTTTATAACTAATTCCCCATACAATCTAACCTATGTATCTACCATTTCCAAGTCACATTTTTTTTTCTGAAAAGGAAACTTTGCACATAAAAGAAATATTGGCCAATGGAATCATTACCCCTTACAGCAAAGGGTGTCCTCTGTGGGGCCTTTTAATCTCTAACCCTCACAACAATTGCTTGTTCTGGGTTTGCTTAGTTTCTTTTCCTTGTATTTGATTTCCTACGTGAGTTTTCATCTTTTTTTGTTTGCAGAGATATCATTTTCCCATCTTCCTATGATGGGTACCACTGGGACTTGAGATTGATGTTTAAAAGTACAATGCATGATAAAATTAAGCTCAGTGGTTCAGTGTATCTTCAAAAATAGAAAGGAATATTTACTTCTCCATGAAATTGTTTCAATCACAGAATCACTGCTAGGATCAAACAATATGCTCTCTTCCATTTCAAAACTGGTGTTTTTAACACAATCCTGGTGGGAAACATTGTTCTACTTGCAACTTTCTGTTTGCTTCCAAGCAGAGCTGTTGTTTCTGCTAAACTATTAATATATCTTTTTATGACATCATTTTCATCCTGTCTTTTCTTTCCTTCTTTCCTGCCTCTGTGATGTCAGTTTCTTTGGATATTAGATAAGAGACTGTATTTCTATAGATTAAGTGATCCTTTCATTTGAATAATAAAATTTTACTTATAATCAAATCTCACCATGTTGGGAAAGAGAAATCTTTCTTCCCCAATTATTATTCTAGGTTATGAAGCAATCTAAGGAGAATTGTTTTGTTTTATTTTTTCTTACTTTAGTAAAACATTCTGACAACCAGTCATATCTCAAAACACAGGTACTAAAGAGAAGAATGAGGTACAGGGGGAAAAAACACAGGATGGAGATTTTAGAGACCCAATTTTGCATTAACTAAGTGTACAATATTAGAATTATTAAACTTCTTTTTTTGCTTTTGCAAAATTATTGGCCAAGGCCAGATGTCTTCAAATTTATTTCGAAAATCTAAAATTCTATAATAAATGGTTAATGGTTTCTTTTAGCTCCAACATCTGTTGTAAGGAATTACCCAACTTTGATATTATGTTCTGTACTCTAAGAATCTGTTCAGCTCAATCATCCAAGGTTATTGATCTATGGCATTCAACTATAAGTCTTTGATTTGAAGTTGGATTCTTTTTCTACTTAGCTCCTCAAGTTCCAGGTACCAAGATACTGAAATGGAATAAAACCAAACTGTCTAGCAAGAGGAGGAAAAATAGTAAATACAAATTTTCTCTATCTTACTCTAAGAACAATTAGTTTATATATATGTCATGTATATTTAATTAATATATAAGTAAGTAAAGGGTACATTGAATGGTACAGTGGACCCAAAATAAGGAAGAAAAAAATCTTAAATCTGGGGTCCAATATTTATTATATATTAATAATTTAAATTAATAATATAATCAATAATATTAATAATTTAATAAGCTTTATTAGCTGTGTGACCCTATAAAAGTAACTTAATTTTTGTTTGTCTCAATTTCCTCATTGGCAGATATGTAGAAAACAGAATCTTCCTCCCAAGCTTGTTTTGAAATCCAAATAAGATAATGAAATTCTCAACACATTACTTGGCAAGATGAAGTGCAATATTAAAGGATGAAAGTGTACACATGCATCTATATGTAGGCATATATATATACATATATACACAATGCATATTATACATATGTGTTTGTGTATGTGTAAATACAAATTCACATACATACATGTATGTATATTAATTTCTATCCATTCTCCTGCTCTTTTACCACAAAGAACACTGAGTATTTTGACCTTAACATGAATCTTTCTGAGACTAGATATTTATCATATTTAATTATATTTTACATCTTTCTAGAACATTGCTTCATGTTTTTGACACTATTAAGTTTTTTTTAATGAAACTATTTAAATTAAATTGTTTTATTTTGTAATCCTTTATAGTTTATTTTATTAATTAAAATTTTTATTCTCCAAAGAAGTACATAAGCTTGGTCAAACTGGTAAAATCTATGTTCTAGAAAAACATAAGCTTTTTGAATCATTTACCATTTAAAATTCCAGTACTATTTTTAAGAAATGCTTACTGTTGGATTCACTGATAAATGTCATATTCAAACATGAGATTAAATCAGAACTCCATTGGTTAAGCATAAGGATGTAGAATTTCCTTGTTAGATCTTAGTATGAATTCAGGATCACAGAATCTCAGAATTAGAAGGGGTATTAGAGGCCATCTAGTTGGACTCTGGCTAAAAATCCTTTTCTCAACATTCTCCCATAGAGGCTGTTCAGCATCTTCTCTCTCTCTCTTTCTCTCTCTCTCTCTCTCTCTCTCTCTCTCTCTCTCTCTCTTTTTATTTACAAGTTATATGCATGGATAATTTTACAGCATTGACAATTGCCAAACCATTTGGTCAAATTTTTCCCCTCTTTCCCTCCACCCCTTTCCCTAAATGGCAGGATGGCCAATACATGTTAAATATATTAAAGTATAAATTAAATCCAAAATAAGTATACATGTCCAAAACATTATTTTGCTGTACAAAAAGAATCGGCCTCTGAAATAGTGTACAATTAGCCTGTGAAGGAAATCAAAAATTCAGGCGGACAAAAATATAGGGAATGGGAATTCTATGTAATGGTTCTTACTCATCTCTCAGAGTTCTGTCGCTGGGTGTAGCTGGTTCAGTTCATTACTGCTCCATTGGAACTGATTTGGTTCATCTCATTGATGAAGATGGCCAAGTCCATCAGAATTAATCATCATATAGTATTTTTGTTAAAGTATATAATGATCTCCTGGTCCTGCTCGTTTCACTCAGCATCAGTTCGTGTAAGTCTCTCCAGGCCTTTCTGAAATCATCCTGTTGGTCATTTCTTACTGAACAATAATACCCCATAATATTCATATACCACAATATATTCAGCCATTCTCCAATTGGTGGGCATCTACTCATTTTCCAGTTTCTAGCCACTAAAAAGAGACCTGACACAAACATTCTTTTTTTTTTCTTTAATAGCCTTTTATTTACAGGTTATATGCATAGGTAACTTTACAGCATTAACAATTGCCAAACCTCTTGTTCCAATTTTTCACCCCCACCCCCTCCCCTAAATGTCAGGATGACCAGTAGATGTTAAATATATTAAAATATAAATTAGATACACAATAAGTATACATGACCAAACCGTTATTTTGCTGTACAAAAAGAATCAGACTCTGAAATATTGTACAATTAGCTTGTGAAGGAAATAAAAAATGCAGGTGGGCCTAAATATAGGGACTGGGAATTCAATGTAATGGTTTTTAGTCATCTCCCAGAGTTCTTTCTCTGGGTGTAGCTGGTTCAGTTCATTACTGCTCCATTGGAAATGATTTAGTTGATCTCGTTGCTGAGGATGGCCTGGTCCATCAGAACTGGTCATCATATAGTATTGTTGTTGAAGTATATAATGATCTCCTGGTCCTGCTCATTTCACTCAGCATCAGTTCCTGTAAGTCTCTCCAGGCCTTTCTGAAATTATCCTGTTGCTGACACAAACATTCTTGCACATACAGGTCCCTTTCCCTTCTTTAAGATCTTTTTGGGAGGTAAGTCCAGTAGTAACACTGCTGGATCAAAAAAGTGTGATAACTTTTTGAGCATAGTTCCAAATGTCAGCATCTTCTCTTAAGCCTTATCTATTCTATGGAGGTAGTCTTAGCATTGAAATGTATGTCTTCCTACCTGTAGTGTCCAAATCAAATTCAAGGTAAAGTTGAGTATCATCACAATGGGGTGATCAGATGTCGATCAATATCAACATCATGTATTTTAGTGTTCTGATCAACTGGGAGACTTTGGGCTATATGATGTTTCTTTTTCATCAACATGTCAAGGCTCTATCCTTCTTCTAAGGAGAAATATGATTGTTGTAGCATTGTTAAAGTATTATCAGATTACTTTTAGATTTCTGATTAGATATTTCATGATATTTAACTTTTCATCATTGTCTTATAAATTTCAATTTTCAATTCAATTCGATTGTACCAACATTTATTAAATACCAAGCATAATTCCAGTCACAATGCTAGACACACTGAACATGAAGTTTAAAAAATGAAATGCTCTTTATTTTTTAAAGTTAATATTTTACTTTCCCCAGTTACATGCAACAAAAAATTGAACACTTTTTTTTTGTTTTGCTTTTTTTTTTAATTTTGAGTTCCAGATTCTCTCCCTTGCCATCCTATTGCCAGTCACCAGTGTATTAAAGGAGGTCAGGTTGTGAGATTGGATGCATTGAGAGTCCAATTCAAAGCTTCAGAACAGAAATAGAAAGGGGAAAAAAGTGCACTTGTGTATTTCTGTTGTGTATGGAGAAGGGATGGTGGTCTTCCATGTAATTTTTGTCTGTGTACCTTCGTACAAAATGTCTTTAACATGTCTTCTGTGAGCTAGAATTTGGTGTGTGTGTGTGTGTGTGTGTGTGTGTGTGTGTGTGAGAGAGAGAGAGAGAGAGAGAGAGAGAGAGAGAAAGGGCGGGGGATGGGAGCTGACTTTCCTGTAGGCTCCAATTCTGGCCAAAGTTGAAACTGCAGGAAAGTCTATTGAGAGTAATGGTTGGGGGATTTAACAATTAGTCATTTCAAAATTCCAAAGTAATTCAATTAAATTGGGCCTCCTGGAGAATGATAGTGCAGAGAGTGGAATAGTCTCTTTCCTGACTGCAGGAGGGACAATTGGGGCCAGAGGAAGAAAAAGAAACTATGCTCAGTCAGTTTAGTGAAATTTGCTAATTGAGATACAATAGTAAAAGCAGTTTTGTCTTATTGGGAATTTAAATCTGTATTTGATTTGAATTTAAGTTAAAATAAAGGTTATTAAAACAAAGTTCTGGTAGCTTACCTTAGGGAAGTCACATTTGTATCTCCCTAATTAGATGGCATGTTGCTTTCTAAAAGTATATTGGGTAATTTGCAAAATTATGAGTGATATCTTAAAATTGTGTCAGCTCTGCTGGATATATGTATAAGTTTTGTGAAATTTGGTCCAAAGTTATTTAATTGTGTATCTTAAAGTTAAAAAAAAAACATCATTTAAAAACAAGGAACAAGAAAGATTGATTTGCAAAAGAAAGTTAATAGTTTAAATGAAGCATCTAGTTAAAAGGTTATTGGTTTGGGAGCAGGTTGGAAGAGAGAGACTGAGAGAGAGGGGAAAGGGAGAGATGGGGAGAGGGCTATATGGGACGGGGAAAGAGAAGGCATGAGAGAAGAAGAAAGAGAGGAAAATGGCTTTTTGGAAATAAGGGACAGAAAGGTGCAAGCTCCTAGTGGAACTTGCCATTTGCCAAGGGAAAGGAGATACCCCATGAGATTGGGGCATGTCTTTGTCTGGCAGATTGAACTTGGTACCCTAAAAAGTTTAGCTGTGAAGTGGAGGTTTAGAAGTGTGATGGAGTGGGGAAAGAGCTACCACGTGGAGGGGGAGAAGATGGAAGAGAACCTTGTCAGATTAGATTGTCAGGTGACAACCTGATTTTCCCCACCCCAACTAAGTGTGGCTGCTTTTTAACAAAGTGCAGCTCTTTGGACCTCTCCTTCCCCTTGCTGGTTGAAACTTTAATTGCTTATATTGTTTAAAGGAACAGTCTACATTTACATGGTGTTAATAACTGTTTTACTTTTATTTTTTTAAGTTTATAGCTGCTCTAAGAGGTTTGTTGGAATTGTAAGTTTTTTGAAAGAAACTTATTTCTACTAAGGTGTCCCATCTGTCTTCAGCAAATTATTTAATGTTTAGCTCAGTGCATAATGGTCTCCTTGTTGAAGGAATATGATAACAAATATGATCTATAGCTTTCGTGAAGTACCTGGAGCACAATTTTAACCTGATTTGATAAGTTAATAAAGCTATTTCTGATATATATATATATAATATAGACTCCTCAACTGGAGGAAGTTGATGTTAACACACACACATACACACACATACACACACACACACACACACACACACATATATATATATATATATATTAAGAATGAAGAAACTGTAAATTCTGATAAGGTTCTTCATGTGAAATTGTTATTCTATTTTCTGTATGAATTTTAATTGATTGTATTGAATCATGTTAAAGTTGTATCCATGATTTAAAGGGACTCTGAGAATAATGTGTATATATTTGCTTTTGTCTTTTGGAACATGTTTCTGTTATGAACAATATGCAAATTTTCTTTGTATTGGACATTTTTTTTATTTTTTAGAAAAGCTTTTATTTTTCAAAACATATGCACAGGTAATTTTTTAACATTGTCCCTTGCAATGCCTTCTGTTCTAAATTATCCCCTCTTTCTCTCCACCCCTTTCCTTAGATAGCAAGTAGTCCGATACATGTTAAATATGGTAAAAATATATGTTAAATCCAATATATGTTGTATTGGGCATTTTATAAGCAAAATGATCTGTGTAATGTTGAACTTAAAACCATCTACTTAGATATAAAATATAAGCTGTGAACTTTCAAGGATCATAGTTTAGAAAGTCATCCTAGAACTAGATTCATCTTAAGCTTTGATTAATGTGAATTGCTATTGGAGATAAAAATCTTTTGGGGACTGCAGCTGATATTTATTTGGAGTTTTAAATTCAGGTATAACTGTCATATCATCAAGACAGTGATCCACCATCTGAAAAGAATATATGCCACAAGCTAATCAGAAGAAATTGTTGCAGGTGGAAGTTAGTATCTGGGAATGAATTAGAAGGAATTTCTTGGCCTCTGCTTAAGTTAGGATCCTTCTGACTCAAGTTCCCAGTGGCGTGTTTTTTTTTTTTTTTTTAATAAGAATCCACCTGAATATTCCTGAGTCTGGCTTAAGGTGTAATTGTTAAAATTAGGACAGTTACCTGAAGCAAAACTGCATTAAGGATGCTTTATTTTGTATGTGCTCTCAGGTTAAGACTTGAAGGACCAATTTTGATACTATTAAATCATGTCCCTGATTTTTCCTCTTATAGTAAATTTATGTAATCACAGCAAGTGTTCAGTGGAAGATATAAGATACAATGCAAGTATATAGATATTTTTATTTGTAGCCCAGCCATGGAGGATTCTCTGATTGCTACTGTAACATCTTTAACTCTTTTTAACATTTTTAACTCTACCCATTGCACCTACTCATTTGAGGAAACAAAAGCAAGTATTTTGGGAAAAAATTCTTTGGTATTAATTCTAGGAAAAACTGTTTGTACAAGAGAAATTTGTGATAGCCTTATACCCACCCCTTGCCCCCAGCCTTTCTCTGGGGGAGTTTCTGTTAGTATCCCTAGTAATCTCCACATTAACTCCAGTTTTATTTATTCTTCCTCTTTGCTCATATTTAGTCCTTGTGTTTTTAGTGTATTTCTGAAAGTTGCTTTTTCCAGTCTCCCAGTCATGAAATTCCAACTACTTGGTCAATCTGAAATCACTTGAGACCTGATTCTGACACAGCACAAGATACTCTACTGCCACCTACACCTCACTCATCTCTCTTTTTCAGTCTGGACTTCACTGGGTGAGGCCAGCTCTGAAGCTTCTCCAGAAGATGAGAGCTTTGTTTCTTTGTCCCGAATGAGTCTGGGTCTGGACTGCTTGAGGTGGGAATGATGTGACAATAACCCTGAGGCCCCTTGGACCCCCAGAGTGCTGGAGTTCTATGGCTGCCAGATGCCAATCTGTTCTGTGATGACTGGGTTTCCAAGACAGATAGTGAGAGCTGGTGAAAGCTGGGTCTGATTCCTGCTCATTGTTTTAAGCAGCAATAGCCTGTCACCCACTTGCTTATATGCGTAATCATTAGAGTAGTTCAAGATTTAGCTGAGTTTGGGAGTAGCTAAATTTTGTCCACTGATGTGCAGGTATTGGCTCTAAAAGAAAGAGAGCAGATTAGAGTTATTATTGAAGAAGGAGTGGCCTGAAGGCCCAGGTCACAGAAAAAAAAAAAAAAAATATATATATATATATATATATATATATATATATATATATATATATGCTGAATGGGACTGATTAGATGAAGTTTTCTCAGTTTGAGACTAAGTCACATGATCACCATTCCCAGAGCAGGAAGATCAGGTCTTGAACCCTGGGTTGAAGGGAGGGAGTCACAGGGTCTTTAAAAGTTAGACCCTTAGGAAGTGATGTGACCCACAGGAAGCAGACAACATCGATCAAGGATGGTTAGGTCCTTTTAGTCTATTCAAAGAAAAGGTTCTATTTTTGCTTTTTAAATCCTGGACATGCTAGAAGCTAGTCAGGTACCATGAGCATATGGTGCAAATTGCGATGGCTCCCAAGTGCGTGCTGGGCCTCTCCCTGCAGAAACTAAATAAATGTTTTCCCTTTGTATTTGAAGATGTCTCTGAGCAATTTGGGAAAGGGTGTCTAGTAGCCATCCCATACAATATTAATAGTTGATTACTGTTACTTTGCACACAATACATTTCACTTTTCATTACTTCATGGAAGTTTTTTCAAAGAGCATTCTGCTCATCCTTCTTTATAGCACCTTCACATACCATAACTTATTCAGTCATTCCTCAAGTGATGACCATAACCTCAATTTCCAATTATTTAGCCCCAGAAAAAAAGGTGTTATAAATATTTGCACACATTTGTTATTTTATTTATTTTTATTTTTTATCTCTTTTGGAATACAAACATATTAGTGGTACAGTTATGTCAAGGGGTGTGCATGGTGTTTTAACTCTTTGGATATCGTTTCAAATTGCTCTACAGAGTGGTTTAATAAGTTCACAACTCCACCAACAATGCATCAATGCTTCATTTCCCCACATATCCTCCAATTTTTGGAGGAGATTTTTCTTTTTCCAATAATACTCAATAAAATGGGCATGTGGTATTACTTCAGAATTGTTTTAAGTTGAATTTTTCTAATAAATAATAGGTCAGAACATTTTTAAGGCTATAAATAATTGATTACTTCTTTTAAAAATTGTTCGTACCTTTTGATCATTTAATAAATGGGGACTGGCTTTCATTTTGTAGAAATTTGAATCATTTCTTTATATGTTTGAAAAATGAGGTTTTTATCAGAGGAAACTTGCTTCATATTTTTCCCCACAATGACTCTTTCTAACCATATCCCCCTACTTATTCTATTCTCTCTCCTTTCACCTCCTCAAAATGTTTTGTTTCTGAGAAACCCTTCTCCCAATAGTCTTTCCCTTGTATCCCTTTAACATATCCCCTGTTAGATTCATTGTCTCCTACTTTCCTAAGTATAAGACACATTTCTATATCCAATTGAATGTATATGTTATTTCCGCGTTGAGTCAATTCAAATGAGAGCAATTCTCACTCACTCCTTCTCAGTTCTCCTTTATTCCCCTTCATGGTAAAAACTTTTTCTTGTCTCTTTGAGTGATAATTTATCCTCATTCCATCTTTTCATTTCTTTTACTTCCAGTACATTCTTTTCTCACCTCTTAATTTTATTTTTTAGATATATTCCTTCACATTTGATTAACAGATTAATCTTCTCTATACATTCCATATATCTGCCCTAATCATGAGAAAATTCTTATCTTCTTCCTATGTGGGAAAGCAAACAAGTTAACCTTATAAAGTTGCTTATATCTCCTGTTTACCATTTTTATATTTCTCTAGAATCTTGTATGTGAATCAAATTTTCTATTCAGCTCTCCTCTTTTTATCATAAAAGTTCTTTATTAAATTGAATTGTCATTTTCTCCCATGAAGGATTATACTTAGTTCTGCTGGATAGGTGATTCTTGGCTACAATCTCAGCTCCTTTGCCCTCCAAGATTTTATATTCCAAATCCTCATATTCTTTGGTGTAGAAGCTGTTAAATCTTGTTTTAAGCTGACTGTGATTTCACAATACTTGAAATATTTCTTTCAGATTCCTTGCAGTGCATCTTCCTTGACCTGTAAGTTCTATAATTTTGACAATAAAATTACTGAAGCTTTCATTTTGGGATATTTTTCAGGAGGTAATTAATGGACTCCTTAATTAGGTAGTTTTCCCTGACAATTTCATGAAAGAGGTTGTTGACTCTTTTTTGATCATGACTGAAGTAGTTTAAGATTTTTAAATTATCTCTCATGGATCTATTTTACAAGTCCTGTATGTTTTTCCCCATGAGATTTCATATTTTCTATTTTCCCCATTCTTTTGATTTTATTTTACTGTTTCTTGATTTTTCATAAAATCATTAGCTTCCATTTCCTCAATTCTAATTTTAAGGAATTATTTTCTCCAGTGAGTTTTGGTATCTCTTTTATCATTTATAGTTTTAAAGGAGGTTTTATACAGGCTTCCCTCCCCTGCCAATTATGTTTTTTTTTTTTTTTTTTTTTTTACCAATTATACTTTTTTAGGAAGTTTTAATTTTTTAAGTGAATTATTGTGCCTCTCTTCCTCTTTGGCAAATTCTGATTTTTAAGGCATTCTTCATCCTCACTGGCTTTTTGTTCTTTATTATTTGGTCTAGGTTGTTTTTAAAGTGTTATTTTCTTCAGTATTTTTGTGTGTCTTCTTTACCAAACTGTTGACTTACTTTTCATCATTCCTTGCCTCACTCTCCTTTTTCCTTCCCAATTTTTCCTTTACCCCCATTATTTGAACTTCAAAGTCCTTTTTTGTAGCTCTTCCATGGGCTGAAACAATTCCATAATTTTCTTGGAGGTTTTGGATGTAGGAGCTTTGATTTTGTTATCTTCTGAGTGTTTTGACCTTATTTGTCACCTAGCAACATTCTATCATCAGAATCATTTTCTGTTATTTGCTCATTTTCTAACCTGTTTCTGAATTTTTAATTCTTTGTTAGAGGCTCTGCTTCCAGGGTGGAAGGTGTTCTTTCACAAGCTTCAAAGGGTCTATACAGATTTTCAGAAATATTTCTAGTTTTCATAAGTTTTCAGTTGTTTCAAAACAAGGTGATGTAAGGAGTAATGTAAGGAGTAATGTAAGGAGTAATGTAAGTAGTAAAGTAAAATGTAAAGATATAAGGAGAAGTGTGTTTCTTGCTCTCCTGGCCTGTGCTTTGGTCTATGAGTAACCACAAGCATTATATTATGGCCTGACCCTCTAAGGGGGTCCCTATTTCATTGTGTGCAAGCTCTGGTGGGCTCGTGTACGCTTTCTTGCTCCATTACTGCCACTCAGGAAAGCAATTTGGATCAGAATATGGGCAAAGCAATAGAGTTCTTCCTCAGTGCTAGCAAAAAGACACCTGTAATCTCTTTCTAACCAGTAGTTTGACTCCCTTACTGTCTATGGACTGGGAACTCCAGAAGCTGTCACTGCTGTTGCTAATTTAGTGGCTCCCAAGGTCTTCTCCTAGTCTGTTGGAGCAAGAGTTCTGTTGACATGAATTGTGTTGGGCTTTGCTCCATTCTCACTCTGACATGACAACCTATTCTGCTGACCTAAGATATACTGGGTTGGAAAATTGTTTCACTCTGTCTTGTGGGTTCTAGTATTTTAGCATTTGTTAAGAATAATTATTTGAAATCATTTGGAAGGGTTTGGGGGAGAGCTCAGAATAGTCCTTGCTTTTACTCTGCCATCTTGTCTTTACCTCCAAAGGTCTCTGTTCTTAAGTACTTCACATACTGATGTGTGTGTGTGGAGAGTTAAATGAGGTAACAGGAATAAAATAAGTATTTTTTAAATTGTTTGCTAAATAAAATGTAATATGACTTATAAATTCATATTTATACAAATATGCATTTTAGTGCAGTCAATTACCTGAAAAAACAAACCATTTTTATGTTCTACTTCCCAACTTTGGAAACTGAAAAAAAATAATCAAGAACAATAATTTTTCCCCATTCATTTAAGCAGTTGTTGTACCTAAACATTCTTGGTACAATCAAAATGAGACTCAATATGTCCTTCTATAAAATGGGTGAATTGTTTATAGATCTAAAATGCCAAGCTTCTTAGATTTTTCATTCTATATTATACTTGATTTAATTTATTGGAGTTTATTTTTCCCCTTTTTACAAAATTATATAATTGCTGTAATAATTTGACAACCATGCTTAAGGATATTTGTTTTCTGTCCTGAAAAAAATAAGAAGACAGTATAATGTAGTGGATTTTGAAGCATAAGCTCATCATAGATTCTAAATCTTGTGCTATTAATTTCTAACAATTCCACATGCATGCCCTACCCTTATTTAGCTTATCTCTAAAGAAGAGATATTATTGTAAATGATCTCTAAAATCTCTTTCAGTCCTAAAATCACAATTTTCCTGTTAAAAATGTCTTAAAATCATGAAGAGAGATTGGAGCTCAGTCTATTCCATCACACAGCCAAATCTTGAATCCTACATACATAAGCAACAGTCAACTCTTATTTTAAAAACCTTTAGTGACAGTAAATTTACTCTCCTTGCTCTAGACAGTATAATATATGAACATATTAAATTGGAGCAACTGATCCAATCCCTACTTGTGCAAGAAGTAGAGCTCATATCATATTATTTCAAATCTTCAAAGTAGCCATATTGTCATCAACATGGATATTCTCTCCTATAGGATGTAGAGCAACTATTTCATGTAACCCAGTAATCCCCAGCTAACCCTGGAAAATTTTTATATGTGCCTTTCCCTGACTGCTTCATAAAAAGAGTCTATCCCTCATGTTCGAAACCTCTCTCTTGTTTTCAATATCCATGTCACTTATAACACAAATATATGTGCATATGATTATAGATATATTGATAGATGGATATATAAATAAATATATAGATATAAACATAAATACATATATATGTGTGTGTATATATATATATATGTATCCTATTAATGCCAGTGCAAATTTTGGTCTATTGCATTAGAAGTAATTAAAATGCTATATTTTTTACAACTAGAAAACTTAGCATTAGGAGATATCTTAAACAAGGGCATACAGGCAGTGGGAATACTAAAATTCAAATCTGTGTCATGTGACTTCTAGTCCAGTCTTCTCACCTTAATATTTTGTCACTATCTTCTCAGTGTTACATTTCTATATGACATTTTTTATCATACAACACTTTATAACATGTTACCCTACTTATTCCTACTATAACTTGGTTCCCATCAGTTTGGATTCTATGAATTTTTTCAGTGCTTGAGGATTTGAAAGAATACACTTAGTCATCTTAAAACAATCATGTCTACAGCCACACACTAGTTTGCTTATTAGGTTGCTTTAATGTCATTATTGCTTCTAGATAAAAGATGATTAAAGAAATGGTCCATTTAAACTCAAGATTTATGATGAAAATAAGATGATAATGCTGATATCCAAGATTAGAAAATATGATTCAAATTCCCATATTGGGAAACTTTACTTTCTGATGATATGTATTCATTGTTGAATGCAATTTGCTTGTTTAAAGAACACATTTCTTGTATTCGTCTATAAATTTTAAATAAAAACTCAAAAGTCATCACAAGAAAAAAAAGTTCTTTATCACTATTTATTGGAGAAATGCAAATTAAAACAACTCTGAGGCATCATTACTGGAAAAAGATAATAAATGTTGGAGAGGATGTGGAAAAACTGGGACATTAATGCATTGTTGGTGGAGTTGTAAAACAATCCAACCATTTTAGAGAACAATTTGGAACTATGCCTATAGGGCTATAAAACTCTGAATATCCTTTAACCCAGTAGTACCATTACTGCATCTATATTCCAAGGAAATTTGTAAGGAGAGTCTTTGCACATGAACCCTCATATGAAAAAATGTTTAGAGTAGCTCTTTGTGTGGTAGCAAAGAATTGGAAAATGAGTAGATACCCATCAATTGGGGAAATGATTGAACAAGTTTTGATATATGAAAATAATGGGATATTAATCTTCTATTTAAAAAAATGATGAACAATGTGATTTTAGAAAGGCCGGAAAGATTTACATGAACTGATGTTGAGTAAAGCATGCAGAACCAGGACCATTGTATGCAATAACAGCAAGAATGTGTGACAATAAACTATGAAAGACTTTTTTTTTTCTCAGCAGTTCAGTGATCCAAAGGAACCCCAATAGACTTTGGAGAGAAAATGCCATCTGCATCCAGAAAAAGAACTAAGGAGATTATATATAAATCAACACATGCTATGTTCACTTTTTTTTTTTTTCTATTTTTCTTTTATCCCTCACATGGTTTTTCCTTTTTATCTGATTTTGCTCTGCCAATATGATTCATAAAACAATGTGTATTAAAAATAAATAAAAATCCAGAGGTGGTAATCATATTAATTTCCCTCAAATCATAATGAAAGTATCATAATATTCACATACAAATAAATACCTACTTGCTTGCAACCATAACATATGTACAGACACAATGTAAATTGTTTTCTATATATTCCATTTTGGAGCTATTGTTAAATCTAGTTAACAGAAAACTAGCAAATCATTTGGGAAATCAAGAAGAAATATGACAATTACCATCTGGATAAAATCTCTTTAGTTTTCTAGATCAAAGGGTATATTCTGAATTCTCTGGGGAAAAAAAAAAACATAAAGGAAGGGAGATTTAGATTTTATATAAAATAAACCTTTCTCACTCTTTAATTTGCCATCTATAATACTTACAATTCCACAAATATTTTTAGTGCATTTGATTTTCTCTTCATTTTGATTTAATATGTTAGATGCAATCTGCAAGATACTGCTGCTTGTTCAGAATGGGAATGCAGATCTGAAAGAAGAATTAAAACAACATATAGGTAATGAGAACATGGAAATGATGAAAGAAGTCATAGCATTGGGAAAAAATGAACTATTTTATCACTTCCTAGTAATTAGCAATAATACTTAAGGAGAATAATGACAATTTTTATTCCTATAACATTTTAAGGCTTATAAAGTCCCTTCACATTTCAAGTCTCTGTAAGATGTTATTGAAATATTTGACAAAATATTCTCCCTCTCCTAGACTCCATTCCTACTTACATGGTGGAAATCACCAGTTGAATCCTCATAAGTATTTGAAATCCAAATTCTGGCCCACAACAAAAGAAAATCAGCAAGTTGAGATTCTGTAGTCCAGTGTTTTTATTTTATAAAAATAGAATTTCAATAGGCAAGGAGTGATGCAATCCTTCCTGTAGCCAAATAAGCCTATTAGTGATTCCTTTTATATGGCAATTCATTTCCTTCTTTTGCATTTCCACAAATAGTGTTTTACTATTTTCCTCCAAAAATTATTCTGATGAACTTCTCTTCCTTGTAGAATACACAGCTTTCTTCAAAGCATAGTTTAGACAATCCATCTTTCAAGTGTTATTTCTTGATCTTGATACTCTTATTTACCTAGTTATTAGTATTTTCATCTTCAAATTGTTTTCATTACCATATTTACATTACTTTCTTCTGTACAAACTAGATCACTCCTAGTTTTTTAAAGCATGTTGAAAGAAATGCTTTAAAGACTCATCTTTGTCATTTTTACCTAATATCTTGCAAAATAGCATACTTAGCATAATTATTCTTGAAACAATTTAAGTTTACAAAGTGACCTAGATATTTAGTGAGAAGATGGAATTGGAATTTAATTTTCTGACAGCTCATTTCAGAAACTGAAATTTCTCTCTCTCTCTGTATATATATATGTACACACATATATGTGTATGGTATATACATACAAATATATACATGTGCATATGAGACACACTATACATATGCATGTATACACATGTGTATGTATAAGTACACACTATCTATCTATTTCTCTAGGAAAGGAAAAAGGGAGGGGAAGGAAAGGAAAGGAAAAGTGGAGGGGAAGGGAAGAAAAATGGAGGGGGAAAGAAAGGAAAAGGGGAGGAGAAGGGAAGGGAAGGAAAGGAGAAGGGGAGGGGAAGGGAAAGAAAGGAGAAGGGGAGGGGAAGGGAAGGAAAGGAGAAGGGGAGGGGAAGGGCAGGAAAGGAAAGGAGGAGAAGGGGAGGGGAAGGGAAGGAAAGGAAAGAAGAAGGGGAGGGGAAGGGAAAGAAAGGAGAAGGGGAGGGGAAGGGAAGGAAAGGAGAAGGGGAGGGGAAGGGCAGGAAAGGAAAGGAGGAAGGGAGGGAAGGGAAGGAAAGGAAAGAAGAAGGGGAGGGGAAGGGAAGGAAAGGAAAGGAAAGGATAAGTGGAGGGGAAGGGAAGGAAAGGAAAGGAGAAGGGGAGGGGAAGGGAAGGAAAGGAAAGGAGAAAAGGAGGGGAAGGGAAGGAAAGGAAAGGAAAGGAGAAGGGGAGGGGAAGGAAAGGAAAGGAGAAGGGAAGGGGAAGGAAAGGAAAGGAGAAGGGGAGGAGAAGGGATCTGGGAGAAATCCATTTGTTTATATGAGGCCTTAACACACCCGGAGGGAGACCAGGACATGATAAATATTTTGCCCACACCAGGCACTTCATAATTACTCCCAGATTCTTAATCAATGTTCCACAGTCACTAACAGTGTATAACTATATTCATGTCCTTGTTGAAGTACAGAACACTCTGTGCATAAAATATAGATGTATATATACTTTTTTTCCCCTCTTACTCCCCTTGGAGAATTGATGTACCATCCCGTTCTATTAGAATTTTCTTGGGAACATTTAAATTACGTTGATTCAGTGATGACTAAACGAAAGCACAGTTGTTTGGCAAGGTTAAGTTCTTTGACCTCACTTGCTCATAAATCCCCTTATAATGTTGATAAATTATGATATTGATGCCCTGGCTTCTCATTAAGCACAGAGGTTGTGCACAGCTATAGGACTTGCCTTTGGAACTGACAACCACTTGCTGTCTAATACATAGAGTTTGATCTTTTGAACATAAAATGGCAAAAAGTTCAAAATTCTAACATATCATTAGTGAGATGGACTTGTTTGAGTGTACTGTATTGTGTATATTTAAATGACAGTATGTCTGAGTAGGGGACATTAGCTTGTGAGTGATAATGCTAGTGTTACTTTCCTTATTTTTCAATCATATTGCCAAAACACTGTATATCTGTGCAAAAGAAGGTAATAATAAATCAGATGATTATACCTATGGTACATATGTATGTATATGTGTGTATATATATATATATATACACATATATGTGTATATATACATATACATTTATGCACATATGCACATATACATACAGATGCACAATATCTATATATACATATATGTACTTATTCATACCAACAGCATGGAGATCATCTTGCATAATCAATAGAGAACTAACACTGACGGTAAAGAGGTGATGAGTTCATATCATATGTCAATTGTGTGATCTTGAGCACGTCATTTAACTACTTATTCCCTTATATAATCTTTAAAACTGTAAATGATAAAGAACTTGCTAAACTGCACTGGTAGGGGGAAAACATCCTCTATAGAGAACTTCCTAAACTAATAATTTCTAAATTAAATATTTATTCCTTTTTTTTTAAGCACACAGTGCTTGCCAATGTTCATATTATTTATGGCATACAATCTAAATGTTATTTATAAAGCTTTAAAACATATCCATAAAATTTCCTGTATCTTAAGTCATTAAAGAAAGAAAACAAGGACATGGAACTCTAAAAGGAAAACACATGAAATCCCAAGAGGAATAAGTAAAAAGCTCTTGAAAGGTAAAAAATGATGACTTTACAATGAATATATGTCACATATATGTAAAAATAGTAGGACATTATGGAAAAAATAATGGACCTGATGTCAGATGACCTAGTTTCCATACTAACCTTTAAATACCAAGGTAAGTAATCATCAGTTTGGGCCTCAGTGTTCCCATCTGTATAATGAGAGAGTTCAACAGGTGGTATATATGATTTGTTAAAGTTCTGAGTCTCAAGTCCTCTGAATACTAAGATAGATGAATTAAGACCTTCATTGGTAGAAGAAGTAGCTAGACCAGTAATGCCCTACATTGATAACATCCCAAATGTGCCACCTGTGAACAGAATCCAAATTACACAATATCCTTCGCTATTCTTTTTCCTGACTAGGAAATGAACCTGATCATCATGAATTTATATGGAGAAACACAAAGTCTGACATGTCCTATTGACCTGAGAAAAGTTTTGCTAGGGACCCTAGGAGAAAAGAGTGCCTAAAAATGGAAGCTATGGGGGCAACAAGATGTGCAGTGTATAGAGCACTGATCCTGGAGTCAAGAGTATCTGAGTTCAAATCTGGCTTAGAGACTTAACACTTTCTAGCTGTGTGACTCTAGGCAAGTCATTTAAACCCAATTGCCTGAACAGCAATACCATTGTCATTAATAAGGGCATTTTAATTACCATTGCTATCATGATTACAGACATTTATTCTCCTACCTTCTATTCTTTAGCTATTTTGCTGCCCTGAATGGAAATAACAACCTGGTGATCTTAATCTTAATAGTGGTAGAACTCTTAGCCTATGCTAGATGTCCCCCTATGCTTTTAGCATTCTGTTTTCTGGTTTATTTTCTTTACTATCCCTCTCCTTCCTGTCACATTCTAGAATTATCATCAAACCAAAATGTTATGTGGCTAAAAAGGGTGTGGTAGTCTAGTTCTCTATTCCTAAAGCTTTCGAAACCAAAATATCCATCCCTTGTACATACTTCACTGTATGTTTTCTGTTCCATCCTCATTACAATATAAGATCTATGAGGAAAAGGCTAACTTCACTTTAAAAATAACATTCCCATTATTGTTTGGTAAGGAATGACCAACAGGATGATTTCAGAAAGTCCTAGAGAGATTTACATGAACTGATGCTGAGTGAAATGAGCAGAACCAGGAGAACATTATATACTTTATTATATACTTCAACTACAATACTATATGATGATCAATTCTGATGGACCTGACCATCTTCAACAATGGGATGAACCAAATCTGTTCCAATGGAGCAGTAATGAACTGAACCAGCTACACCCAGCAAAAGAACTCTGCGAGATGACTAAGAACCATTACATTGAATTCACAATCCCTATATTTTTGCCTGCCTGCATTTTTGATTTCCTTCACAGGCTAATTGTACAATATTTCAGATTCTGATTCTTTCTGTACAGCAAAATAATGATTTGGTCATGTATATTTATTTTGTATTTAATTTATACTTTAATATATTTAACATGTATTGGTCATCCTGCCATCTAGGGGAGGGGATGGGGGAAGGAGGAGAAAAATTGGAACAAAAGGTTTGGCAATTGTTAATGCTGTAAAATTACCCATGCATATAACTTGTAAATAAAAAGCTATTAAAAAATAATATTCCCAGGACTTAGCAAACAACACTTGCCACATTTAAGTCCTTAATAAATCAAATTGCATTCATTTATTCAATGATAGGATAAATAAAGGTTAGGGATGGTAACCTAAGCATGACAAAATAGGTTGGACAGATCATGTATGCTAAGCTATTTCAACAGTTCAAATAGATACTCTAGATTTATTGAGGTTGTCATTATATACACTTAATAAACCATTATTGGTGAGGAAACTCCCTTTTATTAACCAGATTAATGATCCTTTCAGAAATTTTATTTTTAGGACATTGACAAGTTAAATGCTTTGCATAGAGTCACATAATTAGCATGTGTTGAAGCAAAGACTTGAACACAGTACTGCTTCTGTCCAGTTATAATAGTTTTCTAGACACAGATATTCCCAATGAGAAGCTAGTTAGTTTTGTGACTAGAAAACCAATCTTGTTGGCTTTGGGAAAGTAACATAATATTTTTCATTTTTATTTTCCTTATCTACAAAATTGTTATAATATCATTTTCTCTCGAAAATGTTTTATGGATTAAATAGGATTTTTTTCTATACATATGTATCTATAATGCTGCAAATTTTTGAATTTTGACTTGAATAAATATTTGAATATATATTAACTATTTTTAGTTATGAACCTTATTATTTCATAAACTCATCAAAGGATTTTTGTTTTTGCTGAGTCAATTGGTGTTAAGTGACTTGCCCAGGATCTCACAGCTAGGAAATACTAAATATCTGAGACAGATTTGAACTCAGGTCCCTCTCAGTTCAACCAGATTTGAACTCTGGTCCTCTATCCACTGCACTACCTAGCTGCTCTGAAGGTACTCTTTAGAAAATTCAAATAATAATACATCAAATCCTCATCCTGTGTGACTCTTGCCCATGTTATTCCCATAATATTACATTGAGGATCCATTATGCTTGAGACTTTTTTTTTAACATGGCATAATTCCACAATAGAGTACTAGAACTTGTCTGATTTTCTATCAATGCAACTCCATATTGAGATTTGACAAAAGAGAAATTGTATCTTTCTAATTTTGATCATTTTTGTTCCAATTTATTATAATTGTTCATGCTATTAATGAAATTGTAATATCTTAAGACATACTATGAATATTGAAATGCTAAAGAAAAAAATAACTATCAAGTATGGAGAATTATATTTTTCTTTGAATAATTTTTAATCAAATCTTCAGTGAGATTGTAATTTTAAAGCATATTTCTTTGTGTAATGAAACATTAGATATGGACAAATGATAATTTTGAACTTAGATATTTAAATATTTTTCCTATGAATCTTGGACTGTATTCAGACATGAACAGAAAACATTCTCTAAACCTCAGGTTCTTCGTTTCTGAAAGTAAAGTTAGATCATTAAACTTTGCAGTCTATTCTACCTTTATATCTATGACCTTATGTTCCTACCCAGTGTCTTTAAATTAATTCATTAAACAATTATTTGATGATTGTTATTTACAAGGAAATGGGTTGACTATTAAGAATAAAAGGTCAAAAAATCAAATCAGTTCTGGCATCAAGGAATTTACATTAATGTTCTGTGAGGTCGCAGTGTGTTTGTTATTTATTATAAACAAAACAAAGACAGCTTGTATTCTCTATTCATTGTGTTTAGTTGTATGATTAATAGAGAAGACTCTGCTATAGAAAATAATCTATAGAAGCCAGACTATTTCATTTGCTAATGATACTATCAGCATATGTATAAATTATTCTAAGAAAGAACTTCATAATCCATTTCTTGCTGTGCAAAAAGAGAACTGTTCAGTTTTGCACACATATATTGTATCTACGATATACTGTGACATATTTAACATGTATAAAACTGCTTGCCATCTAAAGGAGGGGGTGGAGGGAGGAAAGGGAAAAGTTGGAACAGAAGTGAGTGCAAGGGATAATGTTGTAAAAAATTACCCAGACATGGTCTCTGTCAATAAAAAGTTATAATTATGAAAAAAAGGAAAAAAATGTTAAATTATATATAAAAAAGAAAGAACTTCATAGAACTGAGAAAGTAATCATGTTTATAATGCATTTTTTCAAATAATTATCATTCAAATAATTATCATGTGTATAAGGATGTTTGTATGTGGGGAAAAAAATTATGTGACTTAAGGATTCCTGGTGCTCTTTGTTCTCTATAATGGAATACCACAGTCTTCAAGGAATCAACTATGTAGAGGATCCAAGTGGCAATGAAGAATCACATTCACCCTATTTCCAATAAACATAGTTGTTCAATAGACATAGCAAAGTGTGAAGACAGAGTTAGCACCCTGGACACCTTAGAATCAGTCGGGGTCAGGATAAGCAAAAGTCCTTGGTCTTTATTCTTGGTCAAAGTGAAAGGAATGGACACAGGAATCTCCACACCTCTTCTTTGTCTCCCACCCAAAAGTAACTCTGGCTTGTTTTACTCCACCTTCTAATCCCTCCCACAATTCTCTATATACACCAACAGATTGAGCCAGGACGGAATAGTGGGGTGGGCCATTTTCCAAGCTTATGCTAATAGAGTATTGTCCAATAAGTTATTAGCCTTAAGTGCTCTGATGTCCAAATGTATCTGCTCAGAGTTTCAGCCCTTTACACTAAGAGATGTTATCAATGCAATGTATGATCAGAAATAGGAAGAAATTGGGCTGATCATGTGGTGAGAATAAGGCATAACAGGTGGTTACACATACTGTCACAATGGTAATGAAATATATTTAAATTTTATTTTTAAATTTAAATTTAAAGATGATTTACCTGAATTCAGTGTCTTCCTTCTCAGATTACTTACAATGTACCTAGTATAAGCTTTGCTTATACGTAACTTTTTCATGTTGTCTATCTCATTAGACTGTAAGTTCCTTGAGAGTAGCAACTCTATTTATGGGTATGTGTATCTTTCTCTCTGTTTCTCTCTATCTCTGTGGTCTCTCTGTGTATGTCTCCCTCTCTTCCTTTCTCTGTCTCTGTGTCTCTGTCTGTCCATCTGCCTGTTTCTGTGTGTCTGTCTGGTTCTCTCTCTCTCTCTCTTTTTGGAGGGACAGTGACATTCTTTGTATTTACAGTGATTATTACACAATGTGGCACATGATGGCCATTTACCGAATGCTTATCTTGATTAGTTATGTGTGTATACACATATAAAACATGCATATCTATTAAAATATACTTACTGTATGTATTATAAAAGTTACCATCCTATTTATGTCTCTTTTTTCTTTTTTCTTTGATTGTCCTAGAGAGCATATGATTTGTTTCTGCAAAGATATATTCCAAATGACTACTTTGGAGTATGATATAAATTGTGAGATTCATGTTTCACTGGGATACCATTCAAGAATTCACCTTTTCAATGTCCCATTGATCAGGTTTGGAAATAATGCTTTAGTAGAATATCATTATAAAGTTCATATGATGACCACATAAGGCCATAATCCCCTTGTAATGGGAATGACTAGACAATGCTATATGCCACAAACAATAACAAAATGGAATAGGATTAGATCACTTATTGCATCATCTCATGTTTAAATCCTATTATCCTTTAAATATTATAGAATATGGGACAATTTTTTTTTTTGTTTTTCAGAGGATAAGGGAGTAGACAAGATTGATTCCAAGTTTTGAACTTATATATCTTGGAGAATAGTGGTGATTTTAATAATTTTTGCAAATGACTTAAGGAAGAATTTGAGACAAAGGCCATTTTGGAAATTTTTAATTTGTTGACATCAAATTGTCTGGTGGTCCTCTAGAAGTAAGTACCTGGAAGAATGGTGTTGCTCCACAAGGTTAGATTTAAATAGATTGTAACTTAGCATAAAAGTGAGAATTGAATGAGGCAGTAGATGAAATCATCATGAAAGTAGAGAACAAAGAAAATGGAATTTTAAAAAGATTTCAGAGATATATTGACTTATTGGGTAAGAGAAAAATGAGAACTCAACAAGAAAGACAAAAGTAGAAATCAGTATTAAAATAAATGAAGAAGCACTGAGACAGAAATGAAAGAAGGAAAGCATTCAAGAAGAAATATTTATATTTTTGAATTATTGTTATACAGCATATACCTAAGTATCCATGTATATGCATACATTTATGTGTACATAAATGTATATGTTAATTATAAAGTATAGCAAAATGATAATCTCAAATTTGTGTGTACTTATATTGATGATTGGAGAAAATTTAAGAGAAAAAAATTGTATTTTGCATTTAGGAGTGACCATAGTAAAAATGCTTTTTATCTAAGTTTCCCTGCTATTCCCAGTTCTGTGAAAATTACACACACACACACACACACACACAGCTCATGAAAACAAATTAATTTTAAGAGTTCTGTAAAGGGCTGAAACTTTGATTTGATGCTCTGAAGTCAGACAACTGAGCACTTAAGGCTAATTACCGATTGGACAATACTCTATTAGCATATGCTAGGAAAATGACCCTTCCCACTATTGTGTGTTCAATCTTTTGTTGTATACAGAGAATTGTGGGAAGAATTTTGGGGTGAAGTAAGACAAGCCAGAGTCACTTTGGTGGTAGAAGAAGAGAAGGAAGGTCATGGAGATCTAGCATCCATCCTATTCACTTCTACCCCTACAGACCAACAATAAAGACCAAGGACTTTTGATTATCCTGACTCTGGCTGATTCTAAGGTATCCAGAGTGCTAACACGGTCTTCACAGAGTTCCATGTCGCAAAGTGAAAAGAAGAAGCTAATAGGAAATAGTACAGGAGAAAAAGCAAAGTGAAAGGGAACAGTCCTTTTTAAGATGGAAAGGTCCTTTCTGGCACTAAGAATGATGGTGATTTCTCACAACTTCATGGAGTGAAATCTGCACTTAAAAAAATCTTTTTGCAAGTAATGTTATCTCTGGAAAGTTTACTAAACTGCAAAGGGCTAAAATTGAATCTACTCTCCAAGGACTGAGTCAGCTATGCAATAAGAGAGCCACTCCAAGAGATAATGAATTATCTGGACCTGACAATCCATTAGAATGGAACATTTAAAATCTATTGCAATGTTCCTCAATCCTGTGCAGTGCACTTTCTCTTTTCAGGTAAGTGTAACAGCTTTCAAAAGGAGGGATGCCATGCTTGTTTCATTGTCAAATCACAATTTGAATTATATGTTCAGTTCAAAATTTATTATGAACATAGAAAAATTGAAGAGCATCTTGAAGATAGTTATTATGAAAGGGAATTTTGATAAGGTCTTGTAGGTAAAATATTAGGATTGATTAAAACTTGGATAATATTTAATTTATAAAAGAATGACTCTTGTTTAGTAAGAACATTTAAAAAGAATCAAAACATCAATTATCTTCAAGGACTTCAGGGGTTGCTAAATGGTAGAAGCAAAAAATTATTTTCTGTCTATTTAGCATTAACTACCCTGCCCAAGATCTAAGAATTGTAATAAACTCCAGGATTACAAAGAAAAGCAAAAAATAGGTCCTACTCTTCATGAAGTACTACTTCATGAAGTACTATGAAAGAGTACTTCATTACTTTAAATCTTTTCTGACTGGATATTTTTAGCATCTGTCTTTCTTTACCAGAATTTCCATCAACTTGTCTCCTTCCTAGTTTTCTAGATTTCTTCAAGTCCCAGAAAATGTCCAATCTTCTGCAAGAATCTGTGTGTCATCTACAAACTTAGTTCCTTCCCTTTAATGCCATCCCAAATTTAACCAGTTTATCTCTTGTATTTGGTATTTACTTTGATTACATTAAATTAAAAAGTTTTTATACAAAGAAAAATAACTGAAACAAGATTAAAACAGAAGTACAAAACTGAAAAAAATTTACAGTGTTTCTGATAAAAAATTATTTTCTAAAATATATAAAGAATTGTGCCAAATTTAGAAGAATATGTCATTCCTCAATGGATCAATGGTCAAAGCATATGAATAAACAATTTTCAGATGAAGAAATTAAAGTCTTCTATAGTCATATAAAAATGCTCTAAATAACTACTGATTAGATTGATTAGAGAAATGCAAACTAAAACATCTCACACCTTCAGATTGACTAAAATGACAGAAAAAGGTAATAAATATTGGAGGGGATGTGAGACAACTGGGATACTAATGTATTGGTGATGGAGTTGTGAAATGATCCAACCATTCTGGAAAGCAATCTTAAACTATGCCCAAAGGGCTATAAAACTATGCACTATAGGCTATAAAACCCTTTGGCCTAGCAGTGTCACTATTGGTTCTGTATCCCAAGGAAATCATAAAGGAGAGAAAAGAACCCACATGTGCAAAAATATTTGTAACACTCTTTTTATAATGGCAAAGAATTGAAAAATGGGTAGATGCCCATCAGTTGGGGAATAGCTAAATAAGCTGTGGCATATGAATGTAGTGGAATATTATTGTTCTAAGAAAAATAATGAACAAGCTGATTTTAGAAAGATCTGGAAAGATTTGGATGAAGTGATGGTGAGAGAAACAAACAGAACCAGGAATACATTGTACATGTAACAGAAACAATGGGCATTGATCAACTGTGGAAGACTTCAGTGCTTCAGGGATCTAAAGCAATTTCAATAAACTTTGAACAGAAAATGCCATCTGCAGCCAGAAAAAGAACTTTCAAGATTGATGTAAATTTGCACATGCTATGTTCATTTCTTTTTTATGTTTTGTTTTTCTGTTCTCTATTTTTCCTCTTTTGCTCTGATATTTCTCTCCCAGAATTATTTATATAAAAAAGTGTATTTAAAATAAAAGAAAAAAATAACTGTTGAAGGAACAGAAAGGAAAGTGTTTGCTATTTGACCAAAAACAACTTGGAGGATGAAGACAAAGTGCAATAATATTGGGAAGTAGAAGGTTTTCTGATTTTAAAGAACTTTAAAAGCCTTAATATTTTATATTTGATCCTGGATTACAGAGTAACTTTAACAAATGAATGTAGGGGGTGATGATATACATTGAAATTTATCTATCCTTCATGTGATGACAGTGTCAAATGAGAAGAGATGTGATCTTTGTTTGTTTTATTTGTTTTTGGTAGTGTTGTTATTTTATGTAAGAAATATCACAAAGGTTGAAATGAGAGAACCTGATAACTAATTTAAAATGGGACATTAAGTAGAATGAAGAGGTGAGAATGAAACCTAGGTTTTGATACTGGGTGACTAGTAGAATGACAATTGCCTTGACAGTAAAAGGAAAAATAAGAAAATAAAAAGATTTCTGAAAAGTTATTTAACTTAGTTTTAGTCATGTTGCATTTAAGGTAACCATCCAGTTTGCAATGTTTAGTAGATAGTTTGACATGAATGTAAGCAGAGCGATTTGGTCAAGAAAAGCAGATCTCTGACTCATCTACATAGAGATAATAATTGAATATATGGGGGCTGATAAAGAAGTGAAAATATAGGAGAGAGAAAAGAATGATGATATAAGTAAGAATTTTTTGGGACACTCAGGATTTTGTGGACAACTGTCCTTTAAAGGAAACAGCAAAGTGTCAGTCAACATGTAAATGGAGAAGGAGAAGAGAGAAGTTTCATAAAAACCTGGAAAGAAGAACGTTACAAAAAGATAATAGTGATTAGAATGTCAGAAGCTGTAGAGAAACCATTTATTAAAGTTGACAAAAAACCATTAGATTTGGCAATTAAGAGCTAATTATTATATTTGGAATGATGAGATTGGAAGCCAGATTGTAAAGAGTTAAAAAGAAATGAAAATTAAAAATCCAAATTTAGGTTGCATAGAGGGGTAACATCTTGTTACAATAATTAGGTGGGTTTAATCCTATGAAGCAATAAAAGGGCCCCTAATAGTCATTTGGTTCCATCCTTTTTGACATTGGGGAGTTTATTTTAGGATAAAAGTTATAATCATTCTAGTGTTTAAATTAGAATTAAAAAAGCCCTCACATCAAATTCAAGATTGGTCTCTCTTAACTAATTTTACATTTAAATCTTTCTCTAGCTAAGCCATAGACTCCTTGCAGTTCTGGCAAAATAGAATTTACTGGGAAAATTGGGATTCCAAAACAGTTGACTATTTGATAGTGCTTATGAATAGACAGACATCAGAACATGGAGTCAAGAGAGTCAATCTTTTCTCAGACTTTGCTCAACCTAGGGCTTCTGTTCTAAGATACCTGTTAAGAAAAAGAACCTTCTTAAGGTATTGACTTCTTTATGGCAATTCTGGTCTCTGATTCTCAATGATATGTTGAAAATGCAAAGTTTAATTTAAAACCTTGAATCCAGATCCTAAGGACATTTCCCTTCCAATTTGTAGGGAACTACTTTTTTTTTTAACATAAATTCTTTTACACAATACCCAGTCTTTAAGACAATTTTCCATTGAGTTCAAAAGAAATAAAGATATTCTCTTCACTCAAATATGACTGAGTTATTCAAAAAGTAGTCTTTTATAGAGAGAAAAGTCAAAATAAGGTATTTTCAACCCTATCTTTCCATAAAAAAATCTAATACTCAGATCTTTCTTTTAGAGAGAGGTAATAGCATCTTTTCCACTGGAAATATTTATTTGCAAGTCAGGTAAATACTTAACAAAAATATTATAGAAGGACCATAATTTTAATCCTGAAACAAACTTTGAGAGTCATTGTGACAAAGCCTTTCATTTTTTCAGATGATCAAACTCAAACCACAAGTGGTTGCTACACAAATGATAAAGACATAAAGACAAGTGTTAGAATTCAATTTCAGTCCTCATGACTCTAAATCCAGATTATTTTTCCCCATCATTTCAAATGACTTACCAATGAAGGTTCTTGTTTGTTTGTTTGTTTGTTTTTCCTGCAAGTATTCTTTGGAATAGATGATCTTTGAAGTTCCTTGTCACTCTCTGATTCTAAAAAAAAATTCAGTGAAAACAATTGAGGAAAAGTAGGTTTAGAAAGCATGTTATTTCTTTCTTTCATTCCCCCCCTCCTCCTTCTTTTTTTTTTTTTTAGTTTTGTCACCTGTAAAAGGATACATTGGACTAGAAAGCTTTTGAATTCCTTTGTTCTTATTGTTATCCTATTCTTCATGACCCCATGGACCATCACATGACAGTCTGTTCTATTCTCCACCATCTATCAAAGCTGGTCCAAATATATTTTTATTGTTTCCAAAACACCATCCATACATATTATTCTGTTTTATCCTCTTTTCCTTTTGCTTTCAATCTTTCCCACCATCAGGATCTTCTCCAGTTATTCTCCTCTTTTCATTATATGAGAAAAATATTTATGTTGTAGCTTCAGTATTTGACTTTCCAGTAAATAGTTTAAAAAAATTTCTTTAAGTATTGACTAATTTCCTATCCTTGTTCTCCAAAGGACTCTCAAAAGTTTTCTCCAGCTCCAAAATTCAAAAATATTAATTCTTCAGCCCTGAACTTTTTTTATTAAACTTTTTAATAGTCCAACTTTCAGAGTCAAACATTGGCATGGGAAAAACCACAGCTGTGACTGTATGGACTTTTGTTGGCAAGATGATGTCTCTGCTTTTTAGTATGAGGTCTAGATTTGACATGGCTTCCTTTGCAAGAGCTAGCACTTTTTAATTTCATGGCTGCAGTTGCCATCTGCAGTGATTTTTGAATGCAATAATATAAATCTAACTCTGCTTTGATTTCTTCTCCCTCTGTTTGCCAGGAAGTGATGGGATGAATTGCCAAGATCTTTTTTTTATGTTAAGCTTCAAGCCAGTTTTTATATTCTCTTCTTTCACCCTCATCAAGAGATTTCTTAATTCCTCTTCATTTTCTGCCATCAGATTGATATCACCTGAGTATCTGAGATTGTTGATATTTTTCCTAATCACCTTCATTCCAGCTTTTGACTCATTCTGCCTGGCATTTCACATGTTGTTCTATGAACATGTTAGATAAATATGCTGACAATTTATAACTTTGTTTTATTCCTTTTCTGAGCTCCTTAGCAGCCCTAAATTGATATCTTTGGTTAGAAATCCAGACTACCTTGTTCTATCTTCCACTACCTACTCTGTTAGTCCTTGTCACCTAGATCAGAAATACCCTGGGGTCAAGACTTTCAGAAAACAGACTACAATTATTGACAAAGTCATTGAATTTTTGAAGCCATTTGGAGTTGTAAAATGTTAAGTGGCTGCAAACTTGCTTTGTCAATATATTTCCCTAGCATTTGACCAAACCAGAGAATCCTTCATGTCCCACCTAGTCAACCACCCAAGTCACCTCATCACAAAGTCCACCCCGGTGGGCATATCCCAGTTATCCTGTTTCTTCTTTTTTTTTTTCCAAATTGAGCAAGGCAATCAATGAAATAGCACTTCTTTTTTATTTATCTCTGAGATGTCCTTATATGTTTATTCAGGCATTGTAATAATTTAATATTTGTATCTACAAAATAAAATCAGGACAAACCTTGCATTTTTAAAGGAGACATATGTCAGCAAGCCTCTGCTAGTCTAAGTTTACTGAGGACAGGCAATATTGTTGTTGGATCTTTGCCAATGTTCTTCAATTGTGTTTTCTTCGTTTCCCCCCATTTTATTTTATTGATATTGGATCTTTAAATAAACTTTGTAAAGAATATCATCATTTGAATTATGTGTAAGGAAAGAAAGAATGAAGGAAACAATAATTTACTAAATTTCTATTGTATGTTAAGCATCATGCTAAGCTCTTTGCAAATATCCCATTTGATTGTCACAGGAAAGCGGAGAGATGGATGTTATTATCACAATTTTACAATTGAGCAACTGGGCAGCCATGTTAATTGAATTAAATTCAGGGTAACATAGCTAGTAAGTATCAAAGCCAAATTTAAAATCCTACCTTCAAAATCTTATCACAATGCTGATATACAGAAAGAACTCAATAGGTGCTTATGGTTTGAATCAGACTGTCAGAAAATTTCTCATTGTGTTCTCTTCTATGTTCTTACATCTAGGCTTCTCCTTTGGAAGTTTTTTTCCTTCTCACTACTTTTCAAGTTAATAGTAAGTTTAAAATTTCTCCTGCTATTAAAAATGTACTTTGTAGATAAAGTATTTTATAAAATAAAAGAAACTTTGAAAAATATCACAAAAAAACAAGATCATCCTTGAGGGGAAAAAAAAAAACAGATGAAAAGGCAACTGAGATACTCTCTATAAAATTCAGTTGGTTTTCATTATGCTAATTGTTCTCATCATGGTAATTCTTAATTGCACATTTTCTTATATAAACCTGCTCTTTTTCAACAGGAAACAAAATCTAGAAAGCTCCATATTTTATGAGAATGTTTTTTTTTCCTTCAAAGACCTAAACAAGAAGTACTTTTACATGTGTAAGATTCTGTGATTAGGGGAATTAAGTTAATGTAATTTAATGTAAATTATTAGTCCTTTAAATTATAAAAGGTGACCATTTTTAAATTGTTAGGCAAAAATAATTGTAAACTATATTCATTACTAGAATTCCAGGTGATTTTCATAGAGAAGTAGTATCTTTTGTAATATAGTAGTTTACTATTGTAATACATTTTTGTCAAGATTTGTTCTGGCCACAGAATGCAACTTCTAGGGTTGTTGTGGTCTTCTTTAACAGTAAGATTGAGGGTTATACCATTTCAACACATTTACCCATCTATTTAATTTGTTGTAAGTTAGGTTGTACTTGTATTATTAAATTAATTTTCTAGATAGATATGCATGAAAAATGAATGATTTTTTAAAAGCAATTTTTATGTGCCAAGTACTATGTTAAATTCTATAGATCAAGATAAACAAAAAGACATCGTCCCTTTTCTCAAGGAGCTCATACATTAATTGTAGAAGAGCCATAAAATAAAGTTGAGATGCAAGACAGAGGGAAAGTTCAGAAAGTCAGAAGCGTTCAGCAGTACAGCAGATGGAAATACCCAGAGGTCCTCAAATTACATCAGCAGGTCAGATGGCAGTGCTAGAATTTGTAAGGCATAGAAACAGTAAAGCCTGAAATAAATTTGGATTCAGTAGAGGGGAAAATGTTAAGGATTGGTGATCTATGATCTCAATCAAAGCAAAAAAGGCGGTGTTGTTCATCTTATTTCAGCATGTAAGCCATGTGAGCAAACACCCAAGGTGGTTTGTTGGTGGCCTGAGGCCATTAAAGATGAGGAAGGCAGGGACCAACTCTAATTAGAAACCTTCTGGATAGCAACAGAGAGGAAAATAGAAATGCTGTTGGATTCAATATCATTGTCATGGATCCAAATTTCATAGTTGGAGGAAGAACCAAAATGGTGGAGAAGAAGCAGCAATCCAGCCAAACTATCTCCAAATTCTTCTTTCAAAAAAAAATCCTCATATTGGATTATGGACTATGAACAAGGTAAAAGTGAAACACCTTCCAGACAAAGACAACTTGGGAAGTCAGTAGGAGATGTCTGTAAAACCAGGGTTGATGTCTGCCTGGAACACACATGGTATGGCTATGATGGATCTTGGAGACAATTAAGAGAGTGTCAGCAGCAGAAACTTCAGGAGCTCTTGGAACCAAAAAGGGAAAGGGGGGTTGGATAAATGGAGGTTCTAGAATAGAGGAGAGTATTAACATTTGTGGTTGAAAGGGAAGATAGGCCCTCATTACAGTTTCAGTACCAATGAAGGTGCTAGTAACTATGACTGCAGGGGATCATGGACACTTCCTGGGAAAATACCAAAAGCCAGGTCTAGATGCAAGGGATAAATCCCCAGATCACAACACCTTGGAAATATCTAAAATTTGTAAACCACCAGAACTAGCTTTCTTATTTTTTTTACTGTTTTCCTTTTACCTTTTTTTTTTTTTTAATTAAAGCTTTTTACTTACACAAATATGCATGGGTAATTTTTCAACATTGATTCTTGCAAAACCTTTTGTTCCTCCTTCCTCCCACCTCCTCCCCTAGTTGGCAGGTAGTGTAACACATGGTAAATATGTTAAAATATATGTTAAATCCAATATATGTATATATATTTATACAGTCATCTTGCTACACAAGAAAAATCAGCAAAAGGAAAAAGAAGAAAAAACTGAGAAAGAAAACAAAATACAAGCAAATGACAACAGAGAAAGTGAGAATGCTATGTTGTGATCCACACTCAGTTTCCCTGATTCTCTCTCTGGGTGTAGATGGCTCTCTTCATCACTGAATAATTGGTACTGGTTTGAATCATCTCATTGTTGAAGAGGGCCACATCCATCAGAATTGATCATCTTATAGTCTTATTGCCATGAATAATGATCTTCTGGATCATTTCATTTAGCATCAACAGAACCAGTTTTAAAAAACAGAACAGGAAAAAGGCTAAACCCTGGAAAAATGTGTACCCATCTTTAGCTTAGAGTTCAAAGTGAAGAAGTAGACTATAAAAGTGATCCAAAACCAAAAGAATTTGAACATACTATGGCAACAGTATTTATAAAAAAGATTGTTTGTTTTTTTCTTTTTTTCTAAGGCAATTGGGGTTAAGTGACTTGCCCAGGCTCACACAGTACATTTGTTTTGTTTTGTTTTTTAACTAAAACCAAAGCCTCAAATAAAAATAAACAAACTCATTCAGAATTCCTGGAGGATTTTAAAAAAGAGAGAGAGAAATAAGAGTGATAGAGAGAAAAAAACAAAAATAAATTGGAGTGATGAAAGAAAAAAATAACATCTTGTTAAAGTTACAGGGAAAATGCTGAATATAATACCTTATTTTTTTAAAAAAAATAATAAAAATAAAGAATTAATCTAATGGTAAAAAGCATTAAAATACACTGAGAAAAAGAACTATTTAAAAAGTATATTAAGGACTCTGTTGCATTGTCCATACAAGGATCAGGGTCACAGTCCTGGGTAGTAGTCCCATAAAGGAATTCTCAGGAGGAGAAGTTCTAGCCTTCTGGAAATCATAGTTACACTGGACCTTGTTCACAGTTATAGGTGCAAAAACTTGTATTTCAATTTCCTCTCTTTTCCGCCCACACACTCCCCTAGATGGCAAGTAATCCCATATATGTTAAACAGGGCAAAAATGTTTTTTAAATACAATATATGCATACATATTTATACAATTATCTTGCTCCACAAGAAAAATCAGATCAAAAAGGGAAAAAAAAAAGAATGAGAAAGAAAATAAAATGCAAGCAAACAACAATAAAAAGAGTGGAAATGCTATGTTGTTGTCCATACTCATTTACCATAGTCCTTTCTCTAGGTGTAGATGTCTCTCTTCATAAGGTTATTGAAGTGACCTTTTTGTGTGAATCATCTCATTGCTGAAGAGAATCATGTCCATCAGAACTGATTGTTGTATAATACTGTTTTTATGTATGTATAATGATCCCCCGGTTCTGCTCATTTCATTCTAGCATGTTCACGCCTTTCAGAAATCATTTTTCTGATTGTTTCTAATACCACAATAATATTCTATAACATTCATATGCTATAACTTATTCGGCCATTCTCCAATTGATGGGCATCCACTCAGTTTCTCGCCACTACAAAAAGGGCTGACACAAACAGTTTTTCACATATGGGTCCCTTTCCCTCCTTTAAAATTTGTTTGGGATATAAATCCAGTAGAAACACAGCTAGATCAAGAGTATGCACATTTTGATAGCCCTTTGAGCGTAGTTCCATATTGCTTTCCAGAATGGTTGACTTAGTTCAAAACTCCAACAAAAATGTATTAGTATCCCAGTTTTCCCTCATCCTCTCCAATATTAGTCATTATTTTTTCCTGTCATCTTAGCCTATCTGAGAGGTGTGTAGTGGTACCTCAGAGTTGTCTTAATTTGCATTTTTCTGATCAGTAGTGATTTAGAACACCTTTTCACATAACTAGAAGTGGTTTTAATTTCATCTGAAAATTGTCTGTTCATATCCTTTGAGCATTTATTAATTGGAGAATGGCTTGAATTATCATAAATTTGAGTCGATTCTCGATATATTTTGGAAATGAGATCTTTATCAAAACCTTTGAATGTAAGAGTGTTTTTTCCCCAGTTTATTGCTTCCCTTTTAATTTTGTCTTCATTAACCTTGTTTCTACAAAAAACTTTTTAACTTAATATAATCAAAATTATCTATTTGATATTCAACAATGAGTTCTAGATTTTCTGTGCTCATAAATTCTTTCCTTTTCCACAGATCTGAGAGGGAAACTATCCTTTGTCTTCTAATTTGCATTTAATATCACTCTTTATATCTAAATCATGAACCTATTTCAACCTTATTTTGTTATAAGGTGTTAGATGTGGGTCATTGCCTAATTTCTGCCATATTAGTTTCCAATTTTGCCAACAGTTTTTGTGAAATAGTGAATTCTTATCCCAAAAGCTGGGGTCTTTGGGTTTGTCAAACACTAGATTACTATAGTCATTGACTGTTTTGATCTGTGTACCTAACCTATTCCACTTTTCAACTTCTCTATTTCTTAGCCAGTATGAAATGGTTTTGACAACTGTTTTATAATATAGCTTTAGATCTAGTACAGCTAGTCCACCTTCATTTCCATTTTGTTTTCAATATTTCCTTTGAAATTCTTGACTTTCAGTTCTTCCAGAACTACTTTATTATATTTTCTAGATCTGTCAAATAATTTCTTGGGAGTTTGATTGGTATGGCACTAAGTAAGTAGTTTAATTTAAACAATGTTGTCACTTTTCTTATATTTGTTCAGCCTACGCATGAACACTTGATAGTTTTCCAATTGATTACATGGCACTTTATTTGTGTGGAAACTGTTTTGTAGTTTTAGTTTATATGTGTTCATATAGTTCCTGACCTTGCCTTGGCAGATAGATTCCCAAATATTTTATAATAGCATCAGTTATTTTAAATGGAATTTCTTTTTGTATTTCTTGCTGTTGGACTTTGTAGGTAATATATAAAATGATTGATGATTTATGTAGATTTATTTTGTATCTTGAAACTATGCTAAAGTTGTAAATTGTTTCTAGTAATTTTTAGTTGATTCTCCAGGCTTCTCAAAGAATAACATCATATCATCTTCAAAGAGTGATAATTTGATTTCCTCATTACCTACTGTAATTCCTTTAATCTCTTTTTCTTCTCTTATTGCCAAAACTAACATTTCTAAAACAATATTGAATAATAATAGTGATAGTGGCCAATCTTGTTTCACCCTTGATCTTATTGGGTTTGATTCTAGTTTGTCCCTATTACATTTGATGATTGCTCATGGTTTTAAATAGATGCTACTGATCATTTTAAAGAAAAGTCCAATTATCCCTATACTTTTTACTGTTTTTAATAGGAAAGGGTGTTAAATTTTATCAAATTTATTTTCTGCATCTATTGAGATAATCATATGATATTTTTTAGTTTGATTATTGATATTATGCCAATAGTTTTTCTAATTTTAAACCAGCCCTGCATTCCTGGTATAAATCCTGTTTGGTCATGTTGTGTTATCTTGGAATGACTATCTGTAATCTCTTTGATAATGTTTTATTTAAGATTTTTGATCAATATTTATTTGGGAAATTTGTGTATAATTTTCTTTCTTTATTTTGACCCTACATGGTTTAGGTATCAACACCATATCTGTGTCATAAAAGGAATTTGGTAGAACTCATTCTTCCCTTATTTTTTCAAATAGTTTGCTCAGTATTGGAATTAATTGATTTTTAAATGTTTGGTAAATCTATCTGGCTCTGGAAAATTTTTTCTTAGGATTAATAATTTTCTTAGATTAATAATAGCTTTTTCCATTTATTTTTGTAAAATGGAACAATTTAAATAATTAATTTCCTCTTCCATTAATCTGGGCAATCTATATATTTCCAGCTATTCCTTCATTTCACTTAGAGTATCAAATTTATTTTATTTATTGATGATATGTAGGCTCTTTTTTCATTATGGTTTTCATGATGACAATTCTTATATTGTCTCTTCTTTATCTATTTTTCAGGTCAGTTATTTTGCCAATGTGATATTTTTCATTTTCTTCTATTTTTTTGCTTTTTTTTTTTTTTTTTTTTTTTTTTTGATGGATTCTGTACTCTCATTGAATTTGTTCAATTCTAATTTTTGGTGAATTTTTTTTCAGTTAGCTTTTTAAAATCTTTTGTATTTGTCAAATGAGCTGTTTTGTTACATTTTTTTTCCTTTTCACAAATTATGTTTTTCAATGATTTGGTTTCTTTTCCATATTTATTTTGCAAGGAGTTAGATGCTTTTTTTACATTTTATCAAATCTATTTTGTAGGGAAATATTTGCCTTTTCCATTTAATCAAATCTATTTTTAAGGAGTTTTGTTCAGATGATTTCTGTTTTTCCTTTTCTATTCCCCTTTTGCAAAGATCTCATTTATTTTCTCCATTTTTCTTCTAACTCTCTTTTAAGATCCTTTCTTTTTAATTCTTCCAAGATAGCTAAAATGGGGACCAACTGATATGACCCTTTGTGGCTTCATTTGTAACTGATTTGCTTCTAGACTCCTTAAGGTATGAGGTCTGTTCACTCTCTCCATAAAAGGCTAAAAAGAGTTATTTTTGTTTGTTTGTTTGTTTTGTTTTGTTTTGCTTGTTTTTAAGAATTAAGTGAGGTGTTCTCTTAAGGCCAAGGACAACAGCTGTTTTAGTTTGCCCTAGGGCAGGTGCTGCTGACTGACTTCTTGTGCTGGATTAGTGTGACTCAGTCCCACTTTCTTCCAGGATTCAGTGGCTCACAGTTTACCTTTTGTATTTGCTCTGGGTATCTCACAGCAAATCTGCTTAACCACCATTAACTTGTAACTTGAACAGAGTAGCCTAAGACCGTTGCAGTAGTTTCCCAGGTGTAGTGCTGCAAAACTCTGGCTCTTCACCACTGTTCCTTGCCTTAATCTCTCTCTGCTGTGGTCTGGGCTCAGCAGCTTCTCTCTGCCTGATTGAAATAGACATTTTCTGAAGTTCTTACAAAGTATCTTCTAGAAATTTGTTGTACTCCAAATATGTTTAGGTTCTGTCACTCCAAAACGAGTTCAGTGGCTTAATCTGCTGTTGATTTGAGGCAGATTCTGAGGAGGTCAGATAGAGGCATGTCTGCTCTCTGCTATCTTGGGCCTGCCCCCTAGGAGGTAAGATTTTTGAAATCAGAGACTGTACTTTAAAAAAAAAAAAAAACTTTATTATCATCCTAGCACTTAACATGGTGCCTTGTAAGTAGTGTAGACTTAATAAATGTTAATTGATGGAAATCTACCATGACCTGGTCATCCTCTTGCTGTTTTTCAGTTGGTCATTGTCATGTGGTTTAAATGAGCACATTTTGATTTATTCTGGGCAAGTTCAGTATAATCATTGACTTCTCATGTCTGGAGTCTTTGCCTCTCTGAATTTGTAGCATAAAGCTATTCTGTAGTATTTTACATCTTAATAGAGTCCATTCGTCCACTATAGAACCAGGTGCCATGAGATATTATCAAAGAAGTAGACAAAATAATACCAGATCTTTAAAAGATTATCACTTCCTCCTTGAGACAGGCTCTGCACCAATAAAAGTATAATCTATGAGAGCACGGATATAGGATACATAAAAGAATATATCCCAACATAAAAGAATGTCACCATATTAAAAAATACTACACTTTTATTGCAGTATATTAGGTTTCTGGTCGGTCCCCATGAAAGATGAAATAATGAAGACTTAGACAAATTATAAAAGGACTTAAGGCTTGTCCTGTGATATCTTTCATGAGAAAAATGCCTTTACTAAAGTGAATGGATGCCTTTTCCTGACCTATTGACAACTAATAATCATAGATATCTATAGGCTTCTTTTGGTTGTTATTGATATTTTCTCTCTAATTTTCTGTATATCTCTGTCTCTTTGTTTTGCTGTCTCTTCTTTCTATCTTCTTCTCTCTTTCTCCTTGCTCTTTCTCTCCCTCTGTTTTTGTCTCTTTGTTTATGTTCCTCTATGTTTGTCTTTCTCTGTGTCTGTCGGTTTCTGTCTCTGTCTCTGTTTCTCTTGTGTTTTTCAGCATTGTTTTCCCTTAATGGGTAGGCACTAAGAAATAGCAGTGACTATTTCTAAGTCAAAAGATTTAGAGTTTTGCAATATAACTCAAAGAGCTAGGGATGGCAAGTAATGACCATCTCCAGTTTATAGAAGATAACACAAAGTTTAGGGAATTATTGTAGAAATGACTTCATAGCCACATCTTTGATCATAACATTCTTATAGTGGAGTAGAGGAGAGAAGGAATAAGTATTTAGATTGAATCTCTCCTGTACTAAGCCTTTTATACATAACATGTCATTTTACATAACATTCATAGCTATTCCGTAAGGTAGATGCTGTTATCTCCACTTCATAAAGGAAGAAATTGAGGCAAAAGACGTTAAATAACTTACCCCATATCATACAGCTAGGAAATATCAGAGACCAGATTTGAAATCAAATCTTTCTGATCCTTGGCTTAGAATTCTCTCCACTGTGCTCTAAGGTGTGTTGGCTGCCTCTTATAGTCCAAAACATTTCAAATCATAATTACTTATATTTATAATCTAATTACATGTAAGAAAAAGCCTTTTAAATGATACATCAGTGTCTTTTTGAAGGCATTTTTATCCCCCATGAAAAAAGTCATTTTTTTTTTCCTATTCTTAAACTACCTTTTTAAACAGTGTATTTGATTTTTTTTCTTCATTGTATTGCATTGACTTTGTCATGAATTTTGTCAAATGTATTAGTTCTGAGAAGGGGAAAAGACAAGGATCTGGAATGAATTTTATTATTTATACTTTTAGCACAAGGAATGGAAAAAAATTTATAAAGTAGCGAGGCCAACAGAATGACATCTACATGGCATAGCTTTATTATTTCTTGATAATGTATTTATCATTTTATTTAAATCACTAAATTATACTTGTAAAAAATAAAGCATTTAAAATGTTATTCTAATATCAATATTTTTTTCTTTAAATGAACAACCTAAATCCCTTGATTGAGGGGAAAAACAACTTAGCTAAGTAAATCTAAATAAACATTTCATTATCTGGAAATCAAATAACAACACTGAATGCTAGAATGATTTTTTTTTGATGACAGGAGTTGTTTGACAAGCAGAAATTGTAGGACTCATAGTTTCAGCTAAATGGATGGGTAAACAGGCCAGACCTATGCTAACAAGTAAGGCAATTTACCATCAGATTCCAGTTTTAGGATAGATATTGATTGTTAGTATGTTTTTCATCTTGTTTCCTTGAAAAGTTAACAAGGCCCATGTCTCCTTTGTCAGAAAATGATGATACTGTCAGTGACTCCAATTATCATTGTTTAAAAGTAATTTTCCATTCATTAACTGTGTTCTCCTTCTAAATCTTCTATCGTTCCCTAGGTTCTAAGGTCAGCCTCTGAAGAGTGCTACCTGACCCATGGGGGTTTAATTATTTCTAATTATTTTAGAACTGAAATCTGCTATGTGTTTGATCAAAAATTGACACTAATTGACTCATTGAACCACATTTCATCTAACATTATTTTCTAAGGAGCATTTATACATGTTGTTTTGGAAAGGTTTAATAATGGTTAAATCTACATACTTTGAAGTAGAATATAATTATCAGTTATAAGATTTAGTGAATTTTTAGCTCAGAAATGAAATGTACCAAAGGAATACTATTTAGAAAGAGGCTAGTCCAAATAACTTGAAAAATCTCCAAGTTCTAACATTTGTTACAATTATATTTAATTCAATTCAGTATAATAAGTATTTACTAACCATCTCCTATGTAGATTGTCTTAGGAAGTTTCTGAAGATCACTTGGCAGGACAAGATACTAGACATGGAGGTCCTGTCTCGAATTAAACTGACAATCATTGCAATTCTACTACAGAGTGCCACTCTATTGGGTTAGCCACATTGTTTGAATGTGGCCAAATGTATGCTTGTCAAAAAGATTATTTTATGAAGAATTCACTCAGGACAAGAACTTACTTTCTGGTCAGAAAAAATGTAACACAAGAACTCTCTCATAGTCTCTTTGTAGAAGTTTAGAATTGATTATATGGCATAGGAAATACTGGCACAGGACTGCCCAGCATGGTGTGCCCTCATCAGAGAGGGTGCTGTGCTCTTTGAGCAAAACAAATTGAATTAACTCAGAAGAAATATGAGATGTGCAAAATTAAGAAAGAGAGGAAAGAGACAGAGAAAAAAACAGAGAGACAGAGACAAAGAAACAGAGACAGAGAAACACACAGAGAAAGCAGAGAAAGAGACAGAGATAGACTGAGACAAATATATACATAAACACATAGATATATAGATAGATAGATATAGAGAGAGACAGAGACAGAGACAGAGATGAATTATTATCTTAAACAATCCATATAGTAAAAGAAGTTTGAGGTGAGATCTAATCTTGAAAGAAATCTAGATGTTTAAAACAGAAAAACCCAATGAATGTTGGGGGAAGCATAACAGTTGGATAATAGTTTTCTTGTCAAAAGGAAGGAACTGATTTATTTTATTTTATTAAAGGTTTTTATTTTCAAAATATATGCATGGATAATTTTTCATTGTTGACACTTGCAAAATCTTGTGTTTTAAATTTCCCCACCCTGCCCTCCACCCCCTCCCCTAGATGGAAATAATCCAATATATGTAAAACATGTGCAGTTCTTCTATACATATTTCTGCAATCATCATGCTGCACAAGAAAAATAAGATCAAAAAGGAAAAACAAATGGGAAAGAAAACAAAATGCAAGCAAACAATAAAAGAGTGAAATACTATGTTGTGATCCTACCCTTGGGTCCCCACATCTTTTTTCTGGGTACAGATTGCTCTCTCCATCTCAGGTCTATTGGATGGGTCTGAATCACCTCATTATTGAAAGGAGCCACAAGGAGCAAAACTAATCATGGCATAATTTTGTTGTTGCTGTGTACGGTGATCTCCTGCTACTGCTCATGTCACTTAGCATCAGTTCATGTAAGTCTCTTCCTAAGTGTCTGAAATCATCTTGCTTATGGATTCTTATAGAACAATAATAGTCCATAACAAGAAATTGATTTATTTTATTGAATCTTAAGGTGAACTACTAGAAGCAATGTATGGATGTTTGAAAAGGGACCATTTAGATTTTATAGCAGTATAGGAAGGAAAAAAGAAATAAATGATAAATAAGAAACTTTTTTTCAATTATAGCAGTTCAAAAGTGAAATGGACCAATATAGTGTATAATTATCTCAAGCAGTATTAAAACCAAGTTCTTTCCAACCACACATATACTTAATTCACTATATACTATAAATGATTCTTCCTACAAAGCAGTTTTTTTTCTATCCCCACAACTCTACCCCACATAGTCTCTACCTTGCTCAAATCTTCTTCAACTCCAAACTAAACTATAACATCCTAATCAATCTTCTTCCATCCTAATTTTCCACTTCTTTAAATTTCTTCAATATATCATTGATATTGCTCAATTCCAGGTAAATATTGAATTGATTGGATGGAAATGCATGGAAAAATGAATGAATGAAAATAACTTTCTATATGTCAGGTAATGTACCAAGTAGCTGATATATTTTAAAAATAGATAAGTGTCTGATCTCAAGGTTCTCATTTTCTAACACATGGAATGATGTTACAAGGGAGTGGCATTTTATTGAAAGATGCAATGTCCAAGATGGGAAGATTTTAACATCAAACAGATGGTGATAAACCTTCTGGGAATGGCTAGAAAAGGTGAGAAGCTGACCCTTAGCACTCTTTCTCAAAAACGTGCAATAATTTTCTGCTATTTCTCCTATATAAAATCCTTTGTCTCACTTTAAAGCCTTCCAGAAAGGACTTTTGAAATAATACCTATTACTATGTGGCATTATATTGTATCAAATTTGTGGCTTGGGATATATTTTAGATTTACTACCCTGATAGTTCCATTAAAGTGAACAAAAAATATTAACTCTGGCTGAACAGTATTACATGTTCATATTTAGAGAGATGTGTGAAATAAAAGGCAGGTTCTTAAATAACTTTCACCCTAAACAAGTAATTAATGATAGGAAAATAATGAGGAATGTCAATTTCATTGAAGTTATTACCTACATATTTTGATTTAGGTAGGAGTCCCAAAACAGTTTTAATCAATGAATGATCATCTACAAAGTGGAACAAAGATATTTGGTCTTTGAGATAATGAAGTCCCAGATGAAATAACAACTTTGAATTCAAAATTGATGCTTTCATCAGTCAGACTGCTGTCCGGGTCCTCAAAATAATAATTAACATCTATTCACATGATGGACAAAGTTTGGCAAAGGACTGTATAACCATCATCTCCTTGGATTCATGGGACATCATGACATTCAGACAAACTAGATGCTGCAGGCATTTTTTTTTTCTCTTTTACACAGGAGCAAACAGAAGCTCAGAGATGATAATGACTTGTTGATAGTACCACAAAAAACTTAGGTCTCTATAGATTCTTTCAATTGCCCAGCGTGAGTAAGAAGGCATAGAGAAGTACCTCTGGTACTAGTGGGTATTGGTAGATAGTCAGGCAGCCAATAAATATTTATTAATCTCTCCCTATATTTTAGGTACTGTGTCAAGCCCTGGGGTTATGAACAAAGGAAAAAGATGATCATCTCCTACCCTCAAAGTGCTCATAATTGACAGTCTGACTGGTATTTATCATATCTGGTCTCAGACACTACAGGATTTAGCAAGTCATTTAACCCCAATTTCCTTACTGCAAAATGGGGTTATCTTGCAGAATTGTTGAGAGGAAGAAATGATATCATCTTTGAATATCACAAGTACTATATAAAAATTTTATTCCCTTCTTTCCCTTATTATATGAATCCAGTTATTATGTCTCCCTTTTCTTCTCAAGGTAAAATATCTATAATGCCTTTAATCTTCAAAGACATTTAAAATTTATTTTTCTTCCCCTTCTTTCTGTCTTTGAACCATGTAATCAAGAACTGCTTACAAAAATCCAGATAAGGAGGGCAGAACAGAGTGAAAGTAGATTCCTCACAGCTCTGTCCCATCTTCCCCATCCCTATTAATACAGCCCCAGTTCCCCTTAGCTTTCTTGAGGATCACATCATGCTGCTGACTCAATGGGCTTACAATCCACTAAAACTTCAAAATTCTCTACCATTTTTCTAGATAACTGTTGTCTATTCATAACTCATTGAGTTTATGTTTGGGAAGTTTATTTTTGTATCTAAATGTAAAGATTTTACATTGAGTCATATCTCATTTTATTTTATTATATTTAGTCTACAGTCTAGTCCAGTTGTATCAAACTCATACACAAGCAGGGCCACTTAAGGGTATGTAAGGATTCCCATGGGACACCTAATGACTTAGAAAACCATGTAACAATAGTATCTCTATTTCATTATATATTTATTTTGTTATTTTCCCCATTTACAATTTAGTATATGTTAGGACAAAAATTGGTAGTCCCGTGGATCACATGAATGACAGACTCTATGACATTTCTTCCATAATCTGTCAGGATATTTTTGAATTCTAAAGTCTGTCATACAAATAGTACCTCTTCCTCTGTTTAAGTGCAGTTTGGAATAGGCCTTGATAGAAAGCATTAATAACATTTTTTAAAGAATCAAAAGCAAAAGTAGAATCAAGGTAGTGGTGAGTGAGGATTTTTGCCTAGCTTTCTGAACCCATTATATTCACAATAACTTTGCCAAAATGTCAGATCAATTTCTGAGCAATAAATCCAAGAAAAAATCACAGTGAGTCATTTCCTGCCCAGGGAAGCTTATAAAAAGAGATAAAGAGTTTTGGGGACATGAAGGTAAGTAATACTTAGTCAGGAGTACAGTATTCTTGCAAAAGCAGGAACATTCTGAAGGACAGAAAGGAAACCAAGTCAGAGCACCATAGCAAAAAGCACTAGAGCATAAAGAGATCACAGGAAAACTTTAATTAGGCTTGGGGCTAACAGTAGGAATAGATGACATTTCATTATCAAGTCAGTTGAAAAGCCAAACTAATACATATGAAAAGGAAAAAAAAATGACATTACTATGTCAAAGCTGGAAAGTGTCTGGCTGTGGCTGATCAGACCTATGTGAGTTCAGAATGCTCTGTCATAAATCAGACACAAATAGTACCAATAAACATCTGAGGTAGCTTCTCTAACTTTGTGCATCTTGTGTTGCTTCTGAGATAATTCAGTTCTGTTTTTCTCATGGTGCACAGCATTTTCTCTTATGAAGGCACACCATGCTGGGCAGTGCTGCATCAGTATTTCCCATGTTACCATCAATTCTAAAGTTCTTCAGAAAGATCTTATATCACTTTTTCTGATCATCTTGTAAGTACTTACCCATGTGAGAGTTCTTCAACAAATAGTTGATTTGTTTATTCTTTTTGGCAAGTTATATTTAGCATTTCAAAAATGTGGCCACCCCAATGGAGTTGCCCTCTCTGCAGTAGAGTTTGAATGCTTGGCAGTTTAGTTTGAGAGAAAAAAAATCAGTGTCCGATATTTTATCCTACCAGGGAATCTTCAGATTCTTCCTAAGACAATTCAAATGGAAGTGGCTCAGTTTCCTGGTATGGTGCTGGTATACTGTACAGGTTTCACAGGCATATAACAATGAGGTCAGCACAGTGGCTTTGTAAACCTTCAATATGATTGTCCTTTCCTCCATTTTCCTTGAGAACCTACCAAATACTGAGCTAGATCTGGCATAGATGTGTCAGCCCCCAATATATACACCACACACACACACATACACACACACACACACACACACACATATATATATATATATATATATATATGTTTGTATATGGATTATGATCCATTGGAGTGTATAACATATGCACATATATGTGCTTATATGACTCATGATCCATTGAAGTCTAATGTGTGTGTGTGTGTGTGTGTGTGTGTGTGTGTGTGTGGGTGTGGGTGTATTATACTTCAATTAAACATGAACTCATTGGTCCTCTACCAACTACAAATTGAAACTCATCCATGTCTTTCCATTTTGCATGAAGATTGCCCATGTAATTCCATAAGTCTTCCACCCAAAACTTACTCAACATTCTATAGGTCTTTTTTTTACACTTTTTGAGAAATATAGCAACATTCCAGTTATCCATTTGCGATGTTCTTTCTCTCTGCCTGCTTCTCTTTTTTTTCCCATTGACTGACCTTTATCTGTAATGATATTTTTCCTTTGTGATGTTTTTTATGCCACTTCTTAAATATATCATCATGTATAAGCCTACTTACAGATGCATCACTCTCCATTTCACTTTAAGTCAATTGTGAAGATCGTGTATTTTTAAATCAGCAGGAGTCAGGAATTCAGGTTAGGGGAAAACAGTCAGTCTTTATTCTCAGTGAAGAAGGATCAGAGGTGGAAGAGAATCAGTGATAGCAGTGTGTGCAGCTGAGTCAAGAAGCTAGCTCGACCAGCAGCCACACAACCAGCAGCTCGGAGTCTCGAACCCAGACCCAATCTCTCCCAGCTTCTCTTCCTGTCTCTCTCTCTGCCTCCACCCACCAAAATCGTCATTTCCTATACAACACATCAGGACTTGCATGGAGAGTGGGCAGGGACCATTCTTTATCCAATCATGTATATTAATAGAGTATAGCCCAATTACTATTTAGCCTCACATACTTGGGACCTCAGTGCATCAACTCAAACCTCAGCCCATTACATCTCCTGCTTTCTTTTATTTTAGAACACAGGTGGTCATGCCATCCCTGACTCCTCAGGGAGGTCAGAGCCCAAGGGATGGTGATCACAGCCTCCCTAACTTCTCAGGGAAGGAGGTGAAAGCACCGAAAGGAGGTGATCACAGCCTCCTGACTTCTCAGGAAAGCGGTGAAAGCACTAAAAAGGAGATGATCACATCCTACCTGACATCTCAGGAAGGGAGATGAAAAGCACCAAAGGGAAATGAGGGTTGCTAGTGGGTTTCTGGGCTGAAGGGTCTTATTATGCACAAACCCATCAGCATGGGAGGTATTACACAAGCAACAGTACATAACGCAGAGGCTATTAGGGATGACCTCCCTCAGTCAGTGCAGGCTCGATGTGGTGTAACAAACATGAATTTTACACGCAAGTAGCAGAATAGCAAACAATATAAATCAACATGGTGTTGGAAAAGATCACCAGAAGTCCTAGAGGAGGGTATGTAAACAACAGTCACACATACACCTTCTTCAGCAGCCAAGAGATAGTCCAAAACCAATCTATTGTCCATTGCTTCACATGTCAGGGAATCCAATGATCCCCTGAGCTTTTGAAGTCCTGCAAAAGTTTTTTATGTGTTAGGGAATCCAATGATTCCAGCAGATTTTGAAGTCCATTAACAGTCTTATCATTTCTCAGAGAATCCAATGATTCCTGAGGGTTTTCGAGTCCTATGTCTCAGAGAATCCAATGATTCCTGAGAGTTTTCAAGTCCGACAATCTTTTTTTTTTTTTTATAATTTTTATTTTTATTTAATAGCCTTTTATTTACAGGATATATACATGGGTAACTTTACAGCATTAACAATTGCCAAACCTCTTGTTCCAATTTTTTACCTCTTACTCCCCCCCCCCTTCCCTAGATGGCAGGATGACAGTAGATGTTAAATATATTAAATATAACTTAGATACACAATAAGTATACATGACTAAAACATTATTTTGCTGTACAAAAGAATCAGACTCTGAATTATTGTACAATTAGCTTGTGAAGGAAATCAAAAATGCATGTGTGCATAAATATAGGGATTGGGAATTTAATGTAATGGTTTTTAGTCATCTCCAGAGTTATTTTTCTGGGCATGCTAGTTCAGTTCATTACTGCTCCATTAGAAAATTTGGTTGATCGTTGCTGAGGATGGCCTGATCCATCAGAACTGGTCATCATATAGTATTGTTGTTGAAGTATATAATGATCTCCTGGTCCTGCTCATTTCACTCAGCATCAGTTCGATATAAGTCTCTCCAGGCCTTTCTGAAATCATCCTGTTGGTCATTTCTTACAGAACAGTAATATTCCATAATTTTCATATACACACAATTTATTCAGCCATTCTCCAACTGATGGACATCCATTCAGTTTCAGTTTCTAGCCACTACAAAAGGGCTGCCACAAACATTCGTGCACATACAGGTCCCTTTCCCTTCTTTATAATCTCTTTGGGATATAATCCCAGTAGTAACACTGCTGGATCAAGGGTATGCACAGTTTGATAACTTTTGAGCATAGTTCAAACTACTCTCCAAAATGGTTGGATTCGTTCACAACTCCACCAACAATGCATCAATGTCCCAGTTTTCCCGCATCCCTCCAACAATCATCATTATTTTTCCTGTCATCTTAGCCAATCTGACAGGTGTGTAGTGTATCTTAGAGTTGTCTTAATTTGCATTTCTCTGATTAATAATGACTTGGAGCATCTTTTCATATGACTAGAAATAGTTTCAATTTCTTCATCTGAGAATTGTCTGTTCATATCCTTTGACCATTTTCAATTGGAGAATGGCTTGATTTTTTATAAATTAGAGTTAATTCTCTATATATTTTGGAAATGAGGCCTTTATCAGAACCTTTGACTGTAAAAATATTTTCCCAGTTTATTGCTTCCTTCTAATCTTGTCTGCATTAGTTTTGTTTGTACAAAAACTTTTCAGTTTGGTATAATCGAAATTTTCTATTTTGTGATCAGTAATGATCTCTAGTTCTGCTTTTGGTCATAAAGACCTTCCCCTTCCACAGGTCTGAGAGGTAAACTATCCTATGTTCCTCTAATTTATTAATAATTTCAAGGTCCGACAATCTTTGATGTCCATGAGTCAGACGCCATAATTGCCATGCTGTTTCAATGGTGAACACAATCAGCAACAGAACCACCTGATATTTCTTGCGTCTTCTCCTTTGTTTCAAGGTTCTGCTCTGTCTCTCTGCGATGGACAATGCGAATATGGCTCGTTGGCACCCATCTGATTCCTTCTCCACCTGTAGAGATACAAGCAAACCCTCTCCCCAAAGCGGTTAGCCTATCTGGTCCTTTCCATTCACCACTTTCTGGGTCTCTCCACATCACCTGGCGATTATCTAAAGATAGTGGAGCTGCTCGCACTGGACACTGACCTTCCGGTGGGTTATAAAATCTGTCTGCCAGAGCCAGTGCATCTTTGTCAAAAATAAGTTAAATATAAAAGAGCTAGATTTAGAGTTCTCTAGGGTTACCTGTGGCTCCCCTTTCTTTTGTTTTGGAGGAGTGTCTTAATATCTCTGTTTCTCCTCTCCACTATTGCCTGTCCTTGAGGATTGAAAGGTATGCCCATGGTGTGTAAAATCTTATACTGTGCACAAAAGTGTGCAAAATGTTTCGAAGTATAAGCAGGACAATTGTCTGTTTTTATTGCTTGTGGCACACCCATAATGGCAAATGCTTGTATGAGGAATTCAGTGACCACTCAGGCTGTCTCTTTTTGCTGCTGGCATTGCAAAAGTGATCCCGAGTGTCTCCCACAACATGGATGAAAGACAGACGACCAAAAGATTTATAATGGGTCACATCTATTTGCCAGATTTCATTGGGTCTCAAACCACTAGGGTTCTTCCCTGGAGGCAGTGTAGGAGCATGGAAAGGAAGGCAAACCATAAAGGCTTTTACTATGCTCCTAGCTTCCTCTCTTGTTATTCCAAATTGTAAAAGTAAAGTTCGAGCAGCCTGATGATATTTAGAATGAGATGCCTGAGCTTCTTGGAACAAAGGGGTATTGACCAACATAGTTAGAAGGCTATCTGCCTTTGAATTGCCATCAAATATGGGACCTGGAAGTCCACCTATGAGAATGGACATGTAATATATAGATCTTACCTGGATGCTTTCTCACTTGCTCTTGAAGTTTCTTAAAGAGCTGATATATAATTAGAGGCTGCAAATTTTATTTGGGCTGTGGCAATTCTTTGTACCACACCTACTGAATAGGCCGAATCAGATATTATATTTATGTCTCCTGGATAATAAGTAAGAAGCTAGAATGATCGCTACAATTCATTCTGCTGGAGTGGACTGAAAAGGAGTTCTGACTACTCTCTTTATAATTAGATCATGGATCACGCACAAATATTATGTTTGGATTCATCCGTGAAGATAGTTGGTCCTTTAAGAGGACTTTGAACTTTTCTTCAAGAGTCCATCGCCAATTATGTAATAGTCTAGTTATCTTTAATGGAGACCCATGTAAAATTTTGGAGCCATGGCTAATAAAATTTGCCACTCTGGATGGTCTCACAACACACTTAATTTGTGTTTGGTATAAAAGATTTATATATATTTTCAGGTCTTTCCCAGATAATTGTACTCTCGCTTAGTGGCCTTTAATAAAATTCTAGCCACAAGCACTGGGTAGGGAAGTAAGGCTTTGTTCTGGTTGTGCCGGGAGGTTCACCCAATCTATCACCCGTGTCCTTGGATGAAGGACTGCTGTGGGTGCCTCTTGTTGGCAAAACTGATATCTCTAAGGGTTTTGAGTGACTCTTTCAACCACATTGGATAAAGCCAGTTCAACTTCTCTCAAAGCCTCTTTAGCTTCTTTTGTAAGCTGGCGTGGTGAATTTAAAGCACTGTCTCCCCTTAAAATGTCATATAACAGTTATAACTGATAGGTAGTCAAACTTAACACTGGTTGCATCCATTGGATATCTCCTATCAATTTCTGAAAATCATTCAATGTGTTTAGCTTTTCTGTTCTTAAGGAGAGTTTTTGAACTGTAAGACCTTAGGTATACTTCATATCCTAAATATTGAAAAGGAGCATGTCTTTGAATTTTTTCTGGTGCTATATATAATTTGTAATTCCTTAGTGTTTCTATGGTCTTTTGTAGACATGCCTCTAACATTTGTTCCTCAGGTGCACATCCCAAAATGGCATCCATGTAATGTAATAGCATAACTTTTGGGAATGCTTTTCTTACTGAGCAAACAGCAGCAACATATATTTGACACATAGGGGCTGTTTTCATTCCCTGTGGCAAAACTTCCATTCATATCTTTATAAGACCCAGCTAAGTTAACACTGGGTACTGAAAAGGCAAATCTTTTCATATCCTTCTTATCCAGAGGATAGAATAGAAACAATCCTTAATATCTATTAAAAGAGGCCATTCTCTACAACTGAGTAGGAGATGGAAGTCCAGGCTGAAGAGTTCCCATAGTTTCCATCTGTTCATTCACTTTTCTTAAATCCGTTAACATCCTCCATTTTCCAGATTTCTTTTCACAACAAAACTGGGGAATTCCAAGGACTTAGAGAAGGTTTTAAGTGTCCTTGGTCAGCTGCTCCTGTACTATATCTAATAAGGCCTGAATTTTATCTTTACTTAAGGGCCACTGCTCTATCCACACTGGTGTATCAGTTTTCCATTGGATAGGAACAGGTGAAGTGTTGGCAGGCCTTCAACAGCAGCCCTGCAAAACCGAAGTATCATTTTAACCCTAATTGCTGTAAAACGTCTCTTCCCCACAGATTGATGGGGATTTTTCAACTATAAAAGGGTAAAACTCCTGTTTTGCCTTCAAAAGTCCATCTCATAGGGGCAGCACTAACTTCCAGCTGCTATTGATCCTCCTACACCAGACATGTAGGTGTCTGCTTTAATCTTTGGCCAGTGACTGGGCCAGCTGGCACCTCTAATGACCGTCCGATCTGCACCAGTGTCTACCAATCCTTCCAATGGAAGGCCATTTATATAGATTGTGAGCATAGGTTGGTCAGTAGTTACAGCTGCTGTTCAGTAAATTGCTGGATTTTGTGATCTGGAATCAGAATCTGGGTGACTATCACCAGGCTGCTTATTAGGATTCTGTATGAGTAAACCTGATGCTACTATTTCTCCTGGGTGATAAGTCACACATTGTCTACCTGTATTGGTGACTGGGATATTATCTACACATTCCCCAGTTTCCCACATCAGTATGTGGATGGACACTGTTTGTACTTACTCTCAGGAGGTAAAATGGTCAAGCCTACTGTGCCTGGAGGCAAGGGATCCATAGGCTGGAGAGGAACAGATTTCACCTCTCCAGGGGTATCTCAGTTGTCTCAGCTGCATACAACTCTTTTCTCCTAATTGTAATCCCTTTCTTCCATCAGGTTGCTTCCTGGCTGATTGATTGTGTAATCCTTTCTGCCATCATATGGCTTCCTGGCTGATTGGTCATATTGGGGTATTGGCCGTCTAGGCACTCTCTGGGGCACCATTGGCTGCCATCATGCCCCAGTGTTTTGCCTGGGGCCCTGGGGCTGGGCCCCTCATCCCATTCCCTGAACCTGTCTACATTCTGAGGCCCAATGGAAGCCTCTGTTGCATTTTGGACATGGGATACGGTCTTTTCTCCCACCCTGTTTTCTCACTCTGCCTCTATACCAACATTGAGCTTTCAGATACCCTACTTTACCACACTGAAAGCATAGACTTGTCTCTAGAAGTCCCTTGCCGGAAGGGACCCTGTCTACCCATGTTGGGATCTTGAGAAGTCTGCATCATAGTCTGGCTATAAAAGGCATTTGTATCCACTGTGGCACAGCGTCTTATGAACTCCTCTAAAGGAGCATCCTTGTCCAGTACTAGTATAATCCTTCTGCAAACCTCATTAGCATTTTCCTTAGCAAGTTGCCTTATTAAAACATCTGTTGATGGATTTTTTCCCCATTAGTTCTTGTGATAGCAGTCTGCAAACGTCCCAAAAAGTCAGCAAAGGGCTCATCTGGCCTTTGATTATTTTTTGAAGGCCTCACCTTTTGCATTTTTATTGTGAATCAAGCCATGCTTTGATAGATTAGCAAATTTGCTTAATGTGCTACTGAATAATTAATTGTGCTGTGAGTTCGATATGGACTTATACCTTGTAGTAGGTCATAGGTGATCGCAGCATGAAAGATTTTGACTATTTTTTGGGCTTTTTTCTCAGAATCACTATATTAGAAAGCCACATGTAATTTTGTCCAGGTTCTGGGGATACTTTTATAGATTTATACGGTCAAGATTTAAAGCCAAATTTGTAAAGCATCTTAAATGTGATGTAGCCCTACAAAGAGTGCAAGCCTTTTAAATTTTAATGATTTCTAGTTAAAAGGCTATTTCAACTTTGTTGACCTGAGGCATTAGACTGGGAAAATTATAGGACAGATAAGTGGCTGAACCCCGGATGTCCACCCTTTTCTTTGGCTTTCATTAAGCCCTCTTCAGCCACCAAAATTGGAACTGGGGATGCTGGGGGAGGTGCTTGTTACTGCCCCCACTGCCCTTACTCCCTCCATCCGGAGGGTGGAGTTGGTGGAGGAGAGTCAATCATTGCTCCTGGGGTGGGGAGAAGCTGCCTCTGAGGGGGAAGGTCACCACACCCTGTTTCCTTAAGTCTCCATGCCCGTGGGATATTAATTTCTTATTGTTTCCTTCTTAATATCATGGTAATTTGAGGAATAGAAGAGCCAAGGTTTTTTCTTTTCTTCTAGGGATAGGGTTTTAATGCAATGAAATATATTGTATAAATAAAATGCCTCGATGGAAATTTGAATGAGGACCAACTGAAATGCATGGAATCTTTTCCAACCTGGGACCAGTTTCTGAGAGATCTGCCCTCCTCTAGAACCAAGGGAGATGGTTTAATATCCCCAAATTCGATATCTGTTCCTGTTATAAGTAACCCATGTATTTCTATCAGCTTAAGCTTTTATAGCACCACTTGGGTGGGGTCGGGGGGGGGATGGAGAGTCTTAGCTAGCATTTGTCCCATTTTAGCCAAAAAAAAAAGATTACTGGTTTGTTTTTAAGAAAATAAGTTCCATTTGTCTATTAACAATACTCACCCAAGTTCCTGGCAGAGACTTCTTCAGTCTTTGGTTCCCACGTTGGGTGCCAAATTGAAATCGTGTATTTTTTAAATCAGCAGGAGTCAGAATTCAGGTTAGGGAAAACGTCATTCTTTATTCTCAGTGAAGAAGGATCGAGGTGGAAGAGAATCAAAGGAAGCAATTTGTGCAGCTGAGTCAAGAAGCTAGCCGACCAGCAGCCACACAACCAGCAGCTCGGAGTCTCAAACCCAGACCCAATCTCTCCCAGCTTCTCTTCCTGTTTCTCTCTCTGCCTCCACCCACCAAAATCATCATTTCCTATACAACACATCAGGACTTGCATGGAGAGTGGGCAGGGACCATTCTTTATCCAATCATGTATATTAATAGAGTATAGCCCAATTACTATTTAGCCTCAAGTACTTGGGACCTCAGTGCATCAACTCAAACCTCAGCCCATTACAGTCAATAATTCTTTGGCCTTCCACAATATGAAAAACAAACAAACAAAAAGATATAGTTTTTGTTTTAAAATCACAAAATCATAAGAAGTGATGCAATTTCCAAAATGCAGTCTGGGTACCTAATTTTATACTATTCACTTAAGGACAGAGTAAATTCCATCTCTAGTACATGCCTTTTATATTTATTGATAGACTAATTCAGCTCTGTCATAAGCTTGACAATAGGCATTGTTTTTTGTTTGTCTCTGTTTTTCAATTTGGTGTTTCTTGTCTGATGTCTTATGTCTCTCCTTTGAGCTATTTAAGATCTCAATAGATATATTCTGCTGTGCAAAATCTAGCAGGAAGATGAATTAAAACATAAGTGGAAGAATATGCAACCACATGACATTCCAAGAGTTGACTTGCCTTGAAAATTATCTCCCACTCTGATTTTAGCACTAATGCTAACTTTTGGGTTAAGAATTATCCATTTTAGATAATCAAAGAATAATAGAACTTAAGAGATGGAAAAGACTTTCAAGATAATCTACTGCAATTATTTCATTTTATAGACAGGGGAAATGAGTACTAGAGAGGCAACTTGTCCAACCTTCAAATCCAGCCTTAGTCACTTGATACTTCACTTAATCCTGATTTCCTCAACAAAACAAAACAAAAAAATCTTAAAAATTGGAATTGGACAAATATAACCTACTGATTCCATGAGATATCAAGAAATAATGTTAAAAGATTAAAAAATGGTATTTAAAATATCTGACAGAAAATATATCTAACCTGAAAAACAGATTTAAAAAGGACTCATCTAAAATCATTAGTCTACCTAAAGATATGAACAAAAATAACAATAACAACAACAACAACAACAACAAGAGCCTGGATATATATATATATATATATATATATATATATATTCCAATATATATTCCAAAAGGTATATAGGAAATCCATTTTAGAAGTAGAAATTTCAAGATTATCAATTCTTGTACAAAACTAAAAAAAAATAGAAATGAACAAAACCCCTAGGAACATCATATCTAAAATAAAGAACTTTGAAATATATAAGGAAATATTGTAATTATCCAGAAAAAAATAGAAAATCAAGTACTATGGATGCCAACATTATAAAGGAATAGAGAGATTATAAGAAGAAAATTTGGAAGTCAAAACAGATCACAATCAAGAATATTCTATCCAGCAAAACTGAACCTAATCCTTCAAGTGCAATTGGTTGTTGAGCTAAAGTGAATTTTTGTCTTTCAAGCATATGACTTGAGAAGGATATAAATAAAAGTAAAAGTGAGAAAATATTGTTTTCCCTATTAGATGGGAAGATGATAAATAAACCATTTACAACTTTATCATCACCAGATTTTTATGAAAGGACTTTAAGAGAACCTGAATGTAATTTTATGCCTTGATGATTAAAAAAAAGAATTGAATAATGAGGAAAATGGGTGAATTGAGAGAAGAGAAGGGACAAGGGAAGAATTGGAAAATTATTTCACATAAAGGGAAAATGTAAGGAATAATTTTTTACAATATAAGGACAGTGAGGAAGAAGAGGTAACACATGATACCCACTCTCATCAAACCAATTAAGATAAGGGATACTATATCATCTCTTTTTTTTGGTGTTTTTACCTCTCTTCCTGAGAAGTCAGGGAATATGTGATCATTTGTGTTCTAAACAAAAGAAAGCAATAGATGTAGCGGGCTGGTACTCTGAAGAGGTATACTTCTATCATGGTATATGATATGATAGCATGATAGCATGGTGTTTGTGGTTAAACACCTACTCAGTGTGAGATAATGATTCTTATGTTGATGTAATGATTGCACGTGCTCAGTGTGCTATAGAACTGTAATCATACTGTGGTATTTAAGGGAGTCTCAGACACAAAAGGCTCTCTCAGCCACAGACACAGAGAAGACTCCAGATTCCAGACTCTATCTTTGATCAGCCATGTGGTAGCTCTCTTGCCTCCTTCACTTCTCCACTAAGACCAAAAACTGAGGCTGATCCCAAGGTCTTTCAGAGAGTCAGTCCGGACATTACACAAAAGAATAAGAAAAAAGAACATGGTTAGACACATAAAATGAGAGAGACATAATTAATGGACAGCCCAGTCCATTTATTGCCAAAAGGTATTTTTTCAATACCATGAAAATGAGAAGTTTAATGAGAGGATGACAGACTCATAGGAGAAAATAAACAGGAATCATTAGAATATCTTCTATGAATGGATAAATTATTTTACCAATGAGGAAATTTATACATAAAGAAGATATCAAAAATCATTGGAGTATTTTTTGAGCCAAAAATTCTTCTGTATGACTAAAGAAAGAGAAACTGATGTTAGATATAGCAAAGTTCAGATATCATACCCTCCAAGATGGTCCTCTTGATTTTAGTCATTTTAGGAAATCTTTCCCCCCATCATTTTTTTCCCAGAGTACCCCAGACCTATGATTTAGTTGCTCCTATAATATGATAAACAGTCAGGTAGCTAACTGGATAATACATTGAAATCAGGAATACCTTAGTTGGAATTTGGTTTTACATGATCACTAAGGGACTCTGGGCAAATCATTGTGTATTTCTGTACTTCAGTTTCCTAATTTGCAAAATGTACATAACAATGTCACTGATTGAAAAGAGTTGTTGTGAATATCAAATTAGGTAATATACATATAATACTTTTAAAAATGTATATTACCAAACAAATACATTATTGTTATCATTGTTAATGTTATTGTTGTTACTGTCGCTGCTGCTACCATCACTTTAGAATATTAGTTTCAATATATACAGTTTCATTCAAATCAATTCTCACTAATGAATACTGATGCAAAGATTTTAAATAAAATATTAACAAAGAGATCACAGAAACTTATCAGCAGAATAATACACTATAAACAAGTGTGATTTATACCAGGATTGAAGGGCTGGTTCAGTATCAGGAAAACCCATTGCCATAATTGACCATATCAATAACAAAACCAACAGAAATCATAAATAATCTTAACAGGTGCAGAAAAATCTTTTGACAAAATATATCACCCATTCTTAATAAAAACACGCGAAAGCATAGTGATAAAGAGCATTTTCTTAAAATAATAAGTATTATATATCTAAAATACCAACAGCAAGCATTATTTGTAATGGGGAGAAACTGGACGCATTCCCAATAAGATCAAGGGTGAAACAAAATTCCCCCTTATCATCACTATTACTCAATATCATATTATAAATATTGGCTTTTGCAATAAGAGAAGAAAAAGAAAAGAAATGAATTAGAATAGGCAATGAGGAAATAAAGCTATTTCTCTTTGCAGATGTTATGATGATATGTATAAATATATATATATATATATATATATATATATATATAATCCTAGAAAATGATCCACAAAACTACTGGAAACATTTTGCAGTTTTAGCAAAATTGCAGGATATAAAACAAACCCACACTAATCATCAGCATTTCTTTTTGTTAATGTCAAAGCCCATCAGCAAGAGATAAAAAAGAAAAATTCCATTTAAAATTACTGTAGACAAAATAAAATATTTGGGGGCCTATCTGCCAAGGCAAACCCAAGAACATATGAACACAATGACAAAACACTTCTCGCACAAATAAAATCAGATCTAAACAACTGGAAAAATATCAAGTGCTCATGGATAGGCTAAGATAATATAATAAAAAAGACAATTCTGCCTAAATTGATCTACCTGTTCAATGCCATACCAATCATACAGTCAAAATATTATTTTATAAAACAAGAAAAAATAATAAAAAATTTATTTGGAAGAACAGAAGTTCAAGAATATCAAGGGAATGAAAAAAAAAAGAATATCAAGGGAATGAATGAAAAAAATTTACAAGGGATTGTTGCTTAGCAGTATCAAACTTAAAATTATATTAGAAAGCAGCAATCATCAAAATCATTGTATACAGACTGAAAAATAGAGTGGTGGATCAGTGGAATAGATGAGATACACATGACACAATATTCAAGGAATAAAGCAATCTTGTATGTGATAAACCCCCAATCTCCAGCTTTTGGATAAGAACTCACTGTCTGACAAGAATTGCTAGGAAAACTGAAAAGTATTGTCAGAGACTTGGCATAGATCTGTTGCAATCTTTACAAATTGTTAAGCCATTAGACTTGATAGAGACAATAATTATATGATTGATTTGATTTTAGAAGGAGATATTTGGGCCAGAACTTGAAACAAGGTACTAAGTACAACTGATAGAAATGATGCTTGTGTTCACACCTTTAGAGAGGTAATAGAAGCAAGAAATATTTAAGTACTCATTGGAGTTCTTAAATGTTTGGGAGATTCCAGGGTTTAGAAAGAGATATCAGAATTCACACCTCCCTTAATCCCTGCCTCCAGAAGGCAGAGTCAGCCTTGTACACTCAGCATAAATACAGCTCCAGTGAGCCACTCGAGGGAGTTACTTGGGAGACTTACTCCTCAACATTGACTGGGGTTAGAGAGGAGCACTCTGGGAGGAAGCCCACAAGCCCTATCTTCGAAGCAAGAGAGATTCATTGCATCTTCCACCTTGGTGCTGGCTGGAGGCTGAAGAAAGCAGAGGCAGAAGGCAAGGACAAAGTTGCAAGAGCTCTTGGAACCAAGCAGAGAGATAGGCCTCTGAGCTAACCGGGATATATTGAAGGACGCAATAAAAAATCTGAATTTTTATCAGCTGGTTGTGATTTTGGGTGATCATTTACTTGTAACTGAAACTAAAGCTGCCTCCAGAAAACCTCCCTGAGAAACCTGCTTTCTCTCAGAGAGAATCAATCACTTATTATTATTTTAAAGAACAAGATCACCACATTTTGGCGCCCAAACAGGGACAAAATCCTGATTCCAGTGGAAAAGCTCCGATCCTGATACAGTGGAAAAGCCTCTGAACCTGAATCCAGTGGAAAAGTCTCTTCAACCAAGAAATTAGGAACAAGATCATCACATAGACCTACATCTCATACCCCATACCAAAGTAAGGTCAAAATGAATACATGATTTGGGAATAAAAGATGATACCATAATCAAATAAGGAGAACAGGGGACAGTGGTGGGGAGTGTGACAAAGAACAAACAGCAATATGTTGCAATAATTTAGGAATAAGATGTCTGTATCAGCATGATGGCAGTCTATGAAAGAAATGTTACGAAAGAAAATTTGAAAAGCCTTGACAAAGGCTTTTGGTCTTACAAAATATTGAAGAGTCAAGGATGTCAATTAGATCATGAGCTTAGGTGACTGGGAAGATGGTGGTATTCTCAACAGTAATAGGAAAATTTTTTGGGGAAAAAAGGGATGCTATTAAACAAAATATAATGAATTTGGTTTTAAGTGACTCAGGTGTAAAATCCCGGGCACAGATTCATGAAGAACATAGTCCAAAAGCACCTTCAGATATTTGCTAGTTTTGGGGCCCTTACCAATTCACTTAATTTCTGCTGCTTCAGTTTCCTATAAAATGGGCGTAATAAAAGCAATTACTTCCCAAGAATATAGTTTTGAGGATCAAATGAGATAATTTTAAAACACTTAAAAAACAATTGGACAACAGTAAGCCATAAATAAATGTTATGTTACTATTATTAGATTAGTATTATTAGTTATTATTGAACAGGTTGTGTTTAAGATCTCTATAAGATATACAATTTGAATAATTCATTAAGTAGGTAGAGCCATGATCCTGAAAATCAGCAGAAAGGTGAGAGGTAAATAAGTGGGAGATAATCATCAGTACAGAATGGTAATTAATTGCAAAAGAGTTAATGAGATCATCAGATGGAGAAGAGATGAGTTCTATGAGATATTCAAGTTAGGTATGCAGAACCTAGACAAAGATTCAACAAAGGAGACTGAGAAAAAAATAGTCAGATAGGAAGAGAATCAGGATAAAGCAATGTTACCAAAACCTAGAAAGAAAAATATCCAGAAGATTGATGCAGTCTTGGGTGTGGATGGCACAAAAAGAAGGAAATATTGATAGAATTCCTCCATGGAGAAGAAAGGGAAGGACACTGATAGGAATCAGTTTAGCCTTCTGGTCCCACCCTCTGTGGAACTCTGAATAGTCTCACCTTTCTGTGTCCAGACAAGAAATCCAAGTTATGGCAAACCCTTGAGGTTCAATATCTCTTATAAATGTATCTATGGTTCATGCTATTATGGCCTCTCTTGAGCTTATAGCCTAACATAACATTCTGCCTCATGGTGTTTTTCTCCTCACTCCTTCCCCATTCCTTATAGTGTCTTTCTCCTGGGTACAACTCACTCTTTTAGAGTGCTTAATCTCTTTTGCTATTTAACTATCTAAGGGCATACTCCACCCTCATTAGGGGTTTCCTTTCTCCTGATAAATTGTGAGTTCCACTAGGAAACTTATCTTCTCCATCATTAATTATTTAAAGCCCTTTTTTTGCTAACTATATGCTCTCCCAGCTCCATTTCATATTGACCATTCCTGGTGCCTATTATATCTCTTCATTTTGTCTGTAACCTCTTCTCCTAAATAAACCTAGCTTTTGCCAAAGACAATGACCATTGTGAATTCTTCACATGACCAAAACCTAATATTTGGCGTCTACACCCATCTCATCCTAGGTTGATGATCAACCTAGATCACATCATTTGTTCTACTATATTACATCAATAGGCAGATCATTTAAGACTACAGAAAACTCCAAAAAAATGACTGAGAAAAGGTCATTAGACTTGGCACTTAGGGAGTTATTGTTAACTTTGAAGAGAACAATTTTTGAGGAATAATGAGTTTGGAATTTGGAATGTAGGGAGTCAAGAAGAGTGTTAGAAAAGAGAAAAAGTAGAAAGCCCTATTCTTGGTGGCACTCTAAAGGAGCTTAGCCATGAACGGCTAAGCTTTAGACATCTAGAATGCTAGTTAGTAAGGAAAGAAGGATCAAGACTTTTTGAAGATGAGGGAGACATGAACATTTTTATAGGCAGCAGGAAGTAGTTAGGAAAAGATTAAGTGTAAGGGGGAGAGTGGGGATAATATATAGACATCCTGAGGAGAAAAGGAAAGCTTGTTATAAAAGCTGTTGGGAAGATGATAAAAAATTGATGATCAAGGAAGAATAAAAGGTTGGTTATGCAGCCATATGGAGATTTGTGTTAAGATTATAAACATGCAAAATAGTGGATGCCAAGTATGACAATTATTTGATACTCTCCTCCAGTGCTCAGGAGCAAAGGGAAGAAAGAAGACAGATGGTAGATGGAAAATGGATAATGACGAGATATGAAACTGGGGGTTCAAGGTTAAGGAAGTGTCAAATTGATCAGACACAGGGTCATTAATATGAAAGATTCTGTTGAAGTAGAGATAATAGACTGGGAGTGCAAGAAGGATTGGGTTTACTAAAGGTCTTGGTCAGGATTAGGAATGAATTTAGAAGAATTGATGAGAGGGCAAAAATGGAAAGACAGGTGTCATCTCATCATGAGAAATTTTAGATCACAATTATGCAAGCCATGGTGGTAACTTTTGGCTTCATGTCTTTTTCATCATGATGAGACCAGAGGAAAACAGTATAGATGACTGTTTCATTCCTAGCACAGAGCACGAAGATCTGTTTCAGGGCCTCCTGTTTCATCATTTTTTATTGATTTTCCAACAGGAAAGGTCATATTTTTGAGGTGGGGAGCATCTTTCTTTTTCTTTGTTTTTGTAGGAAATTCATAACAGAAGAATTAAAATAATGCCTTGTTGTTTCAGAGTCCAAGTTTCTTAATGAATTTAAAGAAAAGAATAAAATTTTCCTACCTCACATTTTGTAGCTAATAAACCAGCAAGATATAATTCTGGACATAACTGAGAATTCAAGACAATCTAAAGCTTATGGCTTATAATTTCCTTTTTATCTTTATTAGGCAGCCATGCACTTCTAAATGCATTGTTTATTTTTTAAGAGTACTTAGTACCTTATTAATTGTCACCAGAGCCACAGTCTTTATTCAGGTCTATATTATAATCATATATGTGTGTGTGTGTGTGTGTGTGTGTGTGTGTGTATGTAGGTATATCTTTATATATACATATATATGTGCATGTATATATATATATATATATATATATATATATATATAGGGGCCAGTTGAGGAGGATGGAAAGATAATTGTGTAGAAAATAGAGAAATAAATACAAAGTACATTTCTAGGAATGCTTTCACCCCAGACTTCCTTCAAAGCTGAATTTGAATGCCATCTTACACTTGAGATCTTTCCCACCCCAATCCTTCTACCCTATAATTTTTCCCAAAGATTAACTCCTATTTTTTTTCTATTTTTAACTTGTTTGTGCATCATTATTAATATTGTCCCAATTAGATTCTCAGCATCATGACAATAGGTACTATTTAACATTCTGTGCATCCCTATGCCCAGTGCTCTCCATGTAGTAGACACTTAAAAACATTCTCTTCTAACTCACCACAGTAAGGTTATAAATCCAGGAAACCAATCCCTCAAAATGATATTACAGCTTCCAGTGTTTTCCTTTCATCTCTCTAGAAAGGAAGCCATGACCTTATGGATATTAGCTATTTGAAGACAAGAGCTCTCTTTAATTTTTTTTTTCTCTCTCTATCTTTAGCATCTAATAGAGTTCTTTGTTATAGAACAGATTTAATGATATTAATAACATTAATGATGGCATTGAAATTTTGTGGTGTTTTACAAATGTTAGATCATTTAAATCTCACAACACTATGAGGTAGGTGCTATTATACCCCCACTTAATAGATGAGGATAATGAAATTGACAAAGCAAGCGATTTGGAGGAAAATCATTCAAACAAAAGATCTTTATTGATTTTCAGTTCAGTATTCTATCCACATTATGCATTTGGCTGTACTATGTTGCATATGGGCTTTAAGCGGAAGATTCCTCCAATTTCATCCCCAGTGAAAATTATCATATTTTTTGTTCTAATATACATATATATGTATATGTGTATATGTGTATATTAATATACATATATTAAGATATATTATATATAATTCAAATATATTCAAATTCAAATTTATAATCAGAGGACAAAAGATACTTTTGAAATCATCTAGTTTAATTCCTCCATATGAGCTCCTACATAGATGAACCAATTTTACCTTCAGTTAATAAGTGGAGAAGTCAGGATTGATTGCCAAGCCCTTAGTTTGCATACCATCCTTTGAGCAATGCTACTTAGAGATATAAAAATTCATCTTTTTTTTTCTTTTAACATTTTCTCTTGATGATGCTATATGTCTATGAATCATAGAAAGTCAGGTTTTCAGAAGACTCATTTATCCCCTTGATCCAAAGGGAAGAGAGTGAAAAGACTAAACTTAGTATTGTCAATGATGCTATGAAGTGGTAGCAATGTAAATGATATTTGTTTCTATCCTTCTAGTTATCCAGTTTTTCAGTCAGAATCATCCTTGACTCTTCCCTGTCTATGCATTGTCTCACCTTGTCATACTTGGGTATACATTAATTTTCGCCTTAATCACTTTCTCTTCATAAATAAATCTGCCATCCTAGTTCATTAACAGAAGTAGTAGCAATAAGTAGTAGGTGTAGCTGCAGGAGTAACAATGGCAGAAGGAGTGATGGTGCTACCCACCAATTGTTGGGGAGACAAAGTGTTGTGTCCTAATAATGTATTGAGATCTCAGGTGTACCTTGAGTTGTTAAAAGAATTTGTAAACGTTTATGACCTCCATATCAAGAAGGCACAATTTTATTACACTGCTAATACCAGGCTAAATTCCTATAGGATATTTATCAAAGAAAAAGGTGTTTTAGCAATTAACAAAGGTAAAGATGAGAACTAAGTTCCTTAGTGGAACTGCCAATTAATCAGGGGGAAGAGTCCATTATGTAGGAAGGAACTACTAAAGCAAGTGGAATTCCTAATGATCCTTCAGCTCCCACATTAAGGGGGGGCTAAATTTCTAAAGAAATTTTAATGGAGGATTATTCCATTGCATGGAGGATTAACCCTAAAAAGGAGCTGGGGTCCTAATAAACATTAGCAAGGGAGTTACAGGAATAGTTATTTTACAAAGTAAATATTACTTCCAGGTTTGACATAGTAACTTTGAATATAATAAACTGTGATTTTGTTAATGTAAGGAATTGACTACTGAAAAAAAGGCTTACTTAGGGACAAAAGACCCACCTAAAACTAAAATAATCTTATCAGTGATCCTCCCCACTTATTTCAAGGAGTAGCTTGGTTACACATTACATATAGTAAATCAGGTACTCTCTTGTAAGCACCAATCTTTATGATTTACCAAATGTGATACACACACACACACACACACACACATATATATGCATACATATACATATCTATATCTATATCTATCTATCTATCTATCTATATATATATATATACATGTATACACACATATATATTTATATATATATACATGTATATATATACACAAACAAACACATATAGAGAGACCCCTGTTCTAATTCTGGCATTTTCTCCTGGAGTTGTCTGGCAGCAAACACATCAACCCACATCTTTCAAGTAGGTAACCTTCTTCCAGGTGTAGGATCTGCCTATTAAAAAGGACTCCAGCCACAATCTTGCCATCTTTGACTAAAAGACAAATCCCAAAACCCATCCCCATGATTGTTATAGGACAATCTATTGCCTTTTCCTATATAGAGTGGACAATGGAGGTATCCTTAAACTCCTGGGGCATAAACTTTCTATTTCCATGTAAAGCAGAATAGTTCAATCAGCTTTTGTATGAACAATGGAAGCTTCACTTTGTGCTTAGCCATCCAAAAGTTGCCTAATGGCATTTAAAACTGCTTCTTCAATGTTGAAGTTTAGAGGAAGTTCTTCATTTCATCTAGGAAGTAATTGATTTCAACCTGAGGTAAATGGTCAATAACTTTAGCATTAATGATGATGGTTTGTTGAGAATCTTTAGATGTATTTAGTCTCTTTCTTTAGGATCATGTTCTTCTCATTAACCAATGTGGCTTCATCAACACTGAGTAGTTGAGGTTTATCCTAGGTCTTTGGCCCATAAATAGCCTTTAGTGCATCATAAAAGCTCTTTGGATTGTTCTTATGAGCATAAAATTGAATTTCATCTGCCTTCTTAGTAAGGCAAGAGCAACTCCAAGAGAAATACCCAGAGCAAAACAGGTTTGTATATAACATTTGTAGATCTGACCAAAGACTTTGATACTGTCAGTTTCAAAGATGTATTAAAAATTATATCAAAATTTTGTTGTTCAGAGAAGTTTATCAGTATAATATGCCAATTTCATGTTTGCCTGGGTTATGAGCAAAAGCCAATGTTCTTGAGCTTTCCCAGCACCTTCGGAATGAAACAAGGCTGGGTGCTTCCTTCCATGCTTTTTAACAAAATATTTTCAGTCATATTATCAAATACCTTCAGTGAGGAGAAACATGGAATCAAAATCAGCTGCTACACTGGTGCTAAATTCTTCAACTTGAAAAGTTTGCAAAACAAAACAAAAGTGGAGAGAGTGTTGGTGTGTATGTATGTGTGTATATATATATATATATTGCAGATGGTTGTGCACTCAATGCATCCTCTGAAGATGAGATTAAAAACAGTATGGATCAATTCTCTGCTGCTTGTTTTGGCTTAATTTTGGCTTAAAAATTAATACCAAGAAAATACAGGTACTTCTTCCAGCCAGTAAAATACCATCCATATGTAGGACCGTTAGGACCATTAGTTATTGCAAATGGAGAAGTTTTGAACGCTGTGGATAAGTTCCTTTACCTTTGCAGCATACTTTCCAGGAACACACATTGATAATGAGGTTGACACATGTCTTGCCAAAACTAGCTCAGTGTTTGGGAGGCTCCAAAGGAAAGCATGGGAGAGGAGAGCTATTAGACTGACTATCAAACTAGAAGTTTACAGAACCAAAGCTGACTTCATTGCTGTATACCTGTGAAACATCGATATATACCTGGCATAACACTATACCAGGAAACTGAATTACTTCCATTTTAATTATTTTAGGAAGATTCTGAAGATCACCTGGAGGGATAAGGTACCAGACACTCACGTTCTTTCTCAAACTAAACTACCTAGCATTCCAACTCCATTATAGAGAGCACAACTCTGGTGGGCTGTCCACTTTGTTCAAATATCAAATGTACACTTGCCAAAAAAAAAAATCTACTTTATGGAAAACACACACAGGGCAAGCACTCACAAGGTGATCAGAAAAAATGGTACAAGAATACTCTTGGGATTTTAAAAATTGATTGTATGACATGAGAGACACAGTCATCTGACTGTCCAACATGGCAATCACCTTTCCCTCATCAGAGAAGGTACTGTGCTCTGAGGAAAGTAGAATGAAATTAGTTCAGAAGAAACATGAAATGTGCGAAGTTAGAGATGTCATAGTGATGTCATTTTTGTCCTTTTCAAGAATGAAGGACAATGATCAACGTATGACCCACTTAGGTACCAAAGACCTGGTCTTTGTGGAAGTCTTTTAATTGGAGTCTTATTCATTCCATAAGTAGTAGTAGTAGTATTCACAATAATTATCATAAGAGTAGGAATAATCATAGTTTTTGTGGTAATCGTAGTTGTAGTGGTAGTGGAGACAGTCATAGTAATAATAGTAGTAGTAGTAGTACTAGTAGTAGTAGTAGTAGTAGTAGTAGTTGTCAAAAAGATAAAAATAAAATGATCATTGCTCTCAAAAAGTTTAGATTCTATCTACCAGTGGAAAGTGAAAACAAATAAGAAATCAAAATATTTTGAGACTAGGAAAAATATTAAAATCTGAGGAGATAAAAAAAAGTTTTCCAATACAGTGGTGATTAGGTTGGTTGTTCTCCTTTGTTCTCTATGTTAGAGTCAAATTACGGTGTGTCCAATTATGACTGATCATACCAATATGAGCTCAGAGTGCTCTGCCACAGGTTGGACCCAAATATTTCCTATGAAGATTTGGAGTGAACTCTTTAGATTTAAACATCTCACATTTCTTCTGAGCTAATTCAATTCTGCTTTGCTCATAGAGCACAGTACCTTTTCTGATGAGGGCACACCATGCTGGATAGTCCTGAGTCATGTCATCCTTTCATTTCTAAAGTTCTTCAGAGAGATTTTGGGAGGGTTTTTCTATCACTTTTCCTGACCACCTTGTGAGCTCTCCATAAAATAATCATTTTTGGCAAATGTACATTTGGCATTCAAACAATGCGACCATTGCAATGGAGTTGTGCTCTTTGCAATAGAGTTGGAACATTTGGCAATTCAGTTTGAGAAAGGGCTTCAGTGTCTGATATCTTTTCCTACCAGGTGATCTTCAGAATCTTCCTAAGACAATTCACATGGACGAGATTCAGTTTCCTACCATGATGCTAGTAGACTGTCCTGCTTTTACAGACATGCATCAATGAGGTAGGACAATGGCTCCATAAATGGCCTGCCAAAGGCTGAGCTAGCTCTGGCAATGCTTGTCCCAATCTCATTATCAACATGGACATCCTTAGCAAGTATCCTGCCAAGGTAAATGAACTTACCCACAACATTCAAAACTTTGCCATTTGCTGTAACTGATAGTTCCACATATGCATGGTATGATGCTGGCTGATGGAGGATTGGTATTAACTGTTAGGTCAAGATTATCACAGGCAGCTGGGAATGAATCCATACATTGTTCCATTTCAGCTTTGGAGGCTGCACTGAGTATACAGTCATCTCCAAATAAAAAAAAAAAATCATACATCAATACTGACTCTTTTTTTTTTTTTTAGCTTTGACTTGTAGCCTTTTCAAATTGAAGACTTTACCATCAGAGTGGTAGCTGACTGAGATTCTATGTTTGTCCTTTTTGAAGGCATTTGACAACATGGTTTTAGTGAGTACATGTCAGAGCACTTAAAGATATGGGGGGCATTATGTACAATATAAGGAGGGAGGTAGGAGATGGAATGGTGTATTCATGAAGGAAGTAGCTAGAATGTCATGGATGTGCCCAGGATGAATGTGAGATAACACTGGAAACACAAGGTGGATACTGATCCTGAGAATGTCTTAAACACTAAACTAAGGTACTTGCTTTTTGTCTGGAGGCATTGTTCCATTGTTCCAATAAGCATTCAAGGTTATTGAAAAAGGGAGTATCAAAACCAGAAGTAACATTTAGAAAGACAATAGCTTAAGAATTGAGAAGATGAGAATTCATAGCCAGGTTGTTAGAATAATCTATGGGGGAAAAAAATGAATGTCTGAATTGTGTAGTGACCGTGTAGATGAAAAATAATAGTTAGTTTTACAAATGTTGCAAAAGTATGACTAGAATAGAATTAGAAAAAGAGGAAAGATGTGGAATTATTCAGGGAAATATATATTATGGAAGAGAATCTTTTCAAATATTCTTTTATGTAGAAATTGGCATTAGAGTTGGGCCTTAGAATCAAAGAAGGCAAAGATATAATTAATATGGTTTCCAAGCATGGAAGATGGTGGTAAAAAATGAAATTAGTTAGATCCAAAAGAGCTTTAAATGTTAAAATAGATGTTTTATTGGATTCTCTTTCTATAAAGAGAATGGATGAAATAACCAGATGTTTAGCTGGGCGAAGAGAAGATTCATTTTGATCGTGACTGATATTTTCATTTCTTCATTTGTCTGTTGTATTTAAAAGTGTTTATTTATGGGTTCCTTGGCCCCAGAGAGCAGAGTAAAGGATGGAAGTTGAAAAAAATTAAGGTTCTTAAAGTATTTTACATATATTAACAAATTCTCTCCCTACAACAATTTTGGGGATAGATACTAGTCTTATTCCCAAACTTACATTATATGACTGTTATCAGATAACATAAAATATTAAACTTGAGTACAGAGACACATCACAAATAATTCCTCAAGTATATGACGCATAGAAAGACAGAAATAGTTCTAAAAGATAATCTTGTGGAGTTAGTTTATTCTAAGACTAATATGAATCTGTAGTGTAATATAGCAATCATTCAATGAATCAAGGAAGATTGATTACTTCCTATGTTTTGTCTATTATTTATAGGATCATTGACTTAGAGCTAGAAAGAGACCATTGTGTCCAACCTTCTAATTTTATATGTAAAGAGGAGGAGAATAGCTATTTTAACTGACTTGTCCAGGGTCACATTTCTGAAGGCAAGCCAGCTCAGTGACTCAGGGGATGGAGTGCTAGTCATAAAGTCAAGAAAATCTGAGCCTCAGCAATTTATTAGATTTGTGAACCTTTTAAGTCACTTAACCCCTGTTTTTGTTTGTTTGTTTGTTTGTTTGTTTTGTTTTGTTTTTGTTTTTGGTCAAATGCAAAATGGAGATGATAGTCACCTACCTTCAACGATTATAGTTAAGGCTCAACTGAGATAATATTTGCAAATCCCTTAGTATAATGCCTAACGCATAGTAGATACTATATAAATAATATTTATCAATAGTGCTATTGCTACTATTAGTTACCATAGCATGGCGACCACTGTGGTGAAAGGGATTAGCTTGTTATTAATTAGCATTAGTGGAAGCAACTAGGAATATTTAATCTGGAGATGAAAGATTGAGGGAGTGAAATGATCGCTGTTTTTAAGGCTTTGAAGTTCTGCCCTGTCAAAGAGATTCAACCTGCCCTGTTTCATCAAAAAGGGCATCATCACAGGTGTATACTACAAATAGACAAGTATACATTTGATGTCAGATGACCTCAAATGAAGTGTGCTGCGTGAGATAGACAAGGATAACTCCTCCCTACAGTTCTTCAGGAAGATGCAGAATGGTAACTCAGTGTGTAGTGTAAGAGAAAGCCTGCTTAATCTTATTTTAAATTAATTGGCCTCAGAGGTCCCTTCCAAATTTGATATTCTGTTGTTCTTTGATTTTTTTAAAAACAAATTGCAGCATTTTCCAGATAATTCTAGTGAATCAATTGTAGTGTCATTTTTTTTTCTTTATGAGTACAGAAGAAACAATCTGTATTCTTGAAAAAAAATTCTGAATTTATATTTAGGTGTTTTCTCATTTTACAAGCAAAGTCAGCTGCCAACTGCTTTAATTAATCACTATAATTCTCTAAATAACTCAGCCTCCCTTTGGGCTGTACAATCATCAATTTCCAAAAGTTTGGCTTTTTAACAGCTTCTTCCTTGAGTGTGATGCTTTCTTATTGGCACCAAACTCATGCTGTCAAATGAGACATAAAACAGACATTGTACTTCATAGTAAATGTAATTTAACAGCATATGTGTCTATACAAATACACTTTGTGATGAAATACAGTGCAACCTTGGTCTTTTTCAAAGATAATGGAATTCCAAAGGTGCATGTCCTATTCCTCACTAGAACTCAAAACTCCCTTTGGTTTTATAGAAAAGTTTCCAGCAGTTTCTTTGACCAAGGCCTACAATATAATTTCTGAAGATGCTCATCTCAAATTCCCTTCCCTTATACCTATCTCAGATTCTGGAGTAAGGTTACATCTCCTCCTATTAGTTAATAATAATAATTATATGTATAATTAATAATAACTGAGTTAATAAATCGGATTTGAATTGTTAATGCTATCAACTTTAGCACCCTCACTAGTGTGCTTTTCCCAATTGGTACTTGACCAATCAATAAATAAAGAATTATCAAATACCAACTAAATACCAGATATTGTGCTAAGAGACTGGGATGCAAAAAGAAGCAAAATGTAGTCTCTGTCTTCAAGGAAGTTATAATTAAGTGGGGGAAAGACAGTGCAAACCAATACATGCAGTGCAGAATTCTTGTTCTTCCTTTATTTTCACACAATATCATTGACATCACAAGTGATATTTTGAGTAGCATTGTGAATTGGATTTAAATGAGGGAAAATTGTGTAAAATCTGTAAGTCTCCCACTCTTTTCCAGAGTCATCAAATCCAGTGGCTGGACAAAGGTCAAGATGAACAGGGATAGCAAGAGATGCAGTGGCTGACCTTGGTTTCTTTGATGATGAGCAAACTCTTAAGTACTCCAAAGTACTCCACATTGACCCCTTCTTGTCTGTTGGGACAAATTTATACACATATGCTTGTTTGTGTATGTGTGTATTTATACATATACAGCTTTCAGTTTGTCATCATCTGTGGTTCCTTAGCAAATAATCTCATGGACCTTATAAGACCGGCAGACTAGACATTCCCCAATCCTGCTCTAGAGATCGTCACTTTATCTATGTTCTCTTTAAAATGTGGAATCAAAGATTGAATTCAATTGACTAAATATGATTTCAGAATTCAGCCTGGTAACTTAGCCTAAAGAAATGAAATAATAGATTTTAATACAATGGTAGTTTTCCAAATAAATGTAAAGATAGTTTTCAACATTTTCCTTTGCCAAATCTTGTGTTCCGATTTTTTTTCCTCTTTCTCCTTCTTCCCCCTTCCTGAGACAATAAGCAATCTGATAAGCATGAACACATACAATTCTTCTAAATACATTTCCATATTCATCATGCTGCACAAGAAAAGTCAAATTAAAAGGGAAAAAAATTCACAAGAAAGGTAATCTAAACATCAACAAAGATACAAAAATTCTGTCTTTTGATAAACATTCAATCTTAGTTCTCTCTGGATGAAGATGGAAGTTTCCATCATGAATCTATTGAATTGTCCTGAATCACCTCATTATTGAAAAGATCCAGGTTCATCACAGTTGATCATCACATAACATTGTTACCATGTCTCTTGGTTCTGCTCACCATTGAGCATCAATTCATGTAAGTCTTTACAAGGCTTTCTGAAATCAATTTGCTCATTATTCCTTATCGAACAATAAAATTCCATGTCATTCATATACGATAACTTATTTGGTCATTTCTCAACTGATGGGCATTTACTCATTTTCCAAATCTTTGTAACTATAAAAATGGCTGCTTACAAACATTTTTGTACATGTGAGTCCCTTTCCTTACTTTATGATCTCTTTGAAATACAAGCCCAATAGAGACACTGCTGGCTCAAAAGATATGTATGCAGTTTGATAGCCTTTTGGACATAGTTCTATATTGCAATCCAGAATGGTAGGATCAGTTCACAACTCCACCAGCAATACATTAATTACCCAGTTTTCCCACATGTCTTCCAACATTCATTATTATATTTTCCTGTTATTTTAGCCAATCTGAGTGGCTACCTCAGAGTTGTTTAAATTTGCCTTTCTTTAATCAATAATGGTTTAGAGCACTTTGAGATAATATTCTAAAAGTGTTTTGTAAATCTTAGAATTATATATCAATTCTAGCTATAATCATTGTCATCATAACTTGTACTAGTGTCTATATTTAGGTTAGGGGAAATAGGAAATATATACCCAAATTTGATCCAATCTTATTGGTTTTCTGCCTATATCTTCAAGTCTGTATGAGTCTGATTATTTCTACATCTTATATTGCATTAAACCATTTTCTTAGACTCCTATATACTACCTTTTCTTCGAAACCACCTAGGTGAGCTTCAGTTCCTTTCTCCATCCCACTCAGCTGTGTTCCATGGAGAACTGGATGGTGAGTGCAGTGGAAGAACACAGAGGGAATACATATATGTATCTGAGTCTATACATACATATATGTCTATGAACATGCATATATTTTTATTTTTATTTATTTTTTGATTTTCTTTTTTTTATTATACAACTTTTAATTTACAAGATATATACATGGGTAATTTTTCAGCACTGACAATTGCAAAACCTTTTGTTCCAATTTTTCCCCTCCTTCCCCCTACCCCTTCCCTCAGATGGCAGGTTGACCAATACATGTTAAATATGTTAAACTTTAAGTCACAATATTGTGACTTAAGATACAATATCACTTGTATTGTGTATAAGACACAATAAACTTAAGATGCAATATATGTATACATGTCCAAACAGTTATTTTGCTGTACAAAAAGAATCAGACTTTGAAATAGTGTATGATTATCCTGTGAAGGAAATCAAAAATGCAGGTGGACAAAAATAGAGGGATTGGGAATTCTATGTAATGGTTCATAGTCATCTCCCAGAGTTCTTTCACTGAGCATAGCTGGTTCAGTTCATTACTGCTCCATTGGAATTGATTTGGTTCATCTCATTGCTGGAGATGGCCATGTCCATCAGAATTGATCATCATACAGCACCATTGCTGAAGTATATGATGATCTCCTGGTCCTGCTCATTTCACTCAGCATCAGTTCATATAGGTCACTCCAGACCTTTCTGAAATTATCCTGTTGGTCATTTCTTACGGAACAATAATATTCCATAATATTTATATACCACAATTTATTCAGCCATTCTCCAATTGTTGGGCATCCACTCAGTTTCCAGTTTCTGGCCACTACAAAGAGGGCTGCCACAAACATTCTTGTACATACAAGTCCCTTTCCCTACTTTAAAATCTCTTTGGGATCTAAGCCCACTAGAAACACTGCTGGATCAAAGGATATGCACAGTTTGATAACTTTTTGAGCATAGTTCCAAATTGCTCTGCAGAATGGTTGGATGTATTCACAATTCCACCAACAATGTATCATGCACATGCATATATGCACATATGTATCTATGTGCACACATAGGTACATACACACAATATACACATATATATTGCTGTTTTGATTCACCAATTGAAGACTATAGAAGAAGGTAAGCTTTCTGAGGGTATTGATCAAACTGTTATAATCTTTTATTTCTTATTGCCTTATCCAATGATTGGTAGATGTGATTATGTAGAGTAAATAAATGAATAAATGATGAATGAAGGAAAAGAATGAACATATATATGTATATGTACACATATATATATATGGGGAGTAATAAACAAATGAATGAGTGAAACAAACGCAACTTTTCACTTACAAATCATCTCCTTTACTCTTTCTATAAATACATATCCATCTCAACACAAGGTTTCTTTCTTAACTCAAAAATAATATTTTAAAAATATATGATTAAAATCATTGGTCTAAAAGAAGAAAGGAATCATTTATTTTATCTGACTACTTCACAGAGGACATATTAATTCCAATGTGAGAAATTAATTCCAATTAACTTTGTAATTAAGATATTCTCATATAATTGATAGCTCTTTAGTGTGGATGGAATTTTTCTTTTGAATGTAGAGGCAGTATTATGTAATGTTGAATTGATAAAAGTAGGAGTAACTCAAAACAAAAATATTTTTTTAAAAAAAGAGATAAAATGTTTAATCAAAATTGTGAATTATATTTAAAAAATGCATTTAGGAAAACACATAGGTACAACATATCTTAAAATTTACACAAATGGAGTTTTTATTTTTTTCCATTTCAACTGGAGTATACTTAGCACCAAGTCATAGAGTCACAAAACTGGGATTTCATCTAATCCAAAAGCATTTGATAAATAGTTCTAGATGGGAAAGGATCAAGGTCAGAAAAAGCAAATAAAACTATAGTGGACTTCTGTGTTTGTAAAGGGTCAAGGGATTCAGCAGTTCAGAAGGTCAACAAAAGACAAGCCAATTAAAAGGCTAGTGAGTTGTAATATTAGGGCAGGAACTATTTGCTCTCTGACCTATTTTTCTCAATGTTGTTGGCTGTGGGAAATCCTGGACAGGCATTGATCCTTGCTAGAAGGAAGCCAGAGGAATATAGGTGAAAAGGTGAATCCTCCTCCTAATTGAAACCAGACATAGAGAAGCTAAAGGTAAAGTGAGGAAAAGAAGTATAATGAAGATTTTGCAATGGACACATATATGTTTGTATATATGTATGTACTGTATATATCTATATATAAAATATTTGAAATAAAAAATAATAAAAGCTAGAGTATTGTCTTTAATTTCAAATTCTGTTATTTTATTCTTACTTTTATAGGGGATGCATCACTTGCTTTAAAATTATCAAAATTATTTGAACATAATCATTTTTACCATCTTAAAATGACAAGGGACTCCTGGGAGCTCCATAACTGTCAAAGTAAGAATTTTATATATTCCTTCCAGAAAAAGTTATATGTCATATAAGGAGTCAGCTGTTACTTCAGCCCCATGCTGACTTGGCAGCTACATTCATGTTAAATTACATTTATGATCACAGTTCATTTTATAAAGCAATCATTGTAGATAATTAAATATCTATTTCCTTCCCATTGAATTTTTTAAAGCTGGATCATCATGTTGATTCAATAACTAAAATTATGCCCGTGATTTAATGAAAATAATAACAGTAAGTTGGTCAAATAGAAGCTAGTGAGTGTAACTGATAGCCTCCCACACATCCCTTTGGATTTTTTTTTTTATTCCTTATTACAAGGAGCAATTCCAGGTTTAATAACAGATGGTTTTGAGTGATTTTTTTTCAAGAATAAAGCCTTGGATCATAAAACCATAATGAACTACCAAAAATATAGAACTTAGCTAGCTGGAAAGTCCAAGAAATATTTTGGGTTCATCATTAAGCAAATTCCAAAAGAGACAAATTATTATCTATTCTCTATTTCTCTATTTTACATTTAAGAAAAAAAATATTTGTCTGAATTTCTTATCAATGAGTTTATTTTAAACACCTCAGTAACACCTTCTGTTGTGGTTGATTTTCCTTATGTTTCCATTCATTTACCACAGACTGATAAAGTCCTTCATATATGTCAGGAACTGTATTAGGCTCTGAGAATACAATGAAAACAACCAAAAGCTAGAAGTCCTTAAGGATTTTACAGTCTCTGGTAGGAGTAGATATAAGATTCAATGCCTATAACACTGGATCCAGAGACATGAAAAACTAAGCTCAGATCTAATCTCAAATATTTACTAGAAGTTGAGGTCACATAATTAGGAGCCTCAGTGTCCTCATTTGTAAAACAGGGACAGAAATAGCATTTACTTCTGAAGGTTATTGTGAGAATGAAATGAAAAAACATTTTAAAATGATTTTGCAAGAGCTCTGTCAATGCTAGTTAACACATATAGACATAAACTAATATATAAATAAATACACGCAAACTTGCATGTACTTATGCGTGCATACATATATATGTTTATGTATACATACACATATATATACTTATGTGTATATGTGTTTAGATGAATGAATGGATAGATGGGTAGATGGATAGATGGATTAGATAGATAGATAGATAATGGGTAGATTAAATAAATAAATAAATGGACAGAGGGATGGATAGATAAATAGATGGACAGATGGACAGAAAGACATATATAAGTAGGCAGGTAGGTAGATAGATAGATAGATAGATAGCTGTCACAATTACATAGACCTCTCATGGGTTCCCCTCCCCATCTGTCTCTTAGATGAGAATTTCACCTATTTTACATACAAAAATTGAGGACATTCACTATGACTTCCCTCTTCTACCCTCTTATCTTCTCTCATGTGTATGCCTTCTTCCACTTTCTCTTCCTTCACTCATCTCACATGATAAAGTGATCTTACTATTTACCAGTGCTCAAGGGATACTATTCCATCATATCTACTCCAACAGATTGTTTTCTCTCTTATCCCCAATTTTTCATTTATTTTCAATCTCTTTCTCTTTAGGGCTCAAAGCCCTGTCTAGTTGTTCATTTTTCAATGGGTTATAGATCTAGGAGTTCCAAACAGTTATCTAAATTTCATCTTGTCTATTACTTTTACCCATTGAGACTCATCTATAACTCAGAGACTTATATCTTGCCCATAGTTCCACAACTAGCAAGTTGCAGTGGTAAGTTTTGAAACCAAATCTTTCTATTTCCAAGTTAAATACTCTATCAGTTAAAGCAAAACTACTTCTTTGTAAACATTGGGAATATAAAAAAAAAGATATACAACAGCTTTTTTATTTAAAAGGATATACAATATTTTTCTTTCTTTCTTTTTTCTTTTCTTTTTTTCTTTGCTGAAGCAATTGTGCTTAAGTAACTTGCCTAGGGTCACACAGCTAAGAAGTGCGAAGTGTCTGAGGGCAGATTTGAACTCAGATCCTTCTGACTTCAGGGCTGGTACTATATCCACTGCACCACCTAGCTGCCCTATTTTTTAATTATTCTTTTGTCTTTTTACTTGTAATCAATTCTTAAATTCATATATAAATATACCTACATGTACATATATATACATGTGTATATAGAAATACATATATCATGTATGTGTATATGTGTGTATATATGTACACACACACACACATATATATGTATACGTATTCTAAAATCTCTGAAAAGTGGTTATTCCCCCATTCCCCAAGGTCTCAAGTTACCCATTTTGCCCCTATTCATATATTTACAATGGTGGATAACTCATTGGTTTTTGAAGAAGTTAATTTCATTTCAGGACAGTACAGATTTTGTAATTATTTGAAGCTTTTGGTTTTATGTTTTGGCATGGTGATACAAAAATCCCTTCCCCAATAACCAACATATATATATATATATATATATATATATATATATATATATATATGTATGTGTATATATATATATATATATATACATATTCATAGACATGTATTCACTTTTGTTTCTATTTTTACAGAAGAAACAATGATCTATGTCTGGGGAATTAGCTCAGATCTTATATCTATGTGTCTTTAAGCATTACTGGGTCTCCATTTCATCATCCAGTAAACCAAAGGATTTGGAATTGTTGGCCTTTGAGAGTGTAGCCCGCTCTAAATATATAATCCGATGATCTTTATTCCCCATTTTTCCTCTGGGGGTATGCAATAAATGTCTATTCCCTCCACATTATAAGGGTAATATTTCTCATACACATATGTGAATCAGACAAGATAGGATGGGATAAAAGCCAAAGAGATTCAATGTGAAAAAAAAAGGAAACACCAACAAAAAGATCATTTTAGGTTAAGGGTATTAGGGAACCTCAATATAATGGATTTATCATCCATGAACTTGGCTAAATCGTGCTTAAACCTAGTTATATTTTTGTAGCTTTTAGAATCTCTTTTCAAGGGTAATGAGTTTCAGAGTATACCTTCTGTGTAAAGTAACAGCTAATTTGATATGCCATCATGACACTACACAGACTTTAAGCTTCTCTCCCTCTATAAAACTCAGGTCCTAAGCCCCTGTCATACTTTTTAAGAAGTACAATCCAGTAAATATATGAATAATATGAAAAAAGGATAATGGCGCTGGGGCAATGTTTGTATTTAGGTCAATTTCTTTCTACCAACATGGACACCTCAAAGCAGGCCATTCTCTGTTCTTCTTGATTCCAATAGTGTCTTCATCACCATTACAAGATTGGCCATTCTACATGCTACAGTGAATCACATTTGGAGGAAAAGCAGCATGACCTCTGTTTGTCACTCTGCTTTCTTTTCTTTCTTTCTTTCTTTCTTTTTTTGCTTCAAAACTGACAAAACAGTCAAATAAATTTCTAGGCCAAAAATAAAATAATTAAATAAATGAAAGGGAGTGAATGGATTCACAAAGTGGGCCAAGCTCTCCTACCAAAGACTCAAAGATAGTCACAACGACAGTACAGAAAGGAAATGTGAATTATTTGGCCCTTGAACACCACCTAGTGCTCAACATACCTTAAATATATCCATTGTATGAATAGGGAAAATAGTAATCAGCAATCAATATAGCAAGGCTGAGGTGGTGTTGGGAAGGAGTGAGGAAATACTAATAATGAGTCTTGATATGTATATCAACATTTTCAAAACACTTTTGAAGCATTTTCTTATCCTATTAATCTAGTGATATTGGTGCTCTCTGTATATTTATGCTTGTCTGACAAATCAATAAAAAAAAAGAATCATGATCCTGATTCAGAAGTCACAAGCTTTGAAACATCCTTACTGTGTTTTGGGGGTGTACATGTATTCAGCAAAGACTAGTAGCTCTGGTGTAAGGTTTGCTGGGGCCTTTGCTGGTCTGGTTTCCACCTTTGCTGTCCACCTACCATATAACTCTCACTTTAGCAGCCACAACTCAGTAGACATTTTGGCAGATGGGTTAAACTAAATTGAAGGGAACTGAAAAGCCAGTGATGATTTTTTGGGGGAGTATATACTCCAAGTAGATGAAGTCTTCCCCCACATACTAGACAGATGTGAATAATTTGTTTCAACAGGCCTTGAAGGCCCAGAAGCAGACACTATGGGGTATTTAGAGTTTACTTTAGATTGAAGATGTCAAGGTCCTCCACTGCATCTGAGCCATCACCAATCATCCTGATTCTTGTTTTGCCACTGGACTTTAATAGCTCTGGAAGAGAGAGACCAAGGGCTTCAAGCAACTTTGCTTCATGTAAAACTAGTTCCTCCATTAGTAAAGACATCACCTGTGTCTGTGACATAGAGAGATGTTATTTTCCCATGGTGGTCCTCTTTGTCAAAGGAAGGACTTGAAGATAGCAGGTCTTTATGAGGCTAGAGTTTCCATTTATCAAGATAATAATAACAACAGTAACAAAAGCAATAGCTAATATTTATATAGCATTTTAAAAAGCTTAAAAAGCATTTTGTTCATATTTTCTTTTATACAAAGTATTCCACTCATCACTATCCCTATTCCATGAGTGAGGAACTAAGACCCAGTTAACTGACTTACCCATTATCACTTAGCTGATAAATGACAAAAGCATACTGTAATTATTCCCCCTTCCTCAGGAAATCCAAGCCTCACTGTTAACCATGGGCACCTTCAACACTCTGTTTTACTTTGTGAATATAAAAACACTCATTACCTGTGTTGATAATTTCATAATGAAATATTTTGCATTCAATCTTGTTCCAGGGAAGATAATGTTATTTACATAATCAACTGTAAGTCTATTTTTCTTCCTGTTCTCCAATTCAGATATTAAAAGAATTATGTAGAGCTCCTTTCCAAGGCCAGAGATAATGAGATGGTCTTTGCTTTGATGTTTAAGTGATAAAGACAGGTGTAATCCCATTTCATGGGTGCAGATCTAGGGATGGGATTCCTTCCTCATTCCCATACCTCTTCAATATAGTTACCCTCCTTGAAAAATCAGCAGACTTTGGTTGCTGAGATTTGGAAACACTCATATAATTTATGCATCTCTTGATGGACTGAACCTCTATTCATTTAGAGAAGGATGTCCCATAAATCAGGGACTTGTCAGACAGATGCTCTACTTTGTCACTTGTATAGATTTAGTCACACTATCAAACAAACACGATTTGTAAACTGCTGCATCAGTATCCTTCTCAAGCTTTAGTGAGGTGAAAATAACATGGAAAGGGCTTCAAGCCTCCAAAGAGAAACCCAGCAGAGGTGCAAAGCTTCTGTTTCTATGTGCTTGGAGAAGGAGCAGACATGGGCTTCAAGAGATATGAAGCAACTAAAGACCATTTGATTGGATGTTAAAGTCTCTTCTCCTTATCCCATTACTCTTATCTCTCTGTCTGTCTCTCTGTCTCTGTCTCTCTGTCTCTGTCTCTGTCTCTGTCTCTCTCTCTCTCTCTCACACACACACACACACATGCTTCTTTTGTTAATTCATCTTCCAAAAAGAAAATGGTAAGAAAATAATTCTTTATTATAATAATGGAAAGGGGGCACTTAATGCAAAATTATTAATGTCAAGTACCTTTTCTTTTTTAACAAAATAAGATTCCTCAAAGATATGGCAGCACGCACCAGTTCAGCACGCCATCTCCGTGACCTTTGCCAAATCAATTAACCTCCTTGAGCCTTTCTGTTCTCATTTATAAAATGAAGGGCTTGGACTGAACTTCTAAGGTCCTTGCAGCTCACAAAAAATATTAATCTAAAGGTTTTGAATTTTTTTAATAAGAATCATGCCTATAAAATGAAAAAGACATTCACACAGAAAACATTGAAAGGACTTCAAGGACTTTTCATCTAAGTTAGACTTGTCAAAGGCACTGAGAAAGATTAATCTGGAGAAAAGTTATGGAGCCCATGAGAAATGTCTTAGAAAATATCAAGGACAATCACATGGGAGAGGAAATGGGTATGTATCAGTAGATGGCCAGAAGTAAGAGTTAGCAATGAGTAGAATTGGCAAAGGGAGAAACTCAGGTTCAATGTGAGGAAGCACTTCACAATAAAGTGAATGGACTGCCTCATGGGACCACAATATTCCTTTCACTTGAGTTCATCAAGCAGAGGCAAGATGGCCATTGGTGAAATGTCTTTTTTATATGGGACAGAGATGATGATCACTGAGAACCTTTCCAACTCCAGAATATTGAGACTATCTGGATTCAGTCAGATATTTGTTACCTTCAAAATATAATTAGCATATCCTATTCTTATGCTTCATGTATGAAGTTGAAATTATTATTCCCTTTTCCCAGTGCTCCTTTATATCTAGAAATACAGTCTATAGGGCTACTCCTTTCAGCAGTCTGGGAAAATAAAAATTATTTTCAAAATAATACTGATATATTTTAATTTCTAATTTGGTGTGTGTACATGGAAGACACACACATATGCATATATATTCTTTGTGTATGTGTGTATAAATGTATTTATGCATCTCTACGTATGCACTCTATTTTTAAATTAAATATGTGTTCACATCACACATAAACAAAAGCTATCTTGAAGATGCTTAGAAAAGGGAGTTCTGAGAGCAAAATTTTAAGAAGCACTGTTATAGGACAACTGAAATTTAAAGGTTGTTGGGACCTGCTCCAGTGTATCAAATTTGTATGCTAAGCATTAATCCTTCTATTGACATACAATTTCTGATCCATGAGGAAATAGTTTCACTATTCTTAGATTAGATTCATCACATGTAATAGACTAAATTATCTAAATAAATTAAATAGATTAAAAATTACTTTTACTTCTGAGCTCACTCAGTTACTGGTATAAAAAAAAAGAACTTGATTTAAAAAAAAAGAAAAAAAAGGACTCAAGGAATGTGAAGGAAAATTCTTATTGTTGAGCCAAATATTTAGAAAAAGTGTTATGGAATGATTGACATTATTTTGCAAATTGTAGAAGTATATAATGACAAATTAATGATATTTAATATTTAAAGAGAATTATAATATTTTCATGATGCCAGGATGCTGAGTAGGATGTGACCTTTTTCATTATGTAAATTAATCAATTAAAATGAAATGAACTGGATTTAATTAAATGTTGAAAGAAAACCTTTTTTGGAGGGAGAAAAATAACAATCACCTTTTTGTTTGTTGGTAAAAGGATAGGTTTAGATAGGAAATTTGTGTTTTCCTATCACTGTTTTTTTGGGCCATTTGGGAGCGGGGACATTATGAGTTTCATTCATATCTTCAATTAAGATGGAATTATGAACTCAAGTACTCACTGAACTTCTCCTTTGATTTGGTAGTATTCTTCCATGAACACAGATTTAGAAGGTAGAGAAAAGACCAAGGATCTTTGTAAAATGGTTTCTTTGCAGTTGAATTGGTATAAAAAATTGCATTTAATGTTGAGAACTCAGAGATTGTTGCAGTGCCCCCTTACTGAAGCTCAAGCAAATTTCTGTCTACTCTCTGCCATCTTGTCTCCACACTCAGGAAACCCTCTTCAGTCTATCTTCCCAACCTTAGCTCATATTACTTACCTTCATGCATTATATTTTAATTAACTTGGACTGCTAGATATTTCTCAAAATTTATCTTGCATTTCCAATCTTTAGGTTTGAAATACATTCTTTTTCTCAGTTTTACTTCTCTTCTAAATTTTATCTTCCTTCAAGGTTTAGTTTAGATAGTATCTCTTTCTTGAAAACATTACCAGTTTCCACAGATCCTAGGCTGCTCTAACCCAAAATAAGCCTTGAAAATTGAATGTCTCTGTGGAAAGGACGTATCCACCCAGTAGAATTTAAGACCCTTGAAGGTAATGGCTGTTCCATTGTTGACTGGATTACCAGCTTTCTACCTACTACTGTGTCTGGTACTTAATCGGTTCTTATTGAACTGAACATTATTGTGAACTTTTAAGAGATTTTACTCGTTCTGACTCTTTAAAATTTCTAATATATAGTGTTATTATTTAGAGTATTGTATCGAGATTAGGAGATCAAAAGGAATGGGGGAAGTCAGGATTTAGGAGGAAGCTGTATAGCAAAAAATAGTCAGATTACCTATGTGGAGGGCTAGATTGGATGAGATGACTATGACCCTATAGATAGGGCTAGCCAAAAACAAGAATGAAATATAAGGAAATGTTTGCACTGATTAGTCAACTGGACAGGGCCTTGGAGTGGGATCTTCAGACTGGCCCCAAAGATTTCAGAGATCCAGGTTCTCCACAGTGTGAATATTTTTGTCTAAATATCTAAGGGGGAAAACAAAACAAAACCAGAGCCAAGAGATCATGCAGATGCAAGAAGAATTAAATACTGCTTTGTGCAAATGAATCAATTCCTGCCCCCAAAGAGCTTACCTTATATTAAGGGATACAACTGATAGAAATATAGGTAGGCAGATGATAGATAGGTATATGTATATATATAGGAAAAATATATATATACACAAACATCTAATCACATGTATAAATATAAACATATATATATACAATTATGTGTGACTAATAATATTCTTTTTGCTTAACTGTAAAGATTGAGCATAAGATATATTTTAGGCTGTTTTTCAATGCAGTAGATATTTATAAAGCCTGAACAATGTATTTCACTTTCTGTACTATTAAAGAATAGAAAAAATAAGTTTAATAGAGTTAACTTCAAATTCTGTTGTGTATCTAGTTGGATGAAAGATGAAAAGTATATATATATATATATATATATATATATATATATATATAACACAGAACAGTTTTTATATTTGAGAAGCACTTTCTATAAATTATCATATTTAATGCTCAAAATGCTGCATATTCCATTTGAAATTGAAGCTGAACATATCATTTTCTCTCTTTAATAGATAAGGCTGCTGAGGCTTAGAAAGTAGATATGCCCTGTGTTTAGCATAGTGCCTGGGACATAGTAGATACATAATAAATGTTTCTTAATATTATTTGATTGACTTTATCCTTATCACATAACTAGTATGTGTCCTAGACAGGATTTGAACCCAGGTTTTCAAAATAAGAACAATACTCTTTCCACTTCACTGTGCAACGCTGCCTGTCATGTGCCAGCCAAGACCCTAAATTAGATAAACTTGGTTCTAAGGTTGATTGCTTAAGTTTTCTTTGTGTTAGAAATCTTGTTACAATTACATGGTATTTCCAAGGGAGTTTCTGCTTTTATAAGACCCAAGACTTATTTGGTTCTTCCTTTTTTATTTTTTTTTTTATTTTTGATAAAGATCAAGCAAGGCAAAAATGAAAGGTGGGTGCTTGCAGATCAATTGAGCTTTCATTTGCTGTCAAGAAATATAGGGAATGAAATATGTCTAACAAGGACATCTTCTAGACCCTTAAAATGCAAATCAGGCCATTGTTTCTGGACCAGCTGTCAAACCACTTAATAGACACGTGCATGATTTTCCAAAAAAAGACAGATTGCTCCTGTTATGGGCAATGCTATGTACCCAACTTGATGGAAGATGGAGAAATAATCAGATCAAACAAGTAGGGCTTTCTCCTAGGTTATTGAATATATCATATAGCATTAAATGCAGGGAACATAGACAAAACTAGCAAATTTTAGCACCTACAATTAATAGGAACCAGAATCTTATGAGCAAAATAATTCTACAAATAGAAAGCTAACAAATGACAAGTTGGAGAGAGCTTTACTCTATCCCCTTAACTGAGGGCATGTTTAATTATCACTTGCATGGAAGCAAAAATTATAGAAAATTCTCTTGGAAGGCACTTTGGTAGCTTGGTAAGTGTAATATCAAAGATAAGTCCCAAATTGCACTACTTGTGTTTTGATCTAGCAAGAAAATTAAGAGAAATATTTGACTTTAAATTGAGAAATTAAGCCATTTTCCTTTCAACTCCTCAATATTTAAAAGCAATACCAAGAAATGTTCAGCTGACATTAAAGACTAATAATATTCTTTTTGCTTAACTGTAAAGATTGATCATAAGGGATATTTTAGGCTGTTTTTCAATGCAGTAGATATTTATAAAGCCTGAGCAATATATTTCATTTGCTGTACTACTAAAGAATATAAAAGGATAGTGTTAAAAATAGAGTTAACTTTAAAATCTATTGTGAATGTTGGGAGGAGGAAACAGTTTGACTAACATTCACTGAAAGTCAGCAGAGACAATCTTTTTTTTTCTTTGTTTCAATAATTCAAGTCCCTCATTAATTTAGGGAGAATTAAAATTGAGAAGTCTCTCTGAAATCAATTTTCCTCAAATTCACTATTTTACAGGTGAAGAAATTGAGGTACAGGTTTCAAGCAATGGCCGAGGTCACACAGGAAGCTTTAGAGCCAAAAACTATTCTATTATACCTTGTCATTCCTTCCATTCTATTTTGTCTTTCCTCATAAATATAACTGTTCTGGGTGTGTGTGCATATATACACATATACATAAAAATATCCTTGCTTAACTCAGTCTGCTTACAGGGAGAGGTGTATGTGTGTGTGTATGAGGAAATAGATAAGAAAAGGGAGGGGGTAAAAGAATAAAGTAAAAATTTTACATCAGAGAAGAAAAGAAAAACTACAAGGGAAGCAAAGAAATGATGGACTGTTATGAATACAATGTCTTCTATTATTGTATATGCTTTCTTGAAATGGAAATTTGTTGTTACATATTTTGAATCTTCATGTTTTGCTGGACATTTTCTGCTGGACACATAAGGTTTTTTGAATTGTTTTGTTTTATTTTTTTCTTTTTCTATCTTTTTTTTCTTATTTTGAATTTAAGTTTTAAAGAAGTAAATACATCCATTAAAATAAACAACAAATATATATGTTCTTTCAATGTGGACTCCTTAAAAGTAAGGGCACTTCCATTTTTGTATTTGTATCTCTACTGTTTAGCACAGTGCCATGAATATAATAGGCCTTTCTTTAATAATTCCTCCCCAAAAAGAAAATTAATCTCCTTCCATTTGAATACCAGGCTGAAATGGAAAAGCTATAGAGCATTTGTGATATCTGGACCTACATAGAAAGAAAAAACCCTGTTGGGAAGCTGGCATGTATCCAGTTTTTAAGTACATGAAAAAGTATGAACCAGAATTCATTAGATCAGTGATCTGGAACTGAAGGAGACCTTCTAGGCTATAAAGTCCAACTCATTCATCTGAGGAAACTGAGGCACAATATGATGAAGTGACTCATTCTTTGCAAATGTCAGAGCAGGCCAAGAATATTTCTTTCTGATTCCAAATGCAGACCAAACCATCAATGTGTGACTGGTATTTCTGCTACCATGACTACCCTACCAAAAGCATTTATACAGTAATGTACACAAACTGATTCATTTAATCCTCCTGCCTATGATCTAAGGTGGATCCAATTATTATTCTCAGTTTACACATAAGACAACTGATTCTAAACTGAAGCTCCTTGTCCTGTCAACAAGTAGCAGGATTGGAGCTGTGGATCTGAAGTCAAGAAGACCTCCATTCTACCCATCACATCATCTTACAATTCTTCTCTTTCTTGTTTCAGTCATACTTCAGTTGTGTTAAATACTTTGTAACCCCATTTTGGGGTTTTCCTGACAAAGAAGCTCAAGTGGTTTGTAATTTGCTTTTCTAGTTCATTTCCCAGATGAGGAATTGAGGCAAATGGAGTGATGTGACTTACCATGGATCACAGAGCTAGTGTCTGAGGTCACATTCAAACTCATTTGAGGTTTTTTTTTTACTTTAGATCTAGCAGTCTATTCAAAGTTCCATCTAGCTACTCATTTAGTGCACCACAAAGAACAGAGATTTCTTACTTTCAATTCAATTTAACAAATATTTATTCATTTTCTCCCATGTGCCATATATTGTGCTAGGTACATTTAGGATACAAAGACAATATTGCCTCTTCCTTCAGGGAACATACAAGGTATCATGTACCTTGACAAGTGATTCAGTGAAAAGAAAAAAAAAAGACAAAACAAAGACTATGGATACAAAGGCAGAGAACTAGCATTCAAATTCCCACTCTGCTAATTACAATCTGTACAACTTTAGAAAAATCACTTAACTCTCTGTGGAACTCATTTTTCTTATTTTTCAGTTAAAGAGCCTGATTCATCAGCATTTAAAGTCCTTTTGATGAGTATTAACAATAGAGGAATCAAGAAAGGTCTACTAGAAGGGGCAGCCCCTGAGCTAGACCTTGAAGGGAAATATGGGCTGTCAGAGGCCTTGTAAATAGAGAAAAGTAAAATGAATGCCCCAAAAGCTTGTAGGTCATAAGCATCTTTATTCCTAGCTTGTGGTTATAAGCTTTCCTGGATCCATAAGTTTTAATTATGTGGCAATATATTGACAATTAATTGGATTTCCTTAAGCCCACAGGTAATTCTTAAGACCTCAATCCTAAATTATAGGTGGGTTGGAGTCCCTGGAGGGAAATCTAAGTTATACCAACTAAGTCACACAACCTTTGAATCTTTCTCATGAATTAGATGCTTTCTTTAGAATGTTGGTCAAGAATCTAGCTGCCCTCCATTTGCTCTATGATTCAGTTATTTGTTGCTGTTTATATGTGACATTGGGCCTCTCAGTTTCCCCAATTTTGCACTGGATTTCTCACAAGCTGCAATGATCTCCCTCCTCACTCCTAAAAATTAAATAATTAAATTAAAAATTGAATTAAATTAAAGAATCAAAGACATCTAGGAGTTCAAGGTTAAGTCGCACTGTCATCAATAGTGATCAAAAAATACTTCTTACAGAAGAGGGATGTTGGCTGAGACTTTAAAAAAAAAAGAATAAATAAAAAAACAGAAAAAAAAAAGCCAGTGAAGGCAAGAAATGAAGATGAAGAGAGACAGAGTTCCAAATATTCAGGACCTTAGGTGAAAATATTTGGATCTGGGAGATGGAGTATCTTGGTGCTAAAGGGAATGTTTTCTCCCACGAGATGGAGTGTTTATAGGAAGAGCATCAGAATGTGAATTCCTTTAGAATCTTTTTTGCCTTTGAATTCTTAGGGCTTTACAATATATAGTAGGTGCTTAATAAATATTTGAACAGGCCATTTCTTCTTTATAACAAAACTTTATGAAGTTTTGTTCTTTTATCAACATCCTTGTCCTTTAATAAAAACTAGATCCTTTTCACTATGATTTTTTTTGTCTTGGTTCAAAGAGAGCTGTTCCCATGAACAAAATGTCAAAATAAAAGATGATCCCATATAGACATTTTTACTTGTTTATATAGGGGGGAACCCTAATAGGAGACAACATTAAATGTTCCAGTTGCCATTATGATTCTTGATTGAAGTTATGATTAATATGGTGATTTTATACCCACCTTTGCCATGAGTACCCCATCAGAAATTCAGATGGAAATCATGATCATAAAAATCATGAATTTCTCATCACTCACTGCATAAGTAAGGTAATTTTGATGTGCATACTAAGAGAAATTTTTCTGGGCATTATTCAGAATTGCAGGGGAAAATAACTTTAATGTAGTTATGTTATGGCAAAATATCCTAAAGAATTTAATATATCATAATGAAACTCAAGAATGAAGTAGCAAACAGGGAAACTCATTCATTACTGGTGGAATTGCAGTTTTGTATACAAGATCTGGGATATAGTAGACACTTAAAATGTTTGTTGATGATTTCTTGGAAATTAATAAAAGATGGCAGAGTCAAATACAAAAATAATCCTGACATTTTAACTAATAACTCCAGTATTAGGAATATACCTTTCAGAGTATTATCAAAAACAGAAGCTCTGACTTCTCCTTTTCTATACCCAAAAGCAGTCATAGATTCTCATAGCAATATTGCAAATAAAAAGAAATATATTTAAATAAAATAATCTGGAATCAAATTAATCATTTAATAAAAGAATGATTATGCAAGAGTAGCAGATTGACTTAATGGAATTATCCAATACAATTAAGGGAGTCAAATAGAAGAAATACATATATGTTTGGAAATATTTTCATGAAATAATAGAAAAGGAGGTGGGGTTTGAAATGTAGAAATAATGTCTTATGGTATAGAGCATTAGACATTGTGTCTGGAAGAATTGAGTTCAAATTTATCTCATATATTTATTAATCCAATTTAATAAATGTCTATTAATTACCGACACATCAGAACACTATGCTAAGAACTGGAGATACAATTAATGTTGAATCCCTCAAAAATATTATAATCTAAAAGGAGAAATGATACAAAAAAGAAGATAAGAAGGAGGGGACAGAGAAAGACTGGGAAGTACCTTAAAACATCTTGTTCTATTGAAAAAGTTGAAATCAGGCAGGGCAGAAAATCCAGAGTAAAAAGAGACAGAGTCCTATTTCCACTTTTTGTGAAGAAATACAATGAAAGAAATTTGTTATTCCATCACTTCTCCAATGGGATGGGAAAGCAAGTTGAGGGATGTGGAGTTAATCATAGCTTAAGTCAGGAGTAAAGTGGTGAAATTAGAAGTAATAAGTGCCATCTGGGAGAAGTGCCCTGTTCAATAAAATTGACACCAGGCAGAGCAACACATGTAGAGTAGCGTGTAATGTACTTAGCTAAATGACTGTGGAAAATTCATTTCAGTTGTATTTACCTCTATTGTCTCATCTTTAAAATAGAATAATAATAATTTTGTGGCTGGACCTGTTATTTTCATGGTACAGATAATTCTGAGATTGGAAAACTTCCTTTACAAATGCAGATCATGAGTTCAGTGCAATTTATTTTCTTAGAGACTGCAATAATTCTCTAAGAGTTTAAGTACCTTGCTTTCATTTCTTCCCTCTTTTTCTCTCTTCTTCCTTTTTTCCTTCCCTCTTTCCTAACTCCAGGCCTGACATTCTATCCACCGTGCCATCTAGATGCCCAACTTTATTCTATATACCTTGGATTCTCTTCATTATAGGGGACACAAAGACAAAAAAGTCCCTGAATCCAAATGAACTAATTTAATTGTAAATACTCATTAGGCTCCAACAATTATGTTGATAGTAGAGGTTAAGTATCTAATAAATCACTTATTTGAAAAATGATAAAAGCATAACATTTAAATTGGTAAATTGAGTAAGGGAGAGAATAAAGTCTAGCCTAAAATAGTTTCAAACAGAAAAAGACTAATTGATTAAAAGTGGGCTTTTATATACCCTAATTAGGGCAAGAGGGACTAGATATCTTTTTTTTAAGAAACACTTTTTAAATGATCATCAGTGGGAAGTTTTATCATATCCACTACTACAGTATTGCTGTGATGCTTGGTAAACATTTATAAGATATTATGATTGTCGTGGCCAGTAATGCCCTTGCATTGTCACTGTATGTCACTATAGTCACTATAACAAAAGCTTACTTTTCAATGCAATAGATGTTTACTTTAAAATATGAGTGATATTTTTGAAAATGAAAATTTTGAAAGTATTTTGAAAATGGACTGTTACCAGTCCATATAACATAATGTTGAAGTAATGGAAATATTCATGCTTGCTTGAATCTCCGTTGCTTTTATGTGCTTTTAAATTCAATTCAAATTAATATTTTTATAGTTTTATCCTGTGATTTTTCTCCAGAATAGACTTTTTTTGCAATTTTCTCAAAGTAGGGAAAACATTGACAGTTATACAGTCAATCACTTCATTCCTCACTTTAAAGCCTAACAAAACAGAATGAGAGCCATCCACCATCTCCCCATTACTTTGGAGTACACAAAGCATGGCCTAGGCTAATATTGTGATTGATTGCCTAAATGAAGTTATTGTATTACAGACCTCCATTATCCATGCCTGTGAAGAGCTGGGCACTGAATTTTTCTGGATTACATTAGATTTCATGGAAAAAGATCCTAAGAAATGACAAGTTAGATAAGTCATAGATCTATGGACATTACCTTGGAGACTGGTTCCATTCTATTCTCAAGACCTAGACACTTTATTAGGACTTTGTCCACAGCAAGTAACTGAAAAGGTTCCATAGTGCGGTTGAGGTTTTTGCTGATGTGCACTGATAAGGTCACCATCTTGTCTGGGAATGAATCTGATAATGTCCAAAAACTGGTCCTACTGAAGGTGAAATGACAATTGTGATAAATGTAACACTGCCATTCTCATCGAACATTCAACCTTATCAATCATACAAATAGCCTGGTGCTCATCCATGTGGATGAAAGGTAGAGATCATTGAGAGGAAAACAACCTACTTGGTAAGTTTCAGGTTAGAATATTCAACCCTGTTTCTCCAGGAGTTGCTTAAATTGAAGTGATAATTGGCATATAGGAAAAGGATGCATTAATGTAGAGTAGAACCCCAACAGTGAGCAGAAGGTCCCCATCACAAATCACAAAGGCTGCCTGAACAAAGATGGAGACTGAGGTATGGTCCAAAAAAGCAGAAAAAATAAGTCTGAAGATAAGAAACAAAAAGATAAATTATCCACTAAGATCTCAAATCCTTTGCTCTAAACATAAAGGCAATGGCAGAGGATGATTGTCAAGTTGTCAAAAAGTATTTATTAAGGGCTTCACATGTGCCAGTGAGAAAAAATGACAAAAATCATGATCCACAGAGGTATATAACTTGCAAAATGTCCTATATTAAACACTAGATGTAGAAAAAGTTAGACAGTGGGATGAAGAAATAACTGGGAAAGAGGTAAACTTTTCTCTAGCACACATTATGTGCTATTTTATATCTGCTAAGAATTATAAATATGATATCATTTCAACAAAATAATGCTAGACTGAAGAAGCTGTAATTAATCACTTTATAAATGTAAAAACTAATGAAAACAGTAAGTTAAATGACTTACCCATGGTATTACCAATAAATATTTGATGTCAGACTTAGCATTCTTAATCTCTAAACTTCCTAGGTAATCTTTAGATGAATGGATGGATAGAGAGACAGAGAGAGATAGCATAGTTGGATAGATAGATAGATAGATGGAATGATGGGTGGATAGATAAACAGATGGATATATAGATAGAAATAGAGATAAATGGATAGAAAAAGAAAGATTACACATAATATGTATATATGCATATATATACATTTAATTACATAAAAATAAATGGAAATTAATCTCAGGAAAAAAAATAGATGAATCCCACAAGAAATTACTGTGTCCTGAGAGAAATATTGGAATTTGACCTGAGTTCTGAAGGAATCCAGAATACTGAGGTGAAGAAGTAGAACATGGAGGCTGATATAAAATCAAAATATTGGAAGAAAGTGTCATATGTGAAGAACAGTAAACATAAATTTTTTAAAAAGGCCAGAGATGCAGAGTACTGAATTCTATGTGTGGCGAAGTGTTAAGTAAACTGGAAATAGAGGAAAATGTCAGGTTGTGAAGATATTAGAATCTAAACAGCAATTTATATCAGATCCTGATTGCAATAAGCAGACAATGGAATGTACTAAGTAGGGGATTGTCAGCAGATCAGCATTTTAGGAAAATCATTTTGGCAGTTGAGTAGAGGACGGGCTATACCGAAGAGAGACTTGCAGGAAGAGGACCAATCCAAAATCAATAGCAATTTTCTAGGAGGGTCTGTGCCAGACTGGTAGAAGAGGATGAGGAAAGAAGGGGACACAAATGAGACATGTTGTGAAAGTAGAAAAAAACAAGCATTTGGTTTGGTAGCCAGAGTGAATGTGTGGACTGAGTGAAAGTGAGAAACAGAGAATGACATTTTGGCGGTGATCCTGGATCATTGGGACTATGATTGTGCTCTTGGCACAAATAAGAGTTTGGGAAAGAAGGAAGATTTATGTTTTGTTTTGTTTTGTTTGGAGGGGGAAGTAGTAAATACTGTTTTGCCCAAATTAAGTTTGAAATGTCTACAAGTAAGTAATCCTAGATCATCTCAGGGAGGCAGTTGGTGAGATGAGACTCTATCTCAGAAAAGAAGGACTAACTATAAATGTATCTGAGAATTTTCTGCATAGAAAAGATAATTGAACCCTTGAGGACCTGCAAGGCTAAATTTGTGAAACATATAAACAGAAGGTCTGACAAATGTAATGAAATAATCAATCAAGTATAAGAACTAGCCTGCTTAGAAATAATTTGCGCAATAGCAAAAAGAATTAGAAAAGGTCTACAACCCCAATATTATTAAGCTGTATTAGAGTTTAGTGGCCATGGCTGGTAGATTCCCAAGACTGCTCCATCCAGAAATGACTTTTCTCAAATCATTATTCAAGACACAACTAAATCCACAAGGTTAGAGAACATTCAAACTGAAGGACCCAGATTGTATGGGCAAGACGGGGTTCAATGATAACTCCAAAATCACATTTAAGTTGCTGTATATAGTCTGAATAGTCTGAGAACTAGACTTTGGGTCAAAGACAGAAATTAAACAACATTGTATGCTATTAATATTGAAAATAAATGAAAGTAGAAATCTCATGCTTCAATAAAAATATCTACCTAACATTAAAATCATAAAAATGGAATAATCTCCACTAGAGGAATTATTTGAGGCTTCCTCAGGGCATGATGATGAACCTCTGATCCTCTCACACTAGAATTTGTATTCTAGGCGATTCTTATATCTGAAAATATTACAAACATGGACCAATAAGTGTGCTTATATATGATTCCTATTTGATGACCTCCCGCCAGGTATTTTTCAGTTATATCAGTCATGTCCAACCCTTTGTGAATCAATTTTTTTTGAGATTTTCTTGGCAAAGACATTGCTACTTCCTTCACTAGTGGATCCAATGGGTCAGTTTTATCAGGAAATCTGTGTTTAAGTGATTTGCCCAGGTTACACAGCTAGGAAGTGTCTGATGCTGGATTTGAACTCAGATCTCTAGATCCAAGACTCCATGAGCTGAGTCTGCTTCTGCACTCCAGATAAGTTAATCAATTAATAAACATTTCTTAATCACCTGTTTTATGACAGGCAGTATAGTAAATTCTGGGGAGACAAAAAGAGTAAAAAATAGTTCTTTAGCTTAAGGAACTTACAATCTGATGTGGGAGACACCATGCAAACAAATACATAACAAGTAAGTTATATACAGGGTTAGAAAATAATTAAAAGAGGGAAAACCCCAGAATTAAGAAGGCTTAGGAAAGTTTGTTTGTTTAATTTCTCTCATCTATTCAGTTTACAAAAGAGCAATTGTCCCCAACCAAGAGTAAATATCAATCCTTCTTTTTGATTAATGGATAAATAAAAATATTCAGCCTGACAGAGGTAATTATTTAGATCCCTTCATTCTACAGATCAGACAATTTTATTCTCTAAGAGGCTACCAAGTTACATGTCTCTATGTTGTGATGGACTTGTGATATCATTGATGTGTGAGCTCCCACTGTTTTTGCCCTGGGTGCAAAAATTTGAAAAGGCCACTAGTTAAATTCATGGTACAGCTGTCCTTTCTACCCAAACCTATCAAAAGCTTTTTACATCTCCGTGTGAAACTTACTCTTCCTTCCAATGAATCGTCCATAATGAACCCTTCAATGCTCTGGGAGTAATAGTCCTGATGCATTAGCAACATTGAGTCCTCAATAGAACATTTGGAGTGTCTGTTTATTGTCTCATTCTCTTTGCATGAAAATTTCCAAGTTTTGCTATTTCAGTAATGTGATAATCAAACAAGTCATTATTGGAAAAAAAAGTCACTAGCTGTTTATACCTATAATTTTGTATCCCAAACATCACCCAAAGAACATAAGGCACCAATGATATTATTTTACTAAGAAAACTATTTTTTTAAAAAAAGATTTTATCTAATGGAAATCTATTAAAACAGAAGACTATCACACATTAAATAGACTTTTAATTTGTTTTTTCATTGTCCTTTAAGTAATTATAAACATCACTTCCTTTGAAAATTGTTGTCACAACATTTCAAGTCATGTCATATCTCCAGGAGTTAATTGGCAATGAGGAGTTGAATTTGTGCAGGCATAATTTTAAATCATTTCAAGGGCTATAACCATTTCCTAAATAGGAACTAGATCAGTCTTTTTCTTTGACTCAATTCTGGAACCTACACACTAGCTCTTCGTAGTATTGTTCCAAAATGTATCCAAAATTGATGGAAAATTTTATTGGACATGCCTGCAACTCATAATTTGATCAGTATGTGGATGGAAAAATACAAATTGGAATATAATGAGGACATAAAAGAGATATAAAGTGCTGTAAAATCAGAAGAGGGAGGAATCACTTCCATTTCTTTTATAAGTTTGATATATTTAGTCTATACAATTAATACATGTCAACACTGCCCATTTCTTACATGGCCTTTATTTTCATGGGTACAGATGCTTTCTTCAGAGAGACAAAATGGTTTTTTAATGACCACGGAAATCTTTGAGTATTGTTCAGAATTTCATATCTCAACAATGTGCATATATTTATATATGTATATCATGAATAAGTGTGTATACATGCATGCATATAAATATATATGTATGTGCACACATAAGTATGCATATATGTATATGTATGTATACCAACCAACAAACTAAAAAGCTTTGATTGAAAGTTGAGGATTCCTTCTAGAACCTGTAGAAATATACAAGAAACATTACTTAGTTCAGAAATTAATAACTGAGAGAAAATATTTTTCTCTGATATTAATTACCAATTATTGAATTATGACTAAAATTACCCCCTTTCTATTTCATCATTTCCTATTGGCTATTCAGTCAGCCTGTGAAAAGCAGGGCTGATTAAAAAAAAGAAAAGAAAAGAAACCTTGAACAAACACTCCACTGAGAGAAATTTTACTTTAGGTGAACTGATGAATATTGTTCCATTGTATTTTAGTCAGTTAGGACTGAATGGAAGTGGATTCTCCATTTTGCTAGATTGTCCTAGGCTGAGGTGGTTTGGCAAGAAATAAATCTCTTTGATCAAGAATGAGTGATCAGAGTCATATCCTCTAAACCTTCATTAGAATAAGCCCACCTTTCATTATAATAATCATGTTCTTATTACTATTTAATCAATCAAAGTTGATTTTTATTCTTAAGAACATCTAATCTTCCAAGGGCATATGAGCACTGAGTGGGTGCTACAAAAGGTCTTTGGCATTCATGATTGCCACTGACCCCTTTTATTAATTATCTGCTAACAATGATTAATATAATGATTAGTTACCCAGCAATTATGTTTCTCAACCTTTTTATACATCACATAATGTGGAATATGCATAGTCTTGTTTTTAAGATTTAAAAACATTTTACATTGATTATTTAATTGTCATAATCCTGACAGACAAATGCTATTTTTATTCTCCTTTTATAGATGAGGAATTTGAGGTTCAGAGGAGTATTTCCAGGATCATATATGTAATGACCAAAAAAGACCAGAATAGGACACAAATCTTTCTCATTACAAATCCAATACTTTACTACCCAACTTCTTAAACTGTGGTTCTGGACCCCATATGGGGTCTTATAACTGAATGTGGGGATTATGAAATTCTGATTTATTTATCAATAAATGTTTGGTTTATATATGCATTTTTGTATACATATATATGTATTTGTATACATATGTATATATGTATTTTATACACCTATTTAACTGAGGTCGTATAAAAATGTATTGGGCAAAATGGGGTAATGAATGGAAAAAGTGTAAGAAGCCCTAATGTACCATCTAGCTGTCTAAACAATATATATTTTTTTAAAAAATGAAAGTATGTAAAATGATGAATAAACAATTTTTGGCTAGTAGTTCTATTTGAATCCAAGAAGTAAGGCAATTGTTTAACTACAGGGGATTTTGAATCCAAGAGGTAAGGGAATTATTTAACTACAAGGGATTTTGTAGTAATCCTTCTGCCAAAGTAAATTCCCTTTTCAAACAGTTACTTAACTCTTACTGACTGATTCACAGCTAAGAACCTTGAAGTGGAAGCACACGACTGGGGACCTAAACCAATGGAATGAGACAAGTCCCCATTGTCCTTCATAGATACCCCTAAAACCCTGAGGAGAATTGCAACTGCTCTGGGACCTGAGCCTGAATTGGGGGAGTAAGGTCATAGCTTAGTTACATCCAATACCTATGAGCTTCACACTGTTTTAGGCAGTGGGGAATAGAAAAAGCTTGTTCTCTTTATCAGGGATCTTTTGCTAAGTCAAAGGAAATAGCATATATACGTATAAATATATCAAATGCTATGAAAAATATTAGCTGTAAAAGGCATAAAAATGTAAAAGTCTGTGCTTTGAGTAGCTTATAATCCCTGGAGGGAAACATCATTTAAAGACTCTTGGGAAGATTTGCCACCTCTGACCTTGCAATAATTTTGTATCCCCAGAGGGAAACTGCAGTTTTCCTGTTTTAAGGCAGTTCTAAGGGCCCACTTGTACCTCTAAAACTAACTTCTGATACATGTCTGTGTAAGTATGCATGCATGTGTTCATGTATGACTGAGAATTATAAACACAGGTGCACATCTCTATTTTTTGTTATATATGTCATACCTGTTAATGAATGTTTATTGAATTATTAATCTTTCCATCTGTTATTTCCACTACTTTTTTTCCCCAAGGAAATTGTATGGCAGAAAATAGAAGGGAACATTAAGAAGTGTAACCTTGTTTGGTTTAGGAAACCTCATTTTTGAATTAAGGAAACAGAGACCCTGACAGAGATTTAATGATTGTCCAAGGTTTCCTGAACATTAAGTCAAATTCAAAATTCGAATTCAGAAGCTGCAAGTCCAGCTTCATCACTCTGTCTGCTGCACCCTTACCTGAGTTCACATTTGAAGTTGTCATCCTGAATCTAAGCCAATTCCATTCACTGTGTCACCCAGCACCTTTAAGTAATGAATTGTTTAACTGCTCTCTGTTATAACTGAAGCAGTCACTCTTTTTCTGAATTTCATTATCCTCTCTTTTTTATAAAAGTATAGGGTTAAATTCTGTATCTCTAAGGATATACCTATATATTGTTAAAATTATTTTGTTGTGGGTCTGGTCAAAGTTCATGAAATCCTAAATCTGCGAGTAAAAGAACCTTAGAAACCATATAATTCAAACTAAATCTTTTCACAAGTAAGAAATCTGAGGCCCAAGGTATCAAGGTACCAAGGGTATGATGGGGCACTAATGATTGGAACTCAGAGCCTGTGACTCCAAGTTTATCACTCTCTGTGCTGCATCAAGCTTTCAAGAATCAAAGCCATGTTTGCTAGCATTTATAGGCTATCACAGTTGAGTTCTCTGCAGAAACCCATGTCCAATCACCAGTAGGCCATGGCTCCAGCATGGTAAGCTCCCTAGCAGCTATTCCTCAGGGTTGAATTTGATCCACTTTTTTGGAACAGTTCTTTGACACATGTCTTAGATCACTGTGAAAGAGATCAGCAAATCTTGGGAAGAGAAGAAATAGGATGCTATTTGCAACTTAGCAGCTGACTTTCTGTGCCAAACATATTTCCAGGATGAATGGGTTGATTGCCTTTGGACTTTCCAAAGACTTTTCTGCTTGCCAGTTGTAAAATATGGCAAGGAACAAAGAAAGTGCTTTTGAAAAGCTTTCCAACTGATCAGACTCAGTATCGCTGGGACTAGGATGAGAGTTGAGTTACCATTGCCCACAGAGGATCTCTGCTACTGTTGTGAATTCAATGCTGTGAGATTATCTTTGTCCCACTGGGATCTGAGCTCTCTAACACACCAACTCTATTCATATCTCAGCATCCTAAGGAATAATTCTAGGGTCCATGTGATTTCTAATTTGTATCTTTAAGGAATATCTTTTGAATAAAATGGAGTTATGGAGGTCAGTCTAGATGTGGATATCCCTTCTAAATTTGAAATTCTTTGATTCCAGCTAGTCCTTTAGGGTCTATTTGGAAAGCTACGGATCTGATGATACTTTTGTTGAACCACCAGAAACCTCACATACCACTCCCCCTAACCTTCTTCCACACACACATATTAGTCTTACTGGAAATGAGCTTCCTTCCTTTGAACTTTGTCAGCTCCTTCTTCGTGTCATTATAGCACCTATATATTTTCTTGACTAGACCTCCCCAATTAGACTGCAAGGTAAAAAAAAAGTCTGAGAAGAACTTCCTGTTAACCATCCAGTATACTAAGCAGTTTCTTATAAACAGTAGTTTCAGAAATGCATATTTTGAATGGATTGATGAATGACTAGATAGATATATAGAAAGGAGGGAAGGAGAAAGAGAGGGAGGGAAGGAGGGAGAAAGAAAAAAGAAAAAGAAAGAAAGAAAAAAGATAGAAAGAGAGAGAAGAAGAAAGAGAGGAAGGAAAGAAAGAAAGAAGGAAGGAAGGAAGGAAAGAAGAAAGAAAGAGAGAGAGAGGAAGGAAAGAAGGAAGGAAGAAGGACGGAAGAAAGAAGAAAGAAAGAAAGAAAGAAAGAAAGAAAGAAAGAAAGAAAGAAAGAAAGGAAGGAAGGAAGAGAGGAAGGAAGGAAAGAAGGAAGGAAGGAAGGAAGGCAGGAAGGCAAGAAGGAATGAAGGAAGGAAGGCAGGAAGGAAGACAGGAAGGCAGGAAGGAATGAAGGAAGGAAGGCAAGAAGGAAGGAAGGAAGGAAGGAAGGAAGGAAGGAAGGAAGGAAGGAAGGAAAGAAGAAAGAAAGAAAGAACGAAAGAGAGAGGAAGAAAGGAAGAAAGAAAGAAAGGAAGGGAGGAAGGGAGGAAGAAAAGAAGGAAGGAAGGAGGGAGGAAGGAAAAAGGGAGGAAGGGAGGGAGGAAGAAAGAAAGAAGGAAGGAAAGAAAGAAGCAAAAAAAAAGAGAAAAAAAGATGGATGAATAGATAGATAAATGAATAAATGAATGAGGTTAACAAATAAATCTATATCTTAAATCCAAGTCATTAAAGGAGCTTTGGGTAGGGAAGGAAATAAACATTTATATGGCACCTATTATGTGACAGGTATGCTAAGTGCTTTATAAATATTATCTCTTTTGATCTTCACGACAGCCTGCAAAGTAATGCTGTTATTCTTTCCAATTTACAGATGAGGAAAAACAAAGGTTAAACATTGTGTCCAAGGTCATTCAGTTGAGCCCAAATTTGAACTCCAGTTTTCCTGATTCCTGGCCCAATGCTATATTTAATGCATCAGCTGGTTGCTTGCACTGGAATGCCATTTGAATATTTGAGAATTCCAGGTCAAAGAATTTATTTCTATAATTGCTTTTTAAAGGCCACTAGTGCTAATAAAGCTGTTATGGTGACATTTCATTAACAACCACTTCAAGAACTCAAATTTTGTAAATAGGTATTGGAACTTGCATGTGTTTATTTAACTTATGGATATTCTTTATGAATAAGACTTTTTAAATGAACTGAAAAAAGAAAAAAAAAAGAGAAACAATTCAAAAGGGTCCATCTATAAGTAAAAGGACCTAGTAATGTTAACCACAATGCTTATGAAAAGCTTGTTTGTAGCCTTTAGGAGATGGAATTCTAAACAATACCATTGAAAATTTCTGAAGATATATAGCTTCATTTTAAATGCCTTCTATGCAAGACTATGGAGTTTTTCATCTGTTATGGGCAAACATTCATTTCTCACCCTCCATTTCTTCCTGCAAAGGCAAGCCAGCCTGAAAATATAATTAATGTGAACAAGGGCATTTTAATTTGGTGATAAGACCTTCTGGATGACCCTCATGAGGCAGGAAACACAACATCTAGAAGACCTCATGTCAGTAACTTCTTTACCATTATCTGGATTACTTTGTAACAAATGAATGATGAATGAATGAATGCCTTTCTTGTTTCAAGGACTAATATTTTTTTTTACAAGATTGTTATAAGGAAAGCTAATTTTTTTCTATAGCTTTAGCACTATGAAGATAATGAAATTTTATAAAAATGCTATATCACATTTAGCATAAATATTTTGCTTTGCTTTATTTTTTTTCTTGTTTATAAATTAAAAAAGGAAAATCAAAGAGAATCTTAGAATGATAATATACAGAAATGGGAGGGACTTTGGAAATCTTCTATTCTAACCTCTGCATTTTTCAAATGAGGAAACTGAGCAAGAAAGAAATGAAGCTACTTTTGGCACAAATTCTACAGAATATTCAGTCCTTCAATTACCTAAAAGAAGAACTACCCTCTCATCATTTCTTATAAAAGATCATCCACCCTCTAGTTGAGAATTTCCTACTTAGGAGAATTGACTAACTACCATTTTGATCCATTTGATCTTCAGGCAGCTATAATTTTCAGGAAAGCCTCTTTTTATTGAACCTAAATATCCATAATAATAAAATATCATGTTTCACATTTTGACAGTTAAAAAGTATTTTGTTTCCATCATCCTTGTTTTGTTGGTAGAATGATTAGTATCATTAAATCCATATTCATATTACTTACAGGCAATTTTGGCACAACTAAGTGGACAGTGGATAGAACTATGGATTTGGAATCAGGAAGACTCAACTTTGACATTGCTCCTAGTCAAGTCTCTTAAACTGACCATGATCCAAGGAACTCCTAAAACTCTGCATAACAACCATGGTATAGACAATTTGGTAAACATTGATAACACTAGGTATCACAGGGGATAGAGGTCCTGGACTCAGGAAGAACTGAGATTAAATTTGGGCTCAGATATATAACTGTGTGACCCTGGAGAGTTCACTTAACTTGGTTGCTTGGATTTCCTTATCTGTAAAATGAATTTAATAATAGCACCTTCCTCTCAGGATTGTTATGAGGATAACATAAGATAATATTTGTGAAGGGCTTTGTAAATGTTAAAGCATTCTGTAAAAGGGAGTTATTATTATATTTTACTGTACATGAAATTATAAGTCTGAAACACTACCTCAAACCTGTTGTGACTTTAAATTAGTATTATAACTGGAATTTATCTAACATTTGGAAGTTTATAAAAGATTTGACATAATTTAGATAATTGAGATGTAGTAGATTGAATGTTTGGTAAGGAGTTTAATAACTGGAGTTTTCATTTCTACTCTGAGGTTGGCATTGAGGAATTGAGTTCACACTCTGTCTCTCAACTGCCATACCTGTAAAAGGATTATGCTGGACTCTGAGGTCACTACCAGCTTTAAGTGTACGATCCTACACTTATCATCATCAATCATCACATGAATAATGCATATTTGTGCATGGATGGACTTGTATATTATCATTACTGAAGGATTATAAAGGATTTTCCATTCAATTCTATTAGACAGAGGGCATAAGAGAAAACCTGACATAAAATCCCTTATTGCCTAATAATTTTTACATTGGTCAGTTTTCTCATGTTGAAGCATGATCAAGAGAGTGCTGAACTTGTAATCAAGAAGCTTCTGAATCAAATCTCTTTAGATTTAAGTATAAACCTATTTAATCTATATCAGATTTCTTTCTGTTTTGAGGAGGAAGGGGATACAAAGGGAAGAGAGAAAAAAACAGAACACAAAATTTTAGAAAAATGATTGTTGAAAACGTTTTACATGTATTTGAAAAAAAATAAGATACTATTGAAAACAATAACCAAAAATATTTCTAACCATGAAAAATCTTTGAAAGTCATTAGGTGAAGGTGTCATTAGGCAGGACATTTGTTCGAAAAGGCTTCTGAATTTGGTAATAGCTAGAAGAATTGTCTATATGTGTGCCATCAACTCTTAGCCTGGTGATTATATACATTAAACTCTGATTGATTGAATGATTAACTGAATTGAAATGTTTCATTATTTCATTCATACAAGAAATATTTGTGCAGTGACTCCTCTATAAGCAGCCTTATGGAGGAGAACATTATTATCAAAGAAGTATGATTACCTTTATTTTAGAGATGAGAAATCGAAACAACATGGCATCATAAACAGAAAATATCAGCTGGATTCATGTTCTCTTTCTGACATGTGTCAGGAGTCCCTTGGTCTTGTCCTTTTGAGCTGAAGGCTTGGAACCTGAGGGCCTTTTCATCAGACTAGTCTCTTTAATGTCTTCTCCAATAAGAATGGCCGCCACTTGATAATAAGCATGTTCTCGTGCTTATAAGTTACATCTCCATTGCTCAGAAATGCAATAAACCCTGAGTATGTGTCTTTTTATTTATTTAATCATTGTGATCCTGGCAAATCATTAATCCCCAAATCACCCCAATGACTCTCTGAACCGATAAGTTATACCTGAATGACAACTCTGCATGGTGAAGGAAGTTTCCACACTAGATATTCTCTCATATGGTTCAAATCTAGATATCCTTTCCAATTCCACTCTCTCCATCTCTCCTTATTATGGAGATCTGAGTGTCAGAGACCTTTATTTACTCATCCAAAGTCAAGCAACACAAACAAGATGCAAATCCGAGCCTCCAGACAAATGATATTCCATGGCCTTCCCATTGCCTCATCCCGCTTTCCAGAAGCACTTTTTTGTTGTTTAAACAGACCTGATACTCATAGAGGCCCCAGCATATTGCTGTGAAAAGACACCTGCATAGAGAAACATTTGCTTGTCTCCTGCTAGCATTTGCTGGAATGAATCATAGGCTAACCCAATGTCTAAATTGATGGAGGTGGCCTGAGCCAGGAGGCTGCAGAAATTGAGAAACAAATGTGCTCAGGGCTTTGAATCTTACTCTAACGGATGTGTCTTAATTACTATGCAAATCATACCCCCTGCTGATGAACTGCACTGACTGCCAGCCAGGACATAGTATTAGATAAGCCAGTTTATTATAACCTTTCATTAAACAATGTTCTGTTACAAGTGGCTTACATAAGAGTCTTCCACCTTTCCTCACCTATCTAAACCATATATTTTATCATGAAAAATTCCCTTTTGTGGCCCCAGTGATGAGAATCTACTCTGATGGGAGGTGGAATTCTTTTTCTTGGATTACAGTGATAGATAAGGCTCTCTACTCTCATTTATCTAGCACTCTTAGGAAATAGGTTGTTCTGGTTAATTTAATACTCTGGCTAATTAACCAGTTCAACCAGTATTTATTGCTCACAAGGGTCTTACAAGAGATTCCAGGAGACAAGATCTATATAAATGAAATAATTCTAGAACAGCAGCTGTATGGGCATTTCAAAGCTGAGGATGTGGCTCTCCATTTTTGCTCGGGGTTCCTAGGGTTGCTTGCCTTCCCAAGAGGAAAACTTGGCTCCCATGTGCCCTAATTCTACTCCCACCTTATGCTTTCTAAGGAGCAATTTTATTTTTGGCTCTAATCTAAAACTCTATGACCTGTTGTGGGTGGGGGGTGGACAGAATCAGTTAACAAGTTTATAGTAAGTGTGAGTCACTGTATAGGCACTGGAGATAAAATAAGAATTGCTTTCAATAAAGTTAAATGATAATAGAAAACATGTGTGTGTGGAAAAACATATATATATATATATATATTGTAAATTTAAAGTGAATAAATACAAATACATACACATTAGCAAAATATAAAGTAATTTAGGAGGGAGGGAATTAGCATTTAGGGGGAAAGGGATCAAAAAGATTTCATGAAGAAGATGAGGCTTGAGTTATATCCTAAAAAGAGGACTTTTAGAAGTAGTTACTGCTTTTAAAAAAAGAACATTAAAAACCTGAGAAACGAGATGTTCGAAGGCAACGAGATGGAAGCTTCAGTGTCCTGAGTGAATAATAACAGATTAGGTAGGTTGGAGAGTGTTTGAGGAAGATTTATATCCAATGATTCTGGAAAGTTTGGTTTGGATAGTGCTTTAAAGACTAAATAGAAAAGTTGATATGAAAGTAAATGGAATTGAGTAAGTAAGGAAGTCACACGGTTAGATCTTTATTTAAGGAAAATTAGTTTGGTAGCATTGGGAATGATGGATGGATGGGTGAATGGAGAAGAACTGAAGGCAGAAAGACCAATCAGGAGGCCATTGTAATAATTTAAATGAGAGAGTGGGCTTACCTGGATTCAAATGGTGTTTATGTGAATGGAGAGAAGGGGTCAGGCTTGAACCCAATGAAAGTAGAAATGATAAGGTTTGGCAACTTCAAACTTCTGATCTTGATAACTGGATCTTGGGGTATATGGGATGTTCAGCAGGATTAGCACCTCTCTGAGGCCTTACCAAGTGACTTTCAGGGCTACTTATCTACCTTCCATGTCCCATCTCTCACCTGTGACTTCAATAATTGTTATCTTTTGCAATAGCAACAATCTGGTAAAACTTTTTGCAAGAAGGCAAAATGATGTTGAAAGTAACCAATAGGCTTCAAACTCATAGGTGAATTAGGGGGATGTCTACCCTCAAGCTTGTGAGCATTTCCTCTAGTGCCATTAGAGGACAAGAACAATTTGATCTAATGCCCATGAAGGGAGCTGAAGCAGACACTGTGGAGCACTTAGAGTTTGGTCAAATGTTGATGACATCAAGGTCATGCACTGCATCTCTGGCCATCTCCATCTATTCTTTTTTGCTTTGTGTCCTGCCATTGGATTCTGATGATTCTGGAAGAAGGAATCACACTTTGGATAAATAAGCCTCAAAATTCACCGTCAAGTCAAGATATCACTCCATGATGTCTTTGCATCTCTTCCAAAAGGAAGGTAGAACAACTTTCTATAGAAACTTGCCCAAGGACAAGATTTTGTCTTGTGATAACCTCAACTCAAGATTCTCTTGGGTCAAAGTGAACAAATTAACTCCATTTGCCTCAGTTTGTTCATATGTAAAATGAGCTGGAGAAGGGAATGGCCAAATATTTCAGTACCTTTGTTGGGAAAAGCCCAAATTGGCTTAGAAATATATGACTGAACAGGACTCAGTTCTGTAATGTGAATCAAATCTTCACCCTTGTATTGCCTACCTTTATAAACTTATCCACTATCCACTTAACTCAAATTCAAGTTGGCTATACCCATTTCTTTAGATTCATGTTATCACTTGAGATTTATTCCTCTTTCTTTTTCCCAATGAAATAGAAATGATAACATGATATAGTGTTGTCTTCTGATTCAGGCATAAATTGGATTTAAGCAAGGCAGAGTTGCACCAAGTCACAGTCATCACCATCACTCTCTCTTACAGAGCCATCACTATTCAGTGACAGGACAGAGTCAAGACAACTGATGATAACTGGAGATGAAGTGGCCACTTTGGTACCTTCTATGTGCACCTACAATACTTACTTTACCTGCCTTTATGGTCATTGAAACACATTGTTCTCATTTGCCGATTCCCCCAGGGGAGGTGTTTACATACTTGGGGTACACACATCCCTAATTCACTGTAGGATTTGACATTCCTTGGTTACTCTTAACCTGGTTTAGTCCATCTGCCTAATCAGTTTGACAGGGCATGGCCATATTACATGCTACAGCTTCTTGAAGCCACAGGTGAGAGTGGATCAGGTGGATCAAGTGGACACCAAAGGTGAAAACCATCCTTGAAAAAGGTTCAGCAGCCCTCACAGCAAAGATACTAGTCTTCCCTGAATATCCCATATATGACCCCAAGGAGAGGAATTGAAGTGACTTTTAACCTCCTCATAATTAATTATTTACCAATCTGGATTGTCTTATCTTTGCCAGGGGAGGTTCAAATGATGTACTGTCATTTAAAAACAAAAACTGTTAGGTATCATTCAGGGTATTTGGTCATTGAAAGAGGCTGTTGACCTAATTTACTGGTTACTTCTTATACAACTATTAAATTGTTCATGTGTACAATCTTGTCTCTCAATTTGCTCATTTTCAAATGTAACAGATCAGAAAAGGCTGTGTACCAAAGAAAGAAGGAACAAAAAGGTGACCCCTTCATATCTAGTTTATCCAGGAGATTATGACCATATAACTTTCAGACCCAACAAGTGGAAGGGCATACCCCACCAAAATTCTGGAGATCATATATTCACTCTTAAAATTCAGGGATAACATGAAGAACAGAATAAAGGGGAAGTCTGTTACCTTTTAATATATCCACAGAGTTTTAACGCAATAAAAAATTAAAATTGTTCTCATATTCAAAGGATATATTTAGAAGATCTATACTTGTTCTGAAGAAAGGGGGGGGAGGAGAAGGGCAGATGGCCACTGGGTCACTGACTCTTAATGGTAGTGAGTCACTTTAAGAATTCCTTTATCATCCCCAGATTCCTCAAATGCTAAGCTAACATTTGGGACGTATTAACAAACAGGTGATTCAGTATACGCCCTGTCTAATCATAGTTAGTTATATATTTTCAAACTTTCCATGGAATGGCACTTCCCTATGACCTCACTCATTTTTTGGCCTGCCTCTGTATAAAATATATTATGAATCAATTTTGCTTATATGCTAGTACTAATAATAATTTGGATTTTCTGAATTTTAAAACTGTTTAAATGAAAATCTTCTACATCATTTAAGATACCTTCATCATTACTCATCCCTTGACCTGAAAGTGTCTTTAAGGTTGCAAAATGCTTCAACATTTCAAGGATTTATATTTCATTTCTGTTGCTATATTATCTACCAAAATTGGTCACTACCAATGCACTAATAAAAGGTTTTGTTCACAAAATTCATATTGAAAAAAAATCTCAAGAGTTGAATGGACTCTCAGAGGCCATCAAGGACAAATTGAAGAACCCTTAAAGAAATGGGAGCCCAGCACCTCCTGAAGGCTTTGGGGAAAAAAATCAGTCCCTAGAAATTAGCCCTCAGATGATGGAGGACCCTTTCCAAACTTACCTAGACTCAGATGATATATGAAAGATACATAGCTCTATATTCCAAAACAACTTTCATGTACTCAGATAGAGTCATCTTCAATCATAATAAGTTATCCTTAGAGGAGTTTGGGTGAAGCAACTTGAAACTATATAAGTTTATAGTACAAATTGAAGCTTTCAAAAAATACCTAATATCATCCAAGAATTTTTCCACTTAGGGGTGGAAGAGATCATCTTCCTGTGCAAAATGATGGGGAAGTAAATTGGCCAAGCTAAGAACACAATTGTCAAAGAAGAGAAAGCAAGTTAAGTTTTCCTGGGAATAGAAAGAAATTGCTAAGGCTTGTAGGAGTAAGGTCAGGGAAGTCAAAGCGAAAAAATGGGATGTAATTTGCCAAAGACATAAAATGAAATAGAAAAACAGTCCTTAAATATATCAGAAACAGGAGGAGGATACAGAAAAATAGTTGTCTTTTACTCCATGGGGAGAAAGAATTAGAAACAGATGGCAAGAACAATCAATTAACAAATCAAGAAATATATAAATTGAGTGGTGTCTATAGGCAAGACCTTGGGAAAGAGACAGGCTATTTTTGTGTGTGTGTATTTTTTTTTAAACTTTGTCTTTGCAAAACTCAATAGTGAAGGAGGAGGAAGTATTGGATAGGTTCAGTGGAGATTGTGTGACACAACCAGAAGGCTGTATTAAAAAAAAATCAGTTCAAGCCATCCTAGATGCCTTTTGCCTAAAGCCTTATGCTGGCTACTAGGGATAGAGAAATTAAAAAAAAAATCACCAAATTGTTTATTTGGAGGTATTTATATGAGAAAACTAAGACTCAGAGAAGTTATAAATACTTATAATACTTCCTCCTCCTTCATCCAAACTACCAGATTGCTGGAGGCTGCTTGAATCTTTTGATAAAACCATGTTCTCTAAAGATATTTAAACATTCATAATTTCATCATGACTTTGTCTTTGGTTACCAAGAGAGACTACTGACCACAAATTTATTGATTATTGATTCTAATTTCAAAACAACTCACTGTGCCACTTAATTGCTCACATATTTACCATATTGATATTGCCAAAGGACAGATATAATCATCAAGGCATTCCTTGGCAGAGAGTGTTGAATGATTCCTTATTCCTTCTAGGAATAACTTCTCTTTCCTCTGTATAGCATGGAAAATCCCCCATAATGCAACTTTCTCTTAATTGAACCATCTTACTTCATATGTCTGCCCTTTCCAGTCCAACTAGACTATTTATGGTTCCATGTAAAAGGCATTCTATGTTCCTGTATTGGCTATCCCTCATACCTAGAAGACACTCCCTCCTTGTCTCCCCCATGCTGAATACCTAGATACCATAAAGGAAACATCCATGTACCATCTTGGTGCTGTGTTCCATAAGCAAAGCAGAATTGAATCAGCTCAGAAGAAACATGAGATGTGTAAAGTTAGAGAATACATCCCAAATGCTCATTGTGTCGGACATGTGACAGAGTATTCTGAGATCGTATTGATCTGATCAGCTATAGATGCATACATTGTAACTCGACTCTACCATAATGATGTGGACAGCAATTGCTCTAGAGTCATTTCTGAACACTTCAATTCTTAGTATTCTCTTTTGCATTAGTCATATATATATGACTATATATATATATATATATATGTATATATATATATATATATATATATATATATATATATATATATATATATTTTCCATTCCACAAGTAAAACATATTATTTGAGATAAAGGATTGCCATTTTTAATCTTCACGTTCCTAGTTCCCATAGTATAGCAACAAAGGCTTGTTGAATTCAGTAAAATGGGTAACATTAAATAAGTTATTTAGATTTGTTAAGCTTCAATTTACCCTTATACAAATTATAGTTAATAATATGAACATTCTTTTTTTTTTCATTTAATCAGTATATATAAAGTGTTTTATAATACGTAAAGACATCATAGATTACTCCTATTCATGTAATTTTACTATCAAATAGTGTGGGCTCTCTCATGAATTTTCTTAGATCACAAGCTTCCTTGATAATTGAAACCAGAGAGATATCTCTATTCAATGACACTCTGGTTATCAATGTCAATTGAGGCATAAAAGAGAAAGAATGAATTATTAAAGAGATTGTTGTCGACCACCTGGAAAAGGGAACAGTGATTGCAAAGAGCCAGCATGCCTTCATCCAGAATAGGCTATGCCAGAGTAACTTTATTTCCTTTTTCTGACAGATTTGCTAAACTAGAAGATGAGGGGGAATGATGTAGTTTATGTTTCAATTGGATTTTAGCAAAGCTTTTGCTAAAGTATTTCCTAGCATTCTTAAGGAGAAGATGAAAAAATATCTATTGGATGAAAATACAATCACATACACTTCAGTTCTTGTTGGATGGGAGGATTCAAATCAATTAACCTTTATTAAGTACTCCCTATGTACCAGGTATTCTACAAGTTTAAAAGAAACAGAAAGAATGGCTGTCCCTGCCATCTAGGAGTTTATATTGGAATGAGAATATATATAATCAGCTTTTTAGTGGAAACAGCCACCATAAATGGACAATGAATTGGAACAATCATTTAATAGGAATAAGTGAAGGAGTGAAATTATGTTCAGGAAGTTACACAATAGTCTTAAACATTCCAACTACTCACCAATGCAAAGAATGACTCCTTGAAATTCAATGTTCTCCCCATTAATATTATATGATTGTGAATATTATAATGTCATTTGTTCTAAGGAAGTAAAGTTGTAGGTGACTCAAAAGGTAATTGTAATCTATGTATATGTGGTTGAGAATAGATATATAACAGTATAAATAACACCACTACTCAAGAGAAATATGTATTTTGTAGAGCTCTGCAACTTGAGTTGTGTATAACTCATACACATTTGGAGATGGTTCATACATTTGAAAATGGAAGACGAACTTAAGAGAGTTGGATTTGAAGAATGCATTTCACATTTAATAGATGGATAGAGAAATAGAGATAATTGCTGGAAAATGAGAGAAATATAGGTGAGAGAAAGAGAGAGAGACGAAGACACAGAAAAAGAGATAGAGAGGTGGAGAAGAGGAGGAAAAGGAGGAAGAAAAGGAAGGGGGAGGGGGAGGGAGAGACATTGTTAAATTGTAAAACACTTACTACATGCCAAGAACTGTGATGAGCCTGGGGGTTAGAGATATAAGTAAGAAAGGGAGTTCCTACACTCCAAACCTTTATATTACAATAGAGAAAGATATCACATAAAGGGAGTACTGGGAAGTAATGAGGAAAAAAATACTCACATGAGTTGGAATAAGGAGAAAATTGTGTGAAAACATAAACATTAGTAAGAAAAAATTTTTTGGATTAATTTATCAAAGAAAGAAAAAGAGAGAGACCAAAGTTTCATTGAGTTGTAATGATGATTTTGTAGAGTCTTAAAATGACAATTTGATAGATGCCTTTATTTTGAGCCAATTGTAAAGCTCTGGATAGAGTACTCAGTCTCAAGAAGACATGAGTTCAAAGTCGGTCTCCTATAATCATGAACTGTCCAACCCCGGCCAAAATGCTTAACCTCTGTCTGCCTCAATTACTTAACTGTAAAAAGGAGACCAGCAGCTGGATGACACAGTGACTAGTGTTGGACCTGAAGTCAGGGATGGATACTCATCTTCCCGAATTCAAATTTGGCCTCAGATACTTACTAGCTGAGGGATTTTGAACAAGTTCCTTAACCTATTTTCCTTGAGTGTTTTCATCTGTAAAATGAGTTGGAGAAAGAAATGACAAACAATTTTAGTATCTTTGCCAAGAAATGCCAAATTGGGTCACAGAGAGTTGGATATATCTAAAAAATCTTACTACTACTCATACCACTGTCATCACCATAACCATCATCACAGAAACTACAACTAAAAATAATAATAGCACAGACCTTCCAGAGTCTTTTTAAATTTAAGGAAAAAATATTTGTACAATTACTTTAAACAATGACTAGCATGGGCACTAGAGGAATACTTTTTCTTTTCTTTTCCCCACTTCTTCCCCTTTCTTTGGATAACTAAGTTAAATGCTCTTGATGGAGGAATATGAAGTTTAAGGTGTACAGACATATAGAGTAATTGAAGCTAGGGTTTAGTTTCACCGCCATCCCATCCCTATGACATATCCTTCCAGGATAAATCAGGAGTAGATCAAATGGAATGCTACAAAATTACATATCTATATCTAAATCTGTCTATCTATCTATTATCTATCTACCTACCTTATTGATACTTGGAATGAAACAATTCAAATAACATGTATTACAACTTATTAAGACAATGATGTACAGTTAGATAAATTATACAAACCATTTGGTATATATTCTGGACAGGGCTGGAAATGGGTAATCCTGATAGATTAAAAAATGAACAGAAATATAAGAGAGAACTGAATTGATTTTAGGAAAATTCATCTCCTTCCCAAATCAATCAAACAGATAGACAACTTTTTGAAACAAATGTCCATTTCTTTTTGGAACTAATATAGGTTCCCTACCAGCCAGCATCACATTAAGAGACAACTTAAGATCTGTGTGTCTCAGCAAAAAGAAATTTGTTAGAGTAAATAGAGATATTTTGAAAGTTACTGATAAGTTCACTTACTTTGGCAATATAATTTCCAAAGAAGAATTCATTGATATTAAGGCTGAAGCACCCATTACCAGAGATTGCGCAGGACTTAGGAGGCACTGAAGAAAGGATGGGAGCAAAGAGGTATTAGGCTACATACCAAATTGAAGATCTACAAAGCTATTGTGCTGACCTCATTGTTGTAGTTCTATGGAACCCGGGCATTTTACCAGCAGCATGATAGGAAACTGAATCTTTTCCATTTGAATTGTCCTAAAGATATTCTGATGATCAGCTGGCAGGATAAGGCACTTAAGTCTGAGATTATTTTTTTAGCTGAACTGCCATGCATTCAAATTCCACTCCAGATAGCACAGTCCCAGTGGATTGGCCATATTGTTTGAATGCCAAATATATATTTGCTTAAAAGCCTGTTACAGAGAATTGGAACAAGGCAAATGCTTGCACAGAAGTCAGAAGAAGAAACTCCAAGGACACTCTCAAGGTGTCTGAAGAACTTTGGGAATAATTGTGAGACACTAGACACTGGTACAGGACTGCCCAGGATGGCCTGACTGCATAACTGTACTCTACGAGCAAAGCAGAATTGCAACAACTCAAGACATGGGGAATGTACAAATTCAGAGACATTGTCTTTCATTAGATAATGTATGGATTACTTGTCTTTGACCTGTGGCAGAAGTTTGCAGAATCATATTTTTCTGATTAGCCATTGATGAACACACTGTTCATTGATCCTTCCAGGGATGTCTTTTTTTGGTCATTTTTAGCTATGAAGAACAACAATTAACTGTACCTAGATGTAGATATAGATAGATCCGGATATATCTCTATATAAAGAACTATATAGAGATTTAGGTATATCTATTTCTATAAATCTATAGATAGATAAATAAAATGTGTGTGAGAGAGAGACAGAGAGAGACAAAAAGACAGAGACAGAAGAGAGATGAAAGAAGAGAGATAGAGAGAGACAGACACACAGAGGAAGACAGAGACAGAGAAAGAGAAAAGAAGAAGAAAAAGAAGAAGAAAAAGAAGAAGAAGAGAGATTTAGACAGAGACAAAGACAGAGATCCTGTTGTTTCCATGGCAAGAGACAGGGAGAGTTGATGGGCAGAATGTTTCCTTAATAAATTCTTGGCAAGGTAGCAAAAGAATTCAAGAACCTCAACATGTTACTTGTGCCCTCTATGGAGAATTTACAGAGGGACATGGGCAATGTCACTTAAGAAGGCAGGTTTAGATGGAATCAGATCTGCATCTAGATGGGATTCCCACAACATCACAGACTCACTGAAATATTTCATAGTAGTAAGTACGTACTGTGTTTAAGGCAATTTAAAGGATGTTAGGTGATATAAAAAAGGTAGATAAACCATTTTTGCCCATTTGTCAGAGAGCTTATAACATCACACTCTTTTCTAACAGGGACTTCGGATTCTTCCTTTAATGTTTTTTGGAAGTAATACTGCTTATCCTATCTGAGGATTTTGAGGGGCTTCCTGCCAGAAGCTGTTGAAATAGATTATATGACCCAGCCAATCCCCATCGCAACCTGTGCTCTTGTGATATTTTGTTTTCACAGGGTCAAAACCTAAAATATTAAATCTGTCAGATGGATTCATTTGGAAATAGCAAGGAGAAATGATGGATGGCTGGGATTATCCTAAGGTATGCACTTGCAAATTTAGAGTGATAATTATGGATGCTATGGAGTCATCTGGCAGGCAGAATTGCTGAATGGATGGTTTCCATCAATTTTATATCTCAATTGGTCACTGAGAAATTTGCATAAACACTTTTCTTGTTCATCTCTGAAAAAATGGCCTATAAGAGCAGATTAGGGAGCAGCAGCCCAGGAGTGTTATCCGAGCTTTGTGATTGTAAACACATCCATCATTAACAGGGGAAATACCACTTCTTTGCAGGCTGCTTCTTCCTTTGTAATAACAGCACTTTTAATTCAACCCAAATTAGTTCATTGTCTTCCTCATCTTAAAAACAACAAAGGAGACTCCAATGCTGGTTTACTAACATTGGCATTTCATCCTCAATGGGCCAGGCAAAATGTCTCTTCCAGATGGAAGAGAAAAAGCATCATACTCTACTGAACTCAAAAATTAGATTTTCAGTTTTCTTCCTTGGACAATATTTTTTCAGATTTTGGTGGGTCTGAAGCCAGGAACACAAAGTCTCAAAAGAAAATCAGTTTCGAAGTTAATAAAATAGTGGACTTTCAGGTAGAACACTACAGAGGTAGAAATGTAGACTCATTGAATAATAGATCCTAAAAAGGGACTACCGTCATGATTTTGCATATATAATGCCCAAGGGCCAGACAAAATAATAATTTAGCAACATATAAGTTTTAGAGACAGGATTAGAATTCCAGTCATTTCATTCCATATCTAGTGTTCATTCTTTCACATCACTTCTGCCCCACTATTCCTTTCAGTTCAATTAAATTCTCGGCCTCCATATGATTGTACTTCAAATATGCAGCAACACATAGCAATAAATAAATGAGCACCTATTTTATGCCAGAGATAGAAATGGATCTGAAGATATTTTTGGTCAGTGGAAATCATAATAACTAAAGCATCTGAAAAGGCATCATATATTTAGTACGTGGCAATTAATGTTGATCCTTGAAGAGAACTAGAGATTTGCAGTCCATGCTTATGGGATAGTTTCTGCAAAAGCATTTATAGTGGAGATAAGAAATAATTTAGTGGCAAATAACAAGGAGGATAATGAGATCATAGGTTTAAAGTTAGAAGCAATCTTCGAGTCTATCTAATGTTCTCCTTAATTTACAGTTAAAGAACTAAAGACAAGATAGGATACTTGAGTTGCCTAAATTTTCATGGATAGTAAGTGACACACAAGGTATGTGAATCTAAAAAGTCTGAATCTGAATGTATCTTTCTTTTCACTATATATGTGCTAGTGCCTTTCAACTTGACCAATTTGTTTGGAACTGAGAATACAAGAATACTAACAATATGAAGCCAGTTTTGTAAAGGTAGGTAAAAATCAGATTAAGAAGAGTTGTAAATTTGGGGGGAAATAAGTGGTATTTAATGCTAAAGTCCCCAAGGAGTCACTATATTATGATAAAAGGAATAATATAGTAACAACTGTGCTTTAAGATATCTTTGTCATATTCATACAAAGACTAGATTGACAAATGAGGAAATTGTTTAGAATAGGAATGGGATATAACCCTAGCTTTGGAGAGTTTAAGTGTCCATGGAATAAATACACCCCTCAAATCCTATTGCAAAAAGTTTCATATGGAGAGAAAATTTGATGATTTTAAAAACTCTGGGGAAAATGCCAAGTCTTAATGAAAAATTTAAAATGTGTTTTAACATAGAATCAATTAAGCCAACAGGTATCTTCTACAATCTGTCCTTTTATATATTACTCTTATAGAACCCTGTCCATTCAGAGGTAGCTGATAGCACATCCACATGAGAAATTCTAAAAGGGAAAAGAGAAAGAAACCAAGAGAAAGAAAGAATGTTTGACATTTTAGGTTAAGAAGATCCAAGCTCAATTCTTGTGATGGAAAGATCCATCTGTATCCAGAAAGAGGTCCACAGAAGCTGAATGTGGATCAGAGTATAGTATTTTTGCTTTCATTATTGCTGTTTGCTTGCTTTTTTTCTCATTTTTTTCCTTTTATATTTTCCTTTTCTTGTATAGCATGATAAATGTGGAAATAAGTGTACATGAATTGCACTTGTTTAATCTATATTGGATTATTTACTGTATAGAGGAGGAGAAAGATGGGAGAAAAACATGGAATACAAGGTTTTGCAAGGGCGAATGTTAAAAACTATCTTTGTAATGTATTTTAAAAGTAAAAAAGCTATTATTAATTTATTTTTTAAAATATATAGGTTCAATTTTTTCTTCTGCCACATATTACCTGTGTGCTGCTTACCAAATAACTTGATCTTTTTGGGTAACACTCAAAAGTTTATACATCAAATTATAATGTAAATATGTTATAGGTGGTGACAATATTAGGGATTCCCCATATTTCTATAATTAGAGTCCCAGACAAATATTGAGATTATAGATCAATTCCTTACACTTTGGGTTTTGAAAGAAAAAAATAACTCACTAAAACATAATCTGCTTTCTCTCCATATATTGTATTTTAGCTGTGTGCCTGTTATGTGTGTGTGTGTGTGTTGTGTAAGAAAGACAACCAGAGAGAAACAGAGAGACAGAGAGAGACTCAGAGAGACAGAGAGGGAGATGAGAGGAAGAGAGGGAGGCAGAGAAAGAATTATTTTCAGGGGGACTGTATAAGACACATAACAGAAGAGAGAAGAGATCATTTACAAATTGAATCCAAATAATCTAGTGCCTTCTGGACTATTTAGGAAATATATATTCATAATGTTAATTTTGGACATGAAAGCTTCCACACGCATGCTTACCATCTGTTCATATTTACTCTGGCCAGTCCTAGAGGAGAACCTGCCATCTAAACCTAAGAGCCTCCAGGGGAAGAAATCTTATCAGTCAAATATCTAAACCTCAATACAGGTGTTGTGTGTCGGGATGTTGTGTGTTGGGACAAAGAGAAGCTGGTGCTGTTTACATTTTAGAATTCAATTATCCTATGTGATTCAGAAAGACCTAAGGAATAAGAGAAAAAAAGAAAGAAAATGCATTTTCAGATAATGTTAATTGTAGAAAATCTGCACCACATGAAATCTACTATGTGAGCTTAATGTAGATTGTTTTGTATACTTAGAAATAACATCCTTTTTTAAATTGAGTGTCCGAGAGAAATAGAGGGCAATTAATATTTTTCATATCATATCATTTAAAGAAAACTATGTAACAAGAAGAAGACTGAAATACAGGGAAAAAAAAGACATTTATTGCCAATCACACTTGAGCTTTTCAGTAAAGGTAAAATTCCTATTTCTTTAGATAATAAATTGTATTGGTGGGAAAACATTATCTTAAAACAAACCAACCAAGCGTTTTATGCTATCCTAAAAAATGTTAAATTTTCTATCAAATTCCCAGGTATCATGTTGAACTATATCTATACTAAGAGGTATACTGGCCATGAAAGCTTATAAAGAGAGGTTGACAGAGAAGGTACTCATACATTTGATTTCATTATCATATTTAGACCTTAAATTGAGCTGCAGGATTGGGGGAACACATCTGTCATGAAATTCAGCCCTCTTCGAATTTCAGTTCTTTCATCTCCAGAACTGGAATGAAGAGTAATCTTATTAATTTGAATTTTCCTTTTACTTATGTAATTTCACTCTTGTCCATTTCTTACCCTCATTTCACCCCATTTGATTTAACCTAAGACAATCCACATCATTGTTCTCATTCTATGGATATTGTACTAAAACCAATGGAGTATGTGGGCTATTTATTGGATATCCAATTTTCTTACGACATAACTTGTTTATCTTCACCCCTGCCCTAAGCATTCATTTCTAAGATGATGCTCTTGATTTACACTGTTTTGTGAAATCAATTACTGTTATGTTATGTGTTGTAGCCTGTTTTTGTGGACTATGTACCTCTCCTCATTGTTTTGGGAAGTTCTCAGTTTCAATTCTTCAAAAATAACCCACTATTTTTTTTAAAGACCTCATTTCTAAGGAGAAATAGGAAGTCCTTAAAATAAAATTTAAATTCCCTCAAGACAATTCAATTCACTTTCAAGCTATTCAATTCCTGGCCAAATCATCTTTATCTGTTTCAAATCCTAACAGGTGATAAATGATAAATGGTAAATGCAAGTGAGAAGTGATATGGTAAAGAGTCCGTAGGTAGAGAATCAGCATTAGTTTCTGCACAATGAATCCAATGAGAGCAAATAGTAATTTAATAATGATTGTGGTCTTTGAACAGTAAATGTTCATTCATCTTACATTTTGTCTATTTTCTAAAACAAAGAAAAAGATGGACTTACTGCAATAATAGATTTCTGACTCAAAAAAAAGACATAAGAAGTCTACAAGATAATAGGTTTCTCTGCTCTAAATTTCTGTTTACGGTTTTTATTTGTCTGTCAGTCAATAAGCACTTATTAAACTGCTATTATGTGCCAGTCATTGTGCTAAACTCTTGGGATACAAAAAAAGACAAAAGATAGTCTCTGGCTTTAAAAGTTCACGATCTAAGAAGGAAACAATAAGCATGCAAATATAGATAAACAAGCTATAAATTGTGGTTCAGTCATTTCAATTGCATTTGACCACATTTAGGGTTTTCTGGGAAAGATATTTGAGTAATTTGTCATTTCCTTCTCCAACTTATTTTGTAGAATAGCAACTAAAATGAACAGGGTAATGTGGCTTGCCCAGAGTCACACAGATAGCAAATGTCTGAGGCCTGATTTGTATTCACATATTCCCAACTCCAGGTCCAGTATTTTATGAACTATGGCACCTAACTACAGAATAAATAAGAAATAATTAAAGATATGCACTAGAATTATGAAAGTTTGGGAGAGGCTTGGTATAAAAGATGTGTTTTTTGTTGGAAGCTGAAGGAAGTTGAGGGGTGGAAATGAGTGTGAGAACATTCTAGGCATGAGAGACAATAAGAGAAAATGCCAAGAGTTGAAAAGTGGAGTCTCTTGTTGGAACAGCAAAGGAGTCAGTATTAATGTGATCAAAGAGTATGTGACAGAAAGCAAGTTATACGAAAACTAAAAAGGTACCTATGACTATGCAATAAAGCATTTTGAATACTGACAGAAGGGTTTTCTTTTTGGTTCTGGGAGTGATAGATAAAAACTATAGTTTATTGTGTGGGAAGTAACACGGTTTAGGGAGTAGCTAGGTGGTATAAGTGGATAAAAGGCTGGGCCTAAAGTTGTAGAAAATCGTCTAAGTTCAGAGTCTCAGATACTCCCTAGTTATATGACCCTGGGAAAATCATTTAACCCTATTTTCCTCAGTTTCTTCATCTGTAAAATGACCTGGAGAAGGAAATAGCAAATCACTTCTCTCTCTTTGCCAAGAAAACTCTAAATATAGTCAAAAAGAGTTGGATATAACTGGAAATTACTTAGCAACAACAGCATGATTCGACTTGTACTTTAGGTAAATCATTTTAGCAACTGAATGGAGAGTGGACTGGAATTGTGAGGGACTTGAGGCAGACAGAAATATGAGCAGATTTTTGCAATAGTGAAAACTTAAGATAATAAGTCCTTGAACCAAAAAGGACGCTTTATCTGAGAAGAGAAGGTGTATTTGCCAGATATTGCAAATGTAAAATCTATAATCCGTAGAGGAGTAGTGATGGGTATGGTAAATAAGAGACAGCTAGGAGTCCAAGAAGCCATCTAATCTGCAAGCCTAGAGAACTGGGAGAATGATGATGCTCTTGAGAGCAATAAAAAAGCCTTTTTCTGAGGGGTAGGGGGTGAGTTCAGTTTTGGGAATATTGAGTTTCAGATGTTTGATATACATCCAATTCAAGATATCTGAAAGGAAGCTGGAGATTTGATTTTAGAGGTAGGTAGAATTGAGTATCAGCAGAATAGAGATGATAATTAAGTCCATGTAAACTGAGGGAATCACCAAGTGAAATAGGATGAGGAAGCAGAGAAGAAGGGCTAGGATGTAGCCCTACATCCTACAAATAGAGGGGTAGGAACTGCAAAGGATTTGGTAAAGAAGACTGAGAGATAGCAATATGCTATGTAGAAGGAAAACCAGGAAAGAGTGATGTCCCAAATACTAAAGAGAAGAGAATATCAAACACAAGAGGATGTTTAATAGTATCCATGGATTGAAGAGAGGTCAATAAAAAAGAGGATTGCAAAAGTGCTCTTGGATTTAGCAATTAGTAAATCAATGGTAACTTTAAGAAGCGAAGGTTTGGTGAGAAGATAATGTCAGAAGCCAGTTTGCAGCTGAGTTAAAGAAGTGAGAGATATTAATGAGAAAAATGCATATTAAAATAAATCTGAGGTACCATTTCCCATCTATCAAACTCACTAACATGACAGGAAAGGAAAAAGACAAATGCTAAAGGTGTTGGAGGTGAGAAGAGAACACTGATGAGATGTTCCTGGAGTTTTCAATTGGTTCAACCTTTCTGGGAACAATTCAGAATTAGGGCCAAAGGGCTTTAAATTGTGCATGCCCTTTAATGCAGTCTGTAAGTCTGTATCCAAAAGAAAAGAATCTATAAAGATCCTTATAGATCTATAGATAGATAGATAGATATAGATAACATATATATTGATGGATGGTGAGACAGAGAGAGACAGACAGAGAGAGAGAGAGAGAGAGAGAGAGAGAGAGAGAGAGATGTCAATTGTAGATGACTTTTCAAAGAAGTTTTGCTATAAAGGACCAGAGATACAGGATGATATTAAGAGGGAAGGGAAGAATCAAGAGAGTGTTTTTGAGGGTGAGAAAGACATAGTTATGATTGTAGATAATAAAGAAGAAGCCAGTAGATGGGGGGTGAGGAGGTGGGATGACATAAGTAAGAAAATGAGGATAACAGAGGAAAGAATCTGTTGTACGAGAGGGGATGAATTGTATTCCTTACATGAATAGAAGGGTTTACACTGGCAAAGAATAGAGTCATATCTTCATGTGAGATGATTGAAACAGAGTGGGAGAATGATATTAATGATGAGGAAGAAGGATGACAAAAGTGTTCATGGCTATTGAACTTATTTTTTTTTAATCTTAAAATATTAGATGTGCTTCTAAGCTGAGAGGGTTGGAAGAAAGAGGAGCCATGGAAGGTTTGAAAAAGGATGAAAAACTTTTGAAGAGTTGCTGTTAATAATGGTATAGTGCCAAGAATTTAACACAGTCTACTCTAGAACATAGCAGGCACTAAATAAATGTTTACTGAATCGGTAAGGGAGTGCTATTGGCCCAGTTGAAGTTGTTTACCCTAATTTTAAAGTAGATGTAGCCAGAAGAGTTTTGAGATTTTCTCAACTTTAATTTAGCTGCCTTTTTCTGGGAGTGAAGGAGGAAGATGGGGAATCATCAAAGTTTGAGGCTTGGCAGAGTATAATTGGCATTGTGATAAGGGAATAGAGCCGTGATTCAAAAGAATGAGACAGTATAGAATTGAATTAATTCTCTAAAAAGTTCAGCTGCAGAAACAGAATATAGTTAGTGCCGGGGTATTGACCTGGGAAAGAAGTGAGGTGTGAAGTAATTAAAGTTTATGGTATAAACAAGGAGTAGAATTTGGTAAATTAAACCAGAGGGAGAAGTGGGAAACCAATGGATTTTGTTCAGACATGAGGAATTTGGAATATGGATATTGGAATAGTTAATTTATGGGTGATAGTATAATCAAGGATTTGATCATCTTTATATGTTAATAAGGTGGGTGGAGGAGTGGATTATGGGACCTGAGTAGGTTGAGAAGCTAATGGAGTAGAGTGTTTGAGAAACAGAGAATATAAACACACAAATGCTATACATATATAGATATTATCTACATCCAGAGAAAGAACTGATAAATAGAAATACACATAGAACAATTTTACACACACACACACACACACACACCATATATGTATGTATGTATTTATCTACATCTAATAATAGCCATTTCTGGGGCTGAGAGAGAGAAAAAAAGGGGAAAAAAAAGATTTATGTGATAATTTTATTGTATATTTGAAATTAATAGCAAATTATACATAGTAGATTCGCAGTTTCATGAGCAATTGTCTTTTTTTAATTGTACTGTGTTATGGAAATGCTTATTTTATCTCATAAATTAAAAATAAAATAAAATGTTTAAAAATTACAACAGAATGAATATTACCAATTAATCTACACATCAATCAAAAAAATGATGATCTCAAGAGGTTTGGCAATTGTTAATGTTGTAAAGTTACTCATGTATAAATCCTGTAAATAAAAGGCTATTAAATAAAAACAATTAAAAAAAAATGATGACCTGACTTGTTTTCTGGTTTCATTAGTTCATTTTTCTTTTTGTAGAGTCCATTAGTATTCCCATCCTTCTCCATGTTTCCATGCAACAGATTTGCATCACTGTTGATCTGAAGAATGTAGTTGTTTATTCCACCAAGAATTTCTTCCAGACTCCTTGTCCCTAACCTCAACTGGTTTACCTTCAGTAGTATTGAGAAAGGAAGTCATTAGGAAGTAAGACGAAAAAAGCATTAGTGTGCCCTAATCATTCAATTTTGCTACCTGAGAATACTTATTTTCTTTAGCAAATAATCATTTTGCCTCTCACTGCACACCCCATCATATAATAATCCCTTAAATTTGGACATAATGGAGGGATGAAAGTATTGATAAAGATGATAAGTATTGATAAGGATAAACTTCCTGCATCAAAAATTTTATTTCTTTTTAATCGCAAAATTCAATTTATATACTATCTCAGTATTAAATTTTTTGCAAAATTTTTTCATTATAATTACATTTTTATGTAAAATATTTACATAAAGTTTTACATACAGAATGATGTAATTATAAATATTTATGTATATAGAGCATACAATTGTAGTCCTCTATCATATAATAATATACATATTAAGTGCCAAGAGGATATAAAAAATATAAGGGATAAGGAACTTATCCTCTGTAGTGCATCTTTACCATGTTATATGGTGCAGATCTGATTCGAAAAGAGCATTCCCAGTTTGTTTCCCTTCTAGAGGAATCCAACAAAAAAAGGATAGAGGATAACAACAAAAATTGTGTGTGTGTGTGTGTTCGTGTGTGTGTGTGTGTGTGTGTGTGTGTAATGAAAGACTCAACATGATGTCACAAAGATTTCTTCTTAGAAACTGATATTTTTTAACCTTTTAAGAACAAACTAAACAAAGATTGAGGCTAGGAATATGGAGAAATCTGGGGAAATAGAGGAGGGGTTATACTATTTTAATGGGTAACTATGAAAATTTTTTCCATGTTTTCTAAATTTGTTTCTCGATTTCCATAACTTCATATGTTTTAAATGTGTATCTAGGACAGAAGAAAATGGAAAGTGGTGAAAAATGTCCAATATCCTATATATACAGTGCTTGAATGAAATCTGAGAAATTTTTTTTTCCTTACAGTCAATTGTGACACAGATATATAATGCACTCAGATTTTTGCAGCGGAACTCCAAGTGGGGATATAATGAGTTAAAAAGAGGAAGAGTCCTTGCAGATGTCCCAAGGGAGGAATTACTCTGCTTGTACCCATACCATTAGGGTGCTGAGCCATGGAACCCATTATTTACTCTGCTAATATTCAGTGGATTTTCTTTCAATATAGCTGACCTGTCAACTCTTTAACTTAAAAGGGTTATATTTTGTTTACTTTCCACCTCTTACAACTAACCTGAGCCCATTTCAACATCATGCTCTATATGTTAGATTGTTCAAAGCCTGAGGATAGAAAGGGAAGATAAGTGTTATTTCTGGTTCATAAAACGACTTTGAAAATGCTAAACATTTCCCCTGTTCCAATGAGTTAGGATTCCATCCCAGTTCCAACAGTGATTTCCCCCCACCTCTGCCATTTCCCTATCTTGGTCTGCAGACTCTCTATACCATACATGCTAAACGATATGAGGTGTGGTAAGCAATTTTTTCTCATTTCCTTGGTAATGACCTGAATGCAAAGATCCATACAATGAAGCTGTGGTTATCTGGAAACTAAAATACAGACATTCAGGCTAAGCTGATGATGGAGTTTTGTAAATTCCCAGCCAAGCTTTCATTGGGTGGCTGACAGCGGGAGATAATGCATGGCCCTGTTGCTGCTGCTGCAGAATTACAAGCCCTCTGGTCTATCTCATCTTGATTCCATCCTCCTCCCCAGCCTTGAATAGGCCTCCTACTACTGTCATTTTTTTATAGGTCATCAGATGAAAGGGTTTTTAACCTCACAAAAAATTGTATTCCCTTTCACTGGCTTCCTTCTCTGTATGAGAGTGAACTCAGAAGGTATCAGTTGGGGATCCAGCTATTGCTAAACTTGCATGCATGAAACTTGCCATCACAGGTGAGTCTATACCTGAAGACAATTCACCAGTTTGGACAAATATTCGATGGGACACATGAATCAGAATCACCTGTTTAAATGCAATTTCAAATACTTCTTAGCCATGGGATTTTAGGCAAGAAAATCACTTTACATCTAGGTTTCAGTTTCCTCATCTGTAAAATGAGGGAATGGTACTCTGTGACATTTCGCATTTCCTTCCATTTCTAGAATTGGGATTTCATTATTCAATTTTTCAGTCCATTCTACCAGTGCCTAAAAATCTCGAGGGGATGACTTCTCAATGGACTCCAAACCATGGAAGGCACAATGGTGACTGTATCTTTTCTTCTTGCTCTGTTGCTTAGTTTATGTTTAAAGGCGCAAAGGCCAAGAAATTTGGATAATAGCCAGCACTGGTATTGCGATGAAAAATGGTTGCTGCCAACTGCTTTATTGAGAGCAGAGACATCATTGCTGCAGTTTCCTGATACAGACACCATACCTTTCTATTTCTTCCCCCATTGGTCAGCTGCATTGCATGGTTTTACCATGGTGCTATCTTTCCGAGACTGAAAAAGATCCAGGTTTGTAAACTTTCATACTTATGATAACTTGGTAGCTAAGTGACACATGGATAAACACCAGGCTTGCCTAAGTTCAAATATGACCAAGATAATTATTATTGTGACTCTGAATAAGTCATTGAAACTCTGCCACACAGCCCTTTTTGTAGTGGCTAAAAACTGGAAACTGAATGGATGTCCATCAGTTGGAGAATGGTTGAATAAATTGTGGTATATGAAAATTATGGAATATTACTGTTCTGTAAGAAATGACCAACAGGATAATTTCAGAAAGGCCTGGAGAGACTTACATGAACTGATGCTGAGTGAAATGAGCAGGACCAGGAGATCATTATATACTTCAACAACAATACTATATGATGACCAGTTCTGATGGATCAGGCCATCCTCAGCAACGAGATCAACCAAATCATTTCTAATGGAGCAGTAATGAACTGAACTAGCTATGCCCAGAAAAAGAACTCTGGGAGATGACTAAAAACCATTACATTGAATTCCCAATCCCTATATTTATGCACACCTGCATTTTTTATTTCCTTCACAAGCTAATTGTACAATATTTCAGAGTCTGATTCTTTTTGTACAGCAAAATAACGTTTTGGTCATGTATACTGATTGTGTATCTAATTTATATTTTAATATATTTAACATCTACTGGTCATCCTGCCATCTAGGGGAGGGGGTGGGGGGGGGTAAGAGGTGAAAAATTGGAACAAGAGGTTTGGCAATTGTTAATGCTGTAAAGTTACCCATGTATATATCCTGTAAATAAAAGGCTATTAAAAAAAAAAAAAAAGAAACTCTGCCACAGTTCAACTATATAATACAGATAATAATAACAGCAGCTACTTTACCTCTTATGGTTATTGTGACCATAACCATTGTGAGGAACAAATGAAATATTTGTTCATGAAACCGGACACATTGTAGGTTTTATGTAAATATTAATTATTGTTGTTATTATTATGAAAATATCTTCTTCCCTTAGTAAGATATACTCTTAATTCCGTATGAAGGTAAAACAATAAAGTCAATTCAAAGACAAGAGAGCAATGATTTTCTTAATACTTTACAGTAACCCTCACATGACATGAATGCACACACACACAAACATGTGTATACACGGACAAAGTGAAAGGCAGAGTTGCTATTATAAATACAGAGCTAAAGTCGAGGCCAGAAAGATCTGTTTTCAAGACTTCCCTGAAGTCTCCCAGCTGTATGACAGTTTATCTCCCCCCCCCCAGGTAACTATAAGATTGTAATTTATAGATAAGTTACTAATTTTTACCAGTTAAAAAAGTTTCCATATCAGGGGGGCTCTTATACTTATAAAGTCATAGGTTTAGATCAAAACAAAGCAACAGAATACAGTATTGTATAAAACCCTTTCTGTAATGATCTTTGGCCCATTTCCTGAAATGCAAATGTGATGTTTGGCAAATATACAAGATACAACTTCATCTGTGAAACATGAACACCCCTGAGCACCACTATGGTTCCTGATACCATATTGCTTAGTGCATGTTAGTTACATTGGTGCTATGTAATTAACACTCCTCCATATCATCGTTTCATCCCAGATCATGTTTTTGTGGGTCCAATTAAGTAAAGGGAATCAATTTACATGCCTGAATATCATGAGCTCATCGATTTAAGGAAAGTCATAGAAAGCTAGAAAGCCAAAAATGGCCCAAAGTCCAGGTCGAAAGGAGATAAAAACATTTTGGCACAATGAATAAATACAATGTGGGAGTTATAGAGGACTGAATTCAACAGTAATTGCGTGAAAATAGGTTAGCTAAGTCACTATATATTAATACTGAAACCAAGAAAATAGCAATTAGTAGAAAGAATTGTTTTGAGGATAATGCGAAATAGCCCTTAGGAAGCAACTTGAAAATCTTAAATCACAGTATGAAGGTAATTATTTTCCTCATTGTTAGAGAAAAGTTGGCACATGAGAATCTGGACTATAGAGGGAATAATTATTGCAGAATGTACTGTTTGCTCTATTCCCTTGGTTCCCTAGTTTACTCTGGTACAAGGTTATGGCTGCTGTTGTTTCTATATCTACCTATTCTTTCATTGTATGGGCTTCTGTTGTGACCTGTACAGAAAAGCATAAGCAAAAATGTCTATAGAATGCACATAATTTTAGGTCAGAATGATATCTTATATTTGATATATGTATTAGTGGTTTCTGACTTATTGATCCAACAATCTGATTTGTAAAGTTTTTCCTCTTCTTTCTGATTTGCATTTGAAGTAGAATTTAAAAGGTGGGAAAAGATGGGGAAAATGACATTGCTTGAGGCCAGGCAGCAGTGTAATCCAAGGCAACAAATGGGAGAGCATGGAGTATTGGGGAGGAGAATTGTTTGGCTTAATTTCTTTTGGAAACATCTAGAGTGTCAAATGATATTTATTGCATGTATTATCTGCTAAAATTGACCATCATTTGTAAAGTATAGTATTATGTTTTTGTCTTTAAAAATCCTACTGTGTAATGGTGTTTATGATTCTTATCTGTGATGATATCTCACCCTATTAATCTACAACCTCCAAAAAGTTTTTAAACTTTGCATTTTCCCCATAATCATATTATAAAACTACATACACATATATACATGCACACACACATGTGCACACATACATACATATATATGTGTGTACACACACATATATATATAGATATATATATATATAGATATATAAACACAGATTATATACACACAATGTGTATGTGTATGTATAAGCCTGGATAATATTTTAGACAAAGAGTCAGTAGGAGAATAATAGTTTGCTGTGTTATTTCCAAAAGCAGGAAAGTAAGGGCATGCATTTCATTTGCCTACTAGGGAGTCAGGAATGAGGAGCAAAGATATAAGAAAGGTAACTCTAATTATTCCAGCCCTGCAGGACTCCAAAAAGGGTTAATGGGAATTCTCTGAGTTTATTAACTTTTGCGTGTATGTATCTTGAGTTAGAGAAGGGACATAACAGTCAAATTGGTTTCCACCCATTCACAGTACTTACTTAAATAATTGTTGGATTAATTCATTTAATAAATAAAAGGATCTTATTTGTTTTTCTTTCCAATTCCAGTGAGCTTGGATATATTAAAAAAAAAATCTTAGCTGGACACCTAGATCTATACAGCTTCATATCGGGTTCTTCCTGGTCATTTGGAAGTTCAAGTCAATTTTGCAGATAAGTTATTCTCTATCAATAATATTAGGAAGAGAATTGAGTGACATATAAATTTATGTAACTAAGCTGTATAGAAATACACCCTATGTCTAAATTGGTCTCTGGGTTATATGGACCATCTAGCAGGCAGGTTGAAATGTGCAATCCAATTCCTGCAATCTAGTGAGAATTAATAGATTAATTGGCAGAAAGGAAGCAAGAGCAGCTAAGTAAATTGGTTGATTGTCCTTTGTTCTTGAAAAGAACCAAAATGTCATCCTGTGTTTGAGTCAAATTACAGTGAGTTTGCTCAACTGTGGTTGCTCAGACAATACGATCTCAGAATGCTCTGCTGCAGATCTGGCACAAATAGTGCCTGTAAACATTTGGGGTGAACTCTAACTTTGTGCAAATCGTGTTTCTCCTGTGGTAATTCAATTTTGCTTTGCTCAGAGAGCACAGCACCTTTTCTGATAAGGGTCCATGCTGGATGGTCCCGGGCCAGTGTCTTCTATTTCATAAGTAGCACAGAGGATAGAATACCAATATGAATTCAGGAAGACCTGAATTCAAATTCAAATTCAGCCTTGACCGTTACTAGCTGTGTGACCCTAGCAAGTCACTCAATCCTGTTTTCCTCAGTTTCATCATCTGTAACAGAGAAAACAAGGAATCATAGAGAGTCAGACATGACTAAAAATGACTAAACATCATCAGCCATTTTAGGGGAGAAAGAACATGGTCGGTGATATTGTTATCAGTTCTGTTTTCCTCACTTTCCTCATCTGTAACAGAAGATACAATTGCAAACCATTCCAGTGTTTTTTCCAAGAAAACTGCTAAAAGGATCATGAAGAATCAGACATGGCTAAAAAAAATGACAAAACATAACTAGTATTTTTTTAGGGGAGAAAGGACATAGTTAGTTGGATTGTGACAGAGATTTTCTGAAATAGAGAGAATATATGTGTCTGTTTATGTGTGCAAGCTCACACATGTTGCATGTGTATAGGGAGGTTGAGGGACCAAGTTATGTAGTAGATACAGTGTGGGATTTGAAGTCAGAAAGACTCCTATTCAAATCCTCACTCAGACATTTAATAGCAAAGTGCCTTTGGCCAAGAAATGCAAACTCTACAGGTCTCATTGTTATCAAATATAAAACGAAATGACTGTATGTGACTTCTACCAATTCTATGATCCCATGGCATATGTTAAAACTTTTAATTGGCACTGTCCCATGCGTTATAGGGGATACTGGCATCTAGAGGGTTCAGCTGATTGACTGTCTGGAGGCAGCCCTTCCTGACTCAAAACTGACCTCACACCCTCACCAGCTTTGGCAAGTCACGTCATCCTATTTACCTCAATTTTCTCATCTATTAAAATGAGCTGGAGAAAGAAATAGCAAATCACTCCAGTATTTTTGCCTAGAAAAACCCAAATGCGGTCATAAAGAGTTGGACATGACTGAAATGATGGTCAAGTACCACAAATCTAGAGTAAGTAGCTTAACTTCTCTCTGTCTCATTTTCTTCCTCTGTAAAGTGCCATGGCCTCCAAAGTCTCATTCCAGCTCTAAATCTAAGCTATTAAGTGACTTTCTACAAACATTGTCTTTGGTTTTCCCCCTTTATTTCTTCCTCTGCCCCTAGAGGGCTTGTTAACTTATATGTGGGCTTCACTTTTCAACTGTTATTGCTGATTAGAAATTCAACAGATACTAATACTTTTTATAACTACTAACATGCCCCATTAATTATTATTAGTGTACGGTGATGTTGTGACTTGAGATTAGAGATTACTTACTCATTTATTTACCTCTAGTATTAAATTCAGCCCACACAATTAGTTCCTGGATTCACATGAATTCAGTGTGGAATGATTGGTGTGGGGGAAAGTTGAGTGGATTGGGGAAAAGGGTCCCTGTACCCCAGTAGCTGGGACAACCCTTAGGATGTCCCATTTATTTTTTAGACTTCTAAAAAACAAGGGGCAGAGGACAGAAGCGTCAAGTGTTTGAATGTGACTTTGGAGTACATAGGTTCAAAAGCTAGCTCTGTGATTTTGGTTTTTGTTTCTTCATCTGTAAAGTGGGTGACTAAACTAGATGATCTTTAAGTTCTAATTTTTATCTCACATAAAGTCATTCCATGTGATTCATTCCTTTCTAAGCCACTTTCATAAACAAGAACTTTCAGTTCAGTCTTGTCTGATTCCTCAAGCTTTCGTTGGAGGTTTTCTGAGGCGGTTTGACATTTCCTTTGCCAGATTATTTAACAAATGAAGCTGAAGCAGATTTAAATCACTTGCTTAGGGTCACATGGCTAGTAAGTGTCACATGATATTGGATTTGATCTCAGGTCATCCTCTAACCACTGGGCAAACTAGCTGTCCCCATTATGTGCTCAATACAAAATAGGCATTTAATAATTATATGTGAGATTGTGCTAATCACTTTCTTGTTTGCCAGATCGTCTAAGATCTGGATTTATAAGGCTAACCTAGTTCTGACATTTTATGTTCTGTTTTATATATTTGTTATGTATTCAGAATGTAGAGACTTAAAAAGGTGGTTGTTATTTGATACAGATGTCATTATATTAATTCTTTAAAAAGCATTTTTTTATACTTTTCTTTATAGTAAATGTTCCCATCCCTGATCCCCTTGCATAAAATCTGTTTATTCTGGATTGGAACCCAATGAGAAATCACTCAGAACAAATTTTGACTATAAGAAGGAAGAATAGTTTATTGTTGCCTTGAGGGTTTTATAGTTCTCCCTATGAAAGTGTCCACTGGATTTTCAGTGGGAGTAATTTACTTTGTTGGAGGGTTTATATAAGGGAATGATTTCAAAAGAATATACTTTGTCAAAAGTTATTTAAATTAATTTAACCTTAAATCCTAAATAAATTGAGTTAGATTGAATTTCAGTATCAACCAGTGAGGGCCTACTGTTTCCCCCTTAATTTCCATAGTTAGAGATGAGCTAGATGATGCTCTTCTATATGCTTTTCCTCAAAAAAAAATACTAAAAGTTATCGAAAGTATTAAAATTATAGTGTTGCCAAAAAAAGTTCACAGTAATATAGTTTGAGTGATTATTTTAAAATCTTACCAAATATCTCATCCCTTGAGTGAGAGTTGTGTTTAAATGGATGAAAATCAGACCAAAGTAATCTTAAATTTAACTGCATTCAACAAGAATGGATTAAGCACCTACTATGGGTAGAGATAGCAAGCAATCTCAGATGGAGAGCTATTAATTGAATTAAAAATAAATTGGCTTAATTTCTGTCTCTGGACAACCAGAGAGAATTTACTTAAACTCTTAACACCCTCAGGGAAACCTCTAGGACTACAAGCTACAGAATAGTTGTCCTCCTGCAGAGTTTCCCTCTTTTTTGTTTACTGTGTGACTTGGGACAAGGCGTTTAAACTCCATTCCCTCAATTATCTCCTGGCCACTGAAGTATAAAGATTCTGGAAAACTCACTATTCTGCCTCATTTAAATCTGATTTGTGTACAAGTCTAGAAATCCCCCCAAGATGTCATTGGTTCCTTCTAAAGTGAAGTATGAACAATAGCATTAAAGGAAGATCATCAGTCCTAGATAGCATCTAATATCTTTGCTCAAGGTTGAAAAGCCTTTATATTTCCCTTACCAGAAATGTCCCAACTGTCTCTGTGGAACCCACGTCTGGACAACAGCAGCAAAAACATGTCAGGCATAAAGATACACACTGAAGAAGCAAAAATAAAAATGAAATCATTCCTTCCTTAAGAGAGATTGCATTCTACTGAATAAAAATATGGTCAGTGCAGATTACCAAGCTCCAGATAATTTAAGGGAAAGGATATTCTTCTTCAAATTATTTGAAATTTACTTATCTCCTTCTTAAAGAATACATACATATATATACATATATATTTACATATATAGAAGTATATATATATATACATATATATATGTATATATATAAACGTATATATGCATATAGAGATATATAAACACACACACACACACACATACACACACAATGATATCACCCACAACAGAACTGATTTGTAAAATAATTGAATTCATTTTTAATGATATTTTATTTTTCCAATTAGATGGAAAAATAAATTTTAACTTTCACTTTTGCAAACCGTTGTATTCTAATTTTTCTCCTTTTTCTCTCCCTATCCCCTCCCATAGACAGAAAACAATCCCATATAGGTTAAACATGTGCAAGAGAATTCAATTCTAAAAACATTTATTAAGCACCAGCTATATGTCAGGTGTTATACTAGGGGCTAGGATCATAATAAAAGATCATAATGAAATAGAATCTGTATTCAAGGAGTTTACATTGTACCATGAGAAAACCTGTTTGCAAATAAAGGCGATGGTATAAAAAGGGAGAAATAAATAGCATGAGCAACTTATTTAGTTTTAAAAGGCAAAAATACACAGAGTCAATTAATTCTAGACATGGGAATGGCCAAGAATTTAATGGCTAAAGTTCTAGGCCTGGTGTCTGGAAAATCTGAGTTTAAATCCTGCCTCACACACTTACTAGATGGGTGACCTTAAGAAAGTCACTTAATTTTTAATTTAGTACCATTTTCCTAATTATAAAATTCATTACTTCAATAATAAATTCTATTTAATTTAAAATAATGAGATTTCAGTAATAATAGCATCTACCTCACAGGATAGTTTAATGGATGGATCAAATGAGATAATACTTATAAGGTACTCTATAAACCTTTAAATTCTATAGTTATTCTTGCTATTATTTTGCTTGTTGTTGTTGTTGTTGTAGTTGTACTGTCATATGGGCCTCACTATTGACATTCCCTTTATAGTATTTATCCACTCAAAGTAATTATTAAATAAATAAAATGTTATTTATTCTCATTCCCCTTGTATTAAATAAGGTTATTAATAATCTTCAGCATCATCAAAATACTTTAAAATGCCATATTACTATGGCATATTTTTTTTGATATTTTAAGGCAATAAAACTCTAATTCTTTTGGGACTTCCATTCATTTATTCATGCAAGTATTCATCTGTTTATCCATTCATTCAATCATAGCATATTGAGCATCTAAAATATTAAAACAATTGTTCTTAATGCCTGGGAAGATCTAAAGTTTACATAATTTATAACACATCTCCTAAGACGACCCATCTACTTACTGGCAAAACAGTATGCTTTGGAGAAGACACTGGGTTTGCTATTAAAAACGTTCAGTTCCCAGTGGGCTTTGCTACTTAATTAATATTTTTATGATTGTGGACAAGTTAAGGAATCTCCCTGAATCTTAGTAGACCCATCTGCAAAAATGACAAGATTGAAGCACGTGATCATGAGTGTCCTTTCCAGTTGTAAATCCAGAATTGTATTGTGGCTTTTAGGATCTACTGGGAAATGAATATAAGGCTTGAGAGAGCACCACATACTTTGATGAGATCTCAGCAGATTGCTTCATGTGCAATGGCATTATGGCATTATCCATTTCTGTGTTGGTTGATCATATGGGCAATAACATCATCGCCAAGATAGAAATTATTGGAAAATTGTAGAACTGGAAATGACTTAGGGCTTATTTAAAATAAACTATAGCTGAACCAGTTATATCTGTAAAAGTTCCCCAACAAGTGCTCATTCCACTTTACTTAACCCCCCCCCCCATTTAGAGGAAACTTGCTACCTCTCAAGATAGTACAAATTAATCCTATCTAAAATTTGCTAACATTTGTAAATCACTTACTATGTGCCAGGCCTTATGCCAAGCCCTTAACAATATTGATCTACTTTTTGAGGATTTTGTGTTTCTTTTATTTTCCTTAAAACAAGTCTAATTTCCTCGATGCCACAATTTTCCTCTGCTCAGTTCCTTAATCTCTGGATTCAACACAGCCATCATATTCCGTCTTATCTTTTATCTAACGTCTTAATTTCCATCAAATAATCCTCACATGACACCTGGGGCCTCTCACCATTTACTTCAGCCTTCCCTGGACATATCTTAAATTATGTTGTTCTTCTGAATATTGTGAATTTCTGAAATTAAGCTATTCCAAATTAAATATCCTACTCCAAAAATGATCTAGCCAAGGCAAAAAAATAGAATTAATAGCTCCCTAGTTCTGGACACAAAGCTTCCCTCAGTTTATCCTTTCTTGGAAGTTCATTTTTGTTTATTTGTGTCTTGTTCCAGACACTGTTATCACATTGTTGACTCGTATTCATCTTATAGTTCAATAAACTCCATCCCATCATTTTCAATTTATTTTTTCAATCCACTATATAACCATACAGCCCTTATTGTGAAATATATATTCTTGCTGTAGAAAGAGCTAAGAAATCCATATAACTGAGGCTTAATCTGTATTTTTATTTCATTTTTTAAGAGTTGAGGAACTATATTCTCCCCCAACCAATTATCCTTTTCAACATAATCTTTACCACAGTTCTCTCTCTTTTCCTCTTTCCCCCAAAGGACACATTTTTCAGCTTATAAAATACATGGATACCACCAGATTTATATTTTTGATTAAAGAAAGATTTAACTAAAATGTTACAGGTCAAACTTTCCCCCTAGTGGGCTTGAAAACTAAAGAGAAGGAAGCACTTTCAGTAAAGTGGAAAAGAATGTCTGAGCATGTCTCATCAATATTTTTATCTTCCCTGAGGACTTTCGGAGAATTAACTACTTGGAAGAATTACAAAGCACCTCTTTGTCCCCCAGTTTTGCTCTTTAGTAAATCAGATCTAATACCAGGAAAGAAACTAAGACATTAGCATTAAAGATGGTTAAGAGGTATGCAGTGTCCTTTCTGTGATGAAAGGCCTGAGATCCTATGAGATCTGGCTGAAGTGAACTATAAGAAGGAGCCACGTGTGCTTCAGTCTTAAATCTGTGACCTACTAATTTATATTTTAATATATTTAACATCTACTGGTCATCCTGCCATCTAGGGGAGGGGGTGGGGGGGTAAGAGGTGAAAAATTGGAACAAGAGGTTTGGCAATTGTTAATGCTGTAAAGTTACCCATGTATATATCCTGTAAATAAAAGGCTATTAAATAAAAAAAAAATCTGTGACCTAGAGTAACTTAATGATCACAACTTCTCAGCCTTGCATGAGGGTTGTAAAAATTTTAAAGCACTTTGAAGTACACAGTTTCATTTAAATCTCACTATGGTAGTGCAGTAGATAAAGCCTCAAGCATGAAGTCAAGAAAATGCATCTTCCTACTAGCTGTGTGAAGCTGGGCAAGTCACGGAACCCTCTATGCCTCAGTTTCCCTCTCTGTAAAATGAGCTAGAGAAGACTATAACAAATCACATCAGTAACTTTACAAAGAAAAACCCCAAATGGGATCATGAAGAGTTGGGCAAGACTAAAATGATTGCTCCATAGGAACAACAACAATGCCTGGATGATATAGACAGGACATATACATGTACACACATGTGTTTGTATGTGTCCATATGCCATATATATATGCAAATATATATCTTATGCCAGATATGTGATATAAACCTTTAAACATCTGCCTTGCTTTCTCCAAGCAATGTGTTTTAAGCCAATCTGGTTAGGGAAAATTACAGAAGTTATTGTTTATCTGTTGGCAGAAATATTGAAAGCTATCATCCTAGAGCCCAATGATTTCAGTTATAAAAGGTTTGACAGTATCCAATAGGGGATTGCTCTTAAATTCATCATATTAGAAGTCTCATTTACAGCCACGCTGCAGGAAGGATGGTAGAACTATCCACAAGACTTAAATAAAAATCAATTTCATCATATTTTAATAACCTTGAAGGTTTTTCCGAGACCGATTGGAGGGGGAGGAGATGCTATTCTTCCAAATGGAGCTATAACCCAGGATTATAGGACCAATGTTCTTTTTTAAGATTATAGTAATCAGAGAAGTATGACTTTTTATAGAAATCTTTTAAAATCCTCATCGAAATTAGATGTTCCACTGTATATAGCTAAAGAACTGGATCAAAATTTCATACAACTCTCAATTGCTTCCTAGACAACTATAATTATTAATTTAAGAAAAAAAATGAATCTTTCGTGGTGTTATCTGTGATTTCAGCAGTTGACTAAGCATGTAGAGAAACAGCAATATAGTCTGAGGAGCACTACATTGAGACTCAAAGGGGCTGGGTTCAAATACAACTGTCAAGATTTAATCACTATCTGTGTCCCTTAGTCAATTCACATTCAGCTTTCTCATATACAAAAATACAGGTCAGAAGAGATGATCCTTTTAGTTCCAAGTAGATAATTATAATATATATATATATATATATATATATATATATATATAATTATTCAATGATTATCTTAGTTCTGCTAATTATTACTATGTGATCTTTATTAAATCATATAGCTTACCTTAATTACCTTCTTTCACAAATGAAGGGGAGGAGGTACAGCAGATTATCTCTCCACTATAAAACCATGATTCATTTTCCATGCATGGAAAAAAGAAACACAAACTGGTAAAAACGTGTATGCCCCATTTGTACCCACGCATTGTCAAGAGATTTTGAAGAAGAACTAAGTCTGTTATATGTTCCTCCCATTTATGAGAGGGTGTAGAAAGCAGTAATACACAATCAGAGAACAGATATTGTCATTTGTCAGAGTTAATATTCCTTTGGAGTGAGTCAAAAAGGCATCCCTCTGATACTTAATAGTTGGGTAGCCCTGGACAAATTACTTAACTTATATGAACTTTAGCTTTCATATGGGCAAAATTGAAAGGGCAGTACTTGGAGAATATCCATCAAAATACTATTTTGAAGGTAATATTATAACATATGGACTGTGATCTGCAAAATTTAAGGCACCAAAACTTGAAGCCATACATTAAATATTCATTAAAGAATGGAAACATCTAACTAGGCAACACATTCAGATTGTCCCTAAAATTTGAAGCATTTATAATAACTAGATTTTAAACATTAATTTTTTTTAATTGAACATTATTTTGTGCAAGAAGCAACAGCTACAATAAGCTACTGATGAAGACACCATAGTGACAGGGATGGCCCATTCTAATTCAGGCTCTAGAATCAAGCTTCAATAAACCCTTTAGGTCATCTATTTCTCCATCTCTTTCCATTTTAGGGATGAAATAACTGAGATCCAGAGATATTAATTGACTTGGCTAGGTTGTACAACTTTTAACTGTATATGCTAAGACTTCGTCTTTAAGTAAATGATAGTAACAATAGCAACAAAAACAGCAACTTTAGCAAAGCAACTAAAATACAAGTTGAATATATTGATTGAAGCATTAAAGATGGCTTAAATGTTATAAGCCTTGTTCAACCATTCCCACTTCATGGGAATCCCCTCAATTTCTGATTCTGATTTTAGCTGCAATAAATATTTTTGGTACAAATTGGTCCCCTCTTAAAAAAAAAATTGAGATATAGACCTACTTAATGAGATTGATAGCTTAAAGGTTTTGTGCATTTTTACAGCTTGGGCATAGTTTTAAATTGCTCTCCAGAATGGTTGGGTCAGTTCACAAATTCACCAACAGTGCATTAGTGTCACAATTTTCTCACATTCCCTCATTTATTATTTTCCTTTTCTGACATCAACCTGTAAGTCACTTAATTTCTCCTTTAAAAATTGGATGTTAAATTATTTGGTGAATACATGTTTAGTAGTAACATTACTTTATTGTCTAGCATACCTTTTAGCAATATGTAGTTTGCTTCCATGTCTCAATTAAATGCATTTTTTCTTTGCTTTTACTTTTTCTGAGATCACACTTACTAACATTGCTTTTATTAAACTTCAGCTAATTGGGAAATCTTTCAATTACTATTTTACCTTCTGGTTCATGGTAGCAGGGCAGTTTTCTTTCATAATTTCCTGAAATATGCTGTTTAGGTTTTTCGGCTCTCTCTCTCTCTCTCTCTCTTTCCCCCCATATGAATTTCAGATAGTCCATTAATTCTTGCATCATCTCTCCTGGATGAGTTTTCCAGGTCAGTTGTTTTTCCCCGGGTATTTTGATTTTTCTCTCCCACCATAATTCATAGAATAATATATATTAAAATTTGTGTTCTAAATGTAATGGGGGGAAATATTAAATAAATAAAAACATGGTGAAAAAAAAATGTTCTCCAGCACTTTGCTTCAAGATTCCTTTTAAGATATTTTATATTAGACACATGTATAAACCTGGCTTGATGATTATTCCAGGAACTCTGAATTCTCCTCCCTTAACACAGGATGTCTGTCCCTTATACCTGGAACATGCTCCATCCTCATCTCTGAGAATTATTCTTTCAAATCTCAGATCTAGTGGCCACTTTTCACAAAGATACTTTTTTATCTATACTCTCTATATATAATCCTCAAATTATAAGCATTTATATATGATATTTACATACATGCATATACATAATACATATATGTATATACATCTATGTATACACTTTTACAGATATAATGTATACAATATGTGTATATAGGCAAGTATATGCATATAGGTAAATGCTTATATTTAAAAATCTATTTACAATGTTATGCATATGATAGATGCTTAATAAATGGTTAGGGAGTACTAAATGAATGAATACTGTATCTTTCCAGGGAAATGCAAGCTTTTTATGCTTTACTTTTATCTCTAGGACAATGCCTTGCATATACTAGAGATTTAATAAAATAGTGTTAAATTATTTTAATTATATTTTTTGCCCTTTATATTCAGCACAATGGCCATTTCCTCTTATCCTCCCTTCCCCATCCTTCTTATTTAAAATTCCCTTATAAAAATATACTTGAACAATGCCCAATGACTCTGTTATTACAGTCTCTCTCTAGCTCATTCTCTCATTCTCTCTCTCTTTTCTTCCCCCCTCTACCTAGCTCCCTCCCTCTCTCCTTCTATGTGTGTGTGTTTCATCTTAATAATTTCTTAATTTTATCTTTTATTCTCAGCAATGAGATTTTCAAACTAGATACCCACATCACGTCTGTTACTGACTAGACTGATGAACGGTCACCTAGTTGGTATGAAGCATGGTTACAGTAAGAAACAACTATAGGTGGCAGATAAAACTTTAAAATATCCACAGACATAGCTTGAAGCTGCCTGAAGAAACTTCAAAGGCCAGTTCTTTCTTTCATTCCTTTCTTTCTATATCAAAAGTTATATTGTCTTCATTTTTTATTTTAATTTTTTTAATCATTTCATTTTTTCTCATTATCCATGTAAATTAGCTTTTAAAATACAAATTTCTTTATGAATCATGTTGGGAGAGAAGAATCAGAACAAAAGGGAATAAATAGGGGAGAGAAAAAGAACCAAAATAAGAAATGAACATAACATGTGTTGATTTACATTCAATCTCCATAGTTTTCTTGTGGATTCAGATGACATTTTCTATCCAAATTAATTGGGATTGTCTTGAATCACTGAGAAGAATCAACTCATTTATAGTTGATCATCCCAAAATCTTTCTGTTATCGTGTACAATGTATTCTTGGTCCTGCTAGGTTCACTGTGTATCAGTTCATGTAAATCTTTTCAAGCCTTTCTAAAACTCAGCTTGTTCATTATTTTTTATAGAACAGTAATAATCCATTATTTTCATATTCTACAATTTATTCAGCCATTCCCCAATTGAAAGGCATCTACTTATTTTCTAATTCTTTGCTCCCACAAAAAGAATACTATATTTTTTCACTTGTGGGTCCTTTCCCCTCTTTATGATTTCCATGGGATATAGAAGCACTAGTGGTGCTCCTGGGTTAGTTTGCACAGTTTTATAGCCCTTTGGGCAAAGCATTTCACCATATTTTTCCAAAGTCTAAAAGGGAATTAGATCATTAAAAGCAGGATAAATATTGCTTAGTTGAGGGATTAACTGAACTTTACATTGTCTTGACTTGAAGGATCATGGCTTAGCTTCCCAGGGATGTTTTCAGAGCTTGGATGACCAAAAGAACTTTACTTCTGGTTTCTTTGCTTTCCCCACAGAACTTTGAACAGGGCCAGGTATTAGTCACTCAAGAATAATACATCTTTTATTTATAAAAAACAACAAAAAAAGGCATGCTGTGGCAGCTGGGGGACTGAGAAAGTCAGTGCTGGATACTGAGATCATCAAGATTTTAGGAGGGTCTCATTTAGGCTCTATAAAATGCCTCTTTGTCACCTACCATGAAATATCTTCACTTTCTGAATCATAAAGTTTTATGGAGAGAAGAGCTAATTAATGCTAATATACTACTTGTGTCTCAAATCTAAGGTACTTTGAAAAAGCAACTGTGGTTCAGACAATATTGAGAACAAGTTGAAACTTATATGTTAATGATGTGAAAAGCCTCCTGATATCAAAGGCTTTTTTTTGCCATTTGTGTTGTTTATATTAAATATTTTATTTTAAAACAAAATATTGAAACAAATTTACCACAGGACTTAAGAAATTTGTGTTTAAATCCCAGATCTGCCACTCATGACCTATAATTGAGCTGTGTAATATCTGTGCAAATTTTCTCAACTTTTTTGAGACTTGATTTACTCATCCATTAAATGAGTAGTTGGGAGAGAAGATCACTAAGGTTCCTTTATAGTCAATAAGCGATCTTATGAGCCATGCCAAATACAAATGTGAATATCTCTTATAGGATCTCATTTATGCTAACACAAATTTTCATAGTACACTAATCACCCAAATCCTAAAGGTTCAAATGAAAATCATGTACCAAGGAATTGACATGAAATAAAAGAAATAATAATAGGGAAATAAGATATAATCCAAACAGAGAAGAAAACATGCTTTTGAAGAAGAAATATGCTCTGGAGAGCACATGATGCTTTTGCTAATTCTATAGAATTAGATATGATTAATATATCTGATTATCTGATTAATATATCTTATTAATCATATTAATCAAATGAAGAACCTTAAAAAGGAAAACAATTTGCCTAAATTTGCATAGCTTTTACCTTGTTCTAAGACTTAATCAGGTCCAGGGCTCTCCTAGTACATCATAAATCATATAGGAGTGGGAGTGGAGCTTAGTAAGGAAATAAGATAGAAAATTAAAATTCTATTCTATAATTCTTAACAATGGGATCTAAGAATTGAACATCATCAAAATCATGCTATTGAATGACAAGTAAGTTGTCATTAGGATAGAGTGCTCTAGAATAGTGTTGAGGATATCTTAAATTGGCTTGTTTCTTTGGTTAATAAGATAACTGAGCAACTAGATGGTATAGTGGATAGAGTGCTCGGCCCAGAGGCAGGAATTCAAATTCAGTATTAGAAATTTATTATCTTTATGATCTTAAGTAGATACTTAGTCATTGTCTCATTTTCCTCAACTGTAAAGTGGGGATGATAATAACATCTAGATCTCAAAAATATTATGAGGATCAAATGAGATATTTATAAAAAGCACATAGTTCTGTTCCTGGTACATGTCAGTGCTATAAAAATTGTAGCTATCCAGCAGTCATGAAAACCATTTAGTACTGGCTAAAAAATAGAGTAGTTGATTAGTGGAATAGATTACTTACATAAGACACAATAGTTAATGACTATAGTAATCTAGTGTTTGATAAACACAAAAACTACAGTTTCTAGGATAAGACCTCATTATCTGATAAAAAATTGCTGGGAAAGTTGGAAAATAGTATGGCAGAAACAAGGCATTGATCAACACCTTATACCTTATACCAAGACAAGGTTGAAATGGGTTTACAATTTAAACATAAAGAATGATCCTATAAGCATACTTGGAGAACAAACGATAGTCTACCTCTCAGATCTGTGGAGAAGGAAAGAATCTGTGGCCAAAGAAGTGAATAACAGTATGAAATACAAAGTGGACAATTGTGATTATATATATATATGTATATATATATATATATATTATATATATATACACAATTTATTTTTATTAAATATGCATGAGTAACTTTTCCAACACTGAACCTTGGAAAACCCTTTGTTCCAAATTTTCCTCTCCTTCCCTCACCTCCTCACCTATTTGGCAGGTAATCCAATACATGTATACATATCTATACAGTTATCTTGCTGCACAAGAAAAATCAGATGAAGGAAGAAAAAGAAAAACTGATAAAAAAAAAACAAAATGCAAGTAAATAACAACAGAGAGTAAGAATATTATGTTATTGTTCATACTCAGTTCCCATGGTCCTCTCTCTAGGTGTAGATGACTCTCTTCATCACTGAACAAGTGGAACTGAATGAATCATCTCATTGTTGAAGAGAGCCATGTCCGAATTGATCATCATACAGTCTTGTTGTTGCCATGCATAATGATATTCTGGTTCCGCACATTTCACTTAGCATCAGTTCATCTAAGTCTTTCCAAGCTTCGCTGAAATCATCTTGCTGGTCACTTCATACAGAAAAATAATATTCCATAGCATTCATATACCATAATTTATTCAGCCATGCTCTGATTGATGGGAATCCACTCAGGTTCCAGTTTCTTGCCACATTTTTGCACATATCGGTCCCTTTCCCTCCTTTAAGATCTTTTTGTGATATAAACCCAGTAGAAACACTGCTGGATCAAAGGGTATGCACAGTTTGACTACTTTTTGAGCATAATTCCAAAGTGCTCTCCAGAATGGTTGGAACTGTTTACAATACCACCAACAATGTGTCAGTATCTCAGTTTTCTGACATCCCCTCCAACATTTGTCATTATCTTCTCCTGTCATCTTAGTCAATGTGACAGGTATGTAGTGGTATCTCAAAGTTGTCTTAATTTGCTTTTCTCTAATCAATAGTGATTTAGAGTACCTTATCATGTGATGAAAATATAGTTTCAATTCCTTCATCTGAAAATTGTCTTTTGTATATCGTTTGACCTCTTATCAATTGGAGAATGGCTTGAACTATTTTAGAAATAAGGCTTTTTACAGATCCTTTGGATATAAAAATGTTTTCTCAGTTTATTGCTTCCCTTCTAATCTTGTCTGTAGTTGTTTGTACAAAACCCATTTAATTTAAAATATTCAGAATTATATATTTTGTGATCAAAAATTTATCTCTAGTTCTTCTTTGGTCCGGAATTCCTTTCTCTTCCACAAATCTTAGACACAAACGATACCATGTTCTTCTAATTTGTTTATAATATAATTATTTATGTCTAGATCATGAACCCATTTCTATCTTATCTTGGTATATGGCTTTAGATGTGGGTCTATGCCTACTTTCTGTCATACTAGTTTTGAATTTTCCCAGCAGTTTTTGTCAAATAGTGAATTTTTATTCCAAAAGCTGGGGCCTTTAGGTTTGTCAAAGACTAGATTGCTATAATCATTGACTATTTTGTTCTGTGAAGCTAACCTGTTCCACTGATCAACTTCTCTATTTCTTAGCTATTACCAAATGGTTTTGATGACAGCTGCTTTATAATATAGTTTTAGATCTGGTATAACTAATCCACCTTCATTTGCTTTTCTCTTCATTTTTGACCTTTTGTTCTTCCAGGTAAATTTTGTTGTTATTTTTTTCTAGGCCAGAAAAATAGTTTCTGAGGAGATTGATTAGTATAGCACTAAATAAATAGATTAGTTTAGGGAGTATTGTCATCTTTATTATATTCGCTCGACCTATCCAAAAGCACTTGATTTTTTTTTTCAAATTGCTTAGATCTGACTTTATTTGTGTGGAAAGTGTTTTGTAGTTTTGTTTATATACTTCCTTACTTACCCTTGGCAGATAAATTCTGAAGTATTTTATATTATCAACAGTTATTTTAAGTGGAATCTCTCTTTGTATCTCTTGTTGTTGGATTTTGTTAGTGATGCATAAGAATGCTGATGATTTATGTGGATTTATTTTATATCTTGCAACTTTGCTGAAATTATGGATTATTGCTAATAGCTTTTAGTTGATTCTCTGAGGTTCTTTAACTATACCATCATATCATCTGCTAAAAGTGATAATTTGATTTCCTCATATAGTATATATATATAGTAGGTATACTATGATTCCTTTAATCTCTTTTTCATCTCTTATTGCCAAAGATAGCATTTCTAAAGCAATATTGAATAGTAATGGTCATAGTGGGCAACCTTGCTTCACATTTGATCTTATTGGGAATGGTTCTAGCTTATCCCTATTACATATGATGCTTGCTGATAGTTTTAAATAGATGCTACTGACTGTTTTTAAGGAAAAGTCCATTTATTCCTATACTCTCTAGTGTTTTTATTAGGAATGTGTGCTGGATTTTATCAAATGATTTTTCTGCATCTATTGAGATGATCATAAGTTTATTTTTTTTGTTAATTTTGTTACTGATATAATCGATTATGCTGATAATTTTCCTAATATAGAACCAGTCCTGCATTCCTGGTATACATACTAATTGGTCATGTTGTATTATCCTAGGGATGATTTTTTTTGTAATCTCTTTGCTAATTTTTTTAAAGATTTTTGCATCAATATTCATTAGGGAGATTGGTCTATAATTTTATTTCTGTTTTTGTCTTGCCTGGCTTAGGTATCAATACCATTTCTCTGTCATAAAAGGAATTTGGTAGGACTCCTTCAATCCCTTTTTTTTTCAAATAGTTTATATAGCATTGGAGTTAATTGTTCTTTAAGTGTTTGGTAGAATTTACATGTAAATCCATCTGGTCCTGGGGATTTTTTTATAGAGTAGATTAATAGCTTGTACTTCTTTTTCTAAAATGGGACTATTTAAGTAATTTATTTCCTCTTCTGTTAATCTGGCAGTCTATATTATTGTAGGTATTCCTCCATTGCACTTAGGTTGTCAAATTGATTGCCATAAATTTGGGCCAAATAACTCCTAATTATTGCTCTAATTTCCTCTTCATTAGTGGTAAGTTCTCCCTTTTCATTTTTGAGACCAACAATTTGATTTTCCTCTTTCCTTCTTTAATCAAATTAACTAAGTTTTATCTAATTTGTTGGGTTTTTTTCATAAAAACAACTTTTAGTTTTATTTATTATTTCAACTTTGTTTTAGTTTCAATTTTATTGATCTCTCCTTTTTATTTTTAGAATTTCAGGTTCAGTATTTGATTGGAACTTCTGGAGCCAAGATAGTGGAGATGACACACTTTTCCTTCTGACCTTCTCCCACAACTCTCAGACTCAATAGCAAATCCAGCCTCTGAATTAAGTCTGGACTGGCAGAATCTACAAATATTGTGAGTGAAACAAATTACCAGCAGAAGATAATTTTGCAGATTGCCAGGAAAGGTCAGTTTCAATTGGAAATGGGATGGAGGCAGCTAAGCTCAAGCAGCTGACCACAAATGCCAGCACAGAGTTGGGGCACTGCCCACTCCACCAGCATTGTTGCTGCTGTGGGGCGGTGCAGACTCCACGTGGTGGACAATCTACAGGAAAGAATCTACAGGAAACTACAGCAGTGTTGGCCATTCTGCCCTGGTAACAAGTCAGTAGATCATCAGAGAAGTTAAAAAAACATCTAACACAAACACAAAAGGCAAATGGTGAACCCCAAGAAGCCACACCCATACAGCACTGGGCATGAATCAGCACTGACCCAGCACAGCTGCAACCTTATAGGGGAAGCCATTGCTTGTAGAGGAAGCTTGGAAAACCTCCCCTGCACTAAAAGCAGACTTCAACATTTTAAAAAATGAGTAAAAAGTAAGGAGAACTCTGACAATGGACAGCTTCTATGGTGAAAAAGAACAGATTTCAAACCCTGAGGAGACTAAAGGCAGATTGTCTCCAGATGAAGCCCCCAAAGGTGATATAATCTGGCCCCTATCACACAAGGTTCTCCTAGAAGATATTAAAAATAATCTTAAAAGAGAGCTAGAAGAAAAATGGGGAAAAGAAAGGAAAACTCTTCAAGAGAGTATGGAAAAGTCATATAACTCATTAAATGACCGATTTGATAATTTTGAAAAAGAATACGATTCCCAGAAAAAAAGAATTTGTGGAAAAAAAAAGGAAATAATTCTTTAAGAAACAAAATTTGTAAAATGGAAAAAAATTCCATAGAACAAAACAACTCACTTAAAAATTCAATTGGAAAATTACAAAATGAAATAAAAAAGTAAATGAAGAAAATATTTCACTAAAATTCAAAACTGAACAAATGAAAATGAATAAACAAATGGAAATGAGACAACAAGAACCAGTCAAGCAAAACCAAATATATATATATATATATATATATATGTATGTGTACATATATATATATATATATATATATATATATACCTAATTGGGAAAACAACTGACCTAAAAAATAGATCTAGGAGAGACAATCTAAGGATTACTGGATTTGCTGAAACCCATGGTGAAAAAAAAACAGCTTAGACACCATTTTTTCAGGAAATTATCAAAGAGAACTGCCCAGATGTCATAGAATCAGAAGGCAAAATGACCATTGAAATAATTCACCACACACCTCCTGAAGGACAATGCAAAGAAGACATGGGAAAATAGAATAAAAACAAATTGGGATCTAAATAATCTCATCCTAAAAAATGAATGGATGAAACAGCAAATCATAGACACAACAAATAATTTCATCCAAGAGAATGACAATAATGATACAACAGAACCAAAATTTCTGGGATACAGCCAAAGAAGTAATAAGGGGAAATTTTATATCTCTAGATGCTTACTTGCATAAAATAGAGAAAGAAAAGATCAACGGACTAGGCTTGCAACTAAAAAAATCTAGAAAAAGAACAAATTAAAAACTCCCAATTGTGATTATATTAAATTAAAAAAGTTTTGTTCAAACAAAACCAATGCAGCCAAGATTAGAAAGGAAGTGGAAAACTGGGGAAAATTTTACATCAAGAATTCTGATAAAAGCCTAATTTCTAAAAATACATAGAGAATTCATTCTAGTTCATAAGAATACAAGTGATTCTCTAATTGATAATTTATCAAAGGATATGAACAATTTTCAGACAAGGAATTAAACTCATTTTAGTTATATGAAAAAAAATGTTCTAAATCAGTATTGATTAAAGAAATGTAATTTAAAACAACCCTGAGGAACCACTACACAAATCTCATATTGACTAAGATGACAGGTAAAAATAATGATAAATGTTGGGAATGATGTGGTAAAACTGGGACACTAATACATTGTTGGTAGAGTTGTGAATTGATCCATCCATTCTGGAAAGCAATTTGGAACTGTGCCCAAAGGGTTATCATATTGGGTATTTGTATATACCCTTTGATCCAGCAGTGATACTCTTTGATCCAGCAGTGTCTTCACTGGGCTTATATCCCAAAGAGAACATAAGAAAAGAAAAGGCTCCACCTTTGCAAAAATGTTTGTGACAGCCCTTTTTATGGTGTCAAGAAACTGGAAACTGAGTAGATGCTCATCAATTGGGGGATGGCTGAGTAAGTTATGGTATATGTATCTTATGGAATATTACTATAAGGAATAAATGATTTATGTTCTCGGACAATTAGTTTTGACTGCTATACTAGAACTGCAACACAAGAATTGCTATAGATAACCATGCACTGATGAATTATCATCTATTTTGTGATCATAATAGGAAAATAGAAAAAAAAACATTTTTCTCTGTTAAAAATGTCAAAGATTTAACACTTTCTATAAAGCTTTTAGTCCATGAGCCATGCATAAGCAGATAGAGATCTTGTTGTATTCAGAATATCAAAATCTGATGGGGAAAATCTTTACATGGCATCACTAGTAGGGTTCACAAAATAATTTTAGTTAATGACCCAATGGACATTGTCCATCATGTAAAACTAAGAAATTGGCTTTTAATAATTATTTTAAAGTGCTTACAAACACACAAAAACCCATGATTAAAAGATATTAATTATACTTGGAGAAACAGGTTCAAGCTTTCCTATAGTTCCATTTTGATAAAAAAAAATGTGACAATGATGGATAATCTGAATCATTGTGGATGTTTGCGTTCCAAGAATTAATTAACTCATTTGAAATGTTGTTTGTTAAATTTTATTCTTCCCTCAAGACTGTTTTGGTAAAATTAAATATATTAAAGATGAAAATGAAGAATTCAATGAAAATGCCTTGATCCAGTAAGTTTCAATATCAACAGATATGCATGGAAATACCATCAATTTTACTATACCTGAGGATTCAAACTACCAGTGTGATAGAAATTGAGGGAATGTCATAGAGGGCTTCTAACTGGAACACGGAGACAAAAATATGTATGTATAGTGCATTATTCAGAAATACATTTACATATTGAAGTAAAATTTTGAATATAATATATTGTGTATACATGCATATATACATATAATTTCTTATCATAACTACTTAACATGTTGTGTATACATACATAAATACAAATGGTTTTTTATCATAACTACTTCATGAAATATGGTCTCATCAAATATCAGATTTCAAAAGGTCATAGATCTAAAGCTAGAAAAGAAATCAGAGTATCAGAGTTCATTCAGTCCAGTCCACTCATTTGACAGTTGAAGAAACTGAGGTCTAACATAATTAAGTGACTTATCCAGTGTCATAAAGACAGTAAAAACAAAGACAGTATTTGAACTCCAACTCCAGAGACATATTATATATATATATATATATATATATATATATGAGTATATACATGTGCTTATACATATTTGTATATAGATGACAACTGTGTGTATATATAGAAACACTAACAGCATATTTTACATATACTTAAAATTTTATTTTATTTTTATTAATGTTTGTAATTCCTCTGTCAGTGTTGATAGCAATCCATCTACATCTGCCCATCCTTTATTTCTCATTATTATATCCTCACATAAATATATAAATTATACATAAAGATCCAGCCTATTTTGATGCCATTTGACATTACAGAGATTACAATAGATTACTCAGGTTGTCCACCAGTTATTCATTGTTCTCATCATATTCCTGACCTTTATTTTTTTTTCTCCAGTCATATATCTTATTCTTTTAAGCCACTTTTTTTCTGTATCAGTGATGTGTCATTTTTACTCACATGTATGATACACTTTCTCATTGCCCTTTAGATGATCCTCAACTAGGCTTCTTGAGCAACTGCCATATTTTATGATTCTCAGCCACAGAATAATAATCAAAGAACCTATATATTAAAAAGGTTGGCCCTTTATATTTGGAAAATTTTAGGATTATTAAAAGCACAATTTGATTTCATTGTCAAGAAAAATCTCTGATATTCTTTCCAATAAATATTAGATTTTTGTTATAGTTTGTTATTCATTCTTGGTGACTATCCAAATATAATAGGTGCATTAGTCATTCATCATTCATCTAACTCCATATCATAGTCTGGACAATATACATTCTTAATCTATTTGTTTTTCCCTTCCTTAGTGGAAACTCATTTAGGTGATTATGAGTGTCATTTCAGAGACTCTGCAGTTCTGAAAATCTTGATAAAAATCGTTAAAATAGCATCCACATTGCAAGTTGAGTGGATGTCCATCAGTTATAGTATGAATATATATCCTCTAAATAAGCTGTGATATATGAATGTCATGGAATATTATTGTTCTTTAACAAATGAACAGGCTGATTTCAGCAAAGCCTAGAAAGACACGCTGAGTGAAATGAGCACAGCCAAGAATACACTGTACATTTTCACAACAAGATTATGTGATGATCAACTCCGATGGACTTGGTTCTTCTCAGCAATGCTGATAATGTTTCAAGACAATTCCAAGAGAATTGGAAAGGAAAATGCCATATGTATCCAGAGAGAAGACTGTGGAAATTGAATGTGAATAAAAGCATATTATTTTCACCTTTTTATGTTCGTTTATTTTTTTCTTTTTTTATTAATTTTTCTCTTTTTGGTTTGATTTTTCTTTTGTAACTTTTCAAATATGGAAATGTTTTTTAAAGAATTGTATATCAATTTCCCTTCTGTCTTGGGGAAGGAGCAGGTAAGAGAGGGGAGGACAAAATTTTGGAACACAAAATCTTGTAAAAATAAATGTTAGGGGCAGTTATGTGACACAGTAGATAAAGTACCAGCCCTAAATTCAGGAAAATCTGAGTTCAAATCTTGTCTCAGACACTTAACGCTTCCTATCTGTGTGACCCTGGGCAAGTCACTTAACCCCAATTGACTCAGTTAAAATTTTTTTTTAAATGTTAAAATTATCTTTTTAGTGTATTTGAAAAAATAAGCTAATATTTTAAAGTATTGACCACAAAGCCTCTCACTGAGTTTTTTTGTTTTCCAAGCGTAAGTTAGAGAGTTTTAAGTTAGTTTTAAGTTAGTTTTAAGTCATTACATTTTAGTGCTCATTTTGTGTATTCTCTTGTTGCGGGGAAGTGAGATCAACTGGAAAATTGATATGTGCAATCCTTTAACCCAGAAAGACCACTACTAAGTCTATCTAATAAAAGAGATCATAAAAAGAAAAAAAAAGGACCAGGCACAAAAATATTTACAGCAATTTCATGTGTTTTTGTGTATGTATATTTGTTTATGTATATGTATATTGGTTTTGTGTGTGTGTGTGTGTGTGTGTGTGTGTGTGTGGTGGCAGCAGAAATCCGGAAATACCCATTAATCAGGGAATAGCTGAACAATTTGTGGTCTATAAATGTAATGGAATATTATTGTGCTAAAATAAATGATGAGTAGGCAGATTTCAGAACTATCTGGGAAGACTTGTATGAACTGACACAAAGTGGAGTAAGCAGAACCAGGAGAACATTGTACACAGTAACAGGACAATTGGACAGTGATCAACAATAAAGAACTTATTTCTTCTAACCAATGCAATCATTCAAGTCAATTCCAAAGGACTCATGGTGGAAAATGCTATCCACATTCAGAGAAAGAATGGATGGACACTGAAAGAACATCAAATTATGTTATTTTAACTTTTTTATCTTTTTTATGGCTTTATTTCCCCTTTGGGCTGTTTATTCTTTTACAACATGATTAATATGGAAAAGATGTTTTACATTACTTCAAATATCTATTTAATTTTTTTGTCTTTTTTTCCTCCTAAGAGGAAAGGGAGGGAGGGAGGAGGGAATACATTTAGAACTCACTGTAAAAAAAAAAATGAATGTTAAAAATTGTCTTTACATAATTTGGAAAAACAAAATACTATTTAAAATAATTCATATATGCAACAGTAAAACTAAATAAGGGGATGAAGTTCATCATCACTGTGCTCACTCTCTTAGTCTAGTCAGTTTTGGGATTTTAGTTCAGTGTTTTCACAATATTCATCTGTTTTAGAAACTTAGAGAAAATATGCAAACACAATTACTCAGCTCATATGGCATGCTTCAGTTTATCTCTCTTAGGAAGACTATAGGTTAATAGTACATACAAATACAAAAAGAAAGATGAAATAGCCAGGAGCTACTGGTTCCCATCTGTGTCATACCTATCAATTTCAACTCTTCTAGTTCATTTTTCTGTGGTCTTTTTACCAAATGTGAGCTGCTTATCTCCCTGTAATTTCCTTAGAGCATTCTCTCTAGTTTGTCCCCATTATCACCTGATTGGCTTCATACCTGTAGGGTTACTTGTAAGTTCAAACCTTTGATAAGCAAGAATTTATGAAGTGCTTATTTTATATAAGGAACATGTTTCCCAAATAGGAAAGCACCTACTATGTGTGAGACACTGATATTAACTGGAAATACACACACACACAAACACACACATATACACACACACACATACACACACACACACACAAAAAAAAAAACTATACTTGTGTGGAGCTAATTGTTTGCTTTAGAAGACAACATACAAATAATATGTATATATACACAAAACAAAAGTAGTACAAATTGGGGATGCTCTCCAAAGCTAGTTATCAGTCAGTGAAGCTAAAGATGAAGATGATGAGGTGGAACAATTGAAACATGATGAACTAGAAAGACACAGAGGTAGGAGATATCACATATTTTTGCATGAGCTGATTTCCTACACCAAATAAGTAAATACATGAGAAGTAATCAGAACAAATGATTCTTACACTGGTATGAGAACTAGCTTCTATGATTTTTCTATTCAAGAAAACGTGAGCCGGAAATGTTCAAATTTCTCCATCTGTTCCTGTCTGCATAATTTCCTGTGGTCCTATCACTGAGATTTTTTGTATTTAAAGCTTAGAACAACATATATTAGTTATTATTATATATATATATATAATATGCATGTTATACATATTATATATTAGCTACATAAAAACAATAGTTGACCAAAAATTGTGTTGTTATCATGGAAAGATATGTTAATAACTTACTGGCCTCTTTTCTCCTCTTCCATCATCTTTTGTTCTCTTACTCCTAACTAGTGACACATGTGTGTGAAGGGTTCCATGGCCAGTGGCATATAGCATGGCAGCCAAAAATGAAAATGAGATTTTCAAGTATCTTAACAAGAATATGACTTCTTAAATTAATGAAAGGTTCAACAACTATTTTACACCCTAGTCAAATAGTTCTGGTAATCACAGTTTAAATTTAATTGTTTAATAATAAACAATTATTCAGAGGAGACAAAAATGGCAGAAGGGAGAGAGAGCTTTGGGTCCATGTCATTGGTTGACTTGTTGAATGAACCATAGAGATATTTATTATGGTGAAATAATGAAAAGATGATTTGGGGCACACAAGATCTTCATGAAAGCATTGATAATGAGCTCACATGGAAGAAGGATTAGACTTGGCTATTTGTCTCCAGAAGACAGAGCCAGGAACAGAGGGTGAAAGATGCAAATGGTGTTAATAAGCAAACAAATTTTATTAACAATCAGAGAATATAGCAGTGGAATAGGCTGCCAGGATACCTTGAGAAGTCCCAACATTGAAGGTTTTTTAAGTGAAGGCTGGATGACTATTTGTCAAGTATATTAGAGTAGGGCTTCCTTTTCAGCATGAGCCTAAGTGGTCACTGAGGTAGATTCCAAATCTAAAATTCTGTGATTCTGGCTGTCCTCGTTGAGTAAACTCGTTCTTTCAATGAGTACCATTGGTATTAAAAGCAGTGGGGACAAATGGAGACGATCCCATCTCAATGAATCAACCAAATGATAAGTATATATTAAACACAGGTCCTCCATCAGCTAGCATCACATCATCCATATATGAAACTATCAGTTATAATAAATGGAGAGTTTTTGAATGCTGTGGATAAGTTCACTTATCTTGGTCGTATATTTTCTAGGGATTTACACATTAATAATGAGGTTGACACATTGCCATTGCTAGCTCAGTGTTTGGGGAGGCTTCAAAGGTAAGTCTGGGAGAGAAGTTTTAGACTGACTACCATACTGAAGGCCTACAAAGAACTCATTGTTGCATACCTGTGAAACCTGGCCAATAAACTAAATTGTTTATATTTGAATTATAGTAGGAAGATTCTGAAGATCACTTTGCAGGCTAAAATAGCAGACACTAAGGTCCTTTATCAACCTAAACTATCAAGCATTCAAACTCTATTGCAGAATGCAACAACATTGGGCTGGCCATATTGTTCAAATATCAAATGTATCCTTGCTAAAAAGACTATTTTGTGGAGAACTCACTCTGAGCAAACACTCAAAGGCTATTGGAAAAAAACAATATAAGGACACTTTGAAGAACTTTAGAATTGATTGTATGACATGGGAGACACTGTCACAGGATTGCCCAGGATGTGTACTCTCATCAGAGAAAATGCTGTTCTCTATAAGCAAAGCAGAATTGAATTAGTCCAGAAGAAACATGAGATGTGTAAAATTAGAGTCCAGCCCAAATGTTCATATGGATTGTTGGTGTCTGACTTGTGGATGAGCACTTGGAGCCCATATTGGTCTGATCAGTCGCAGTGAAACACACTAACTTGACCCTAACATTGTGATGGCCTCTTCAAGAACAGAAAACAACCAGATATGTTAATTACCAACTATTCACTTTATCAGCAATTTTTTAAGTTCTAAGCATAAAAAGAAGAAGTAAAAGTCTCTGACATTGGGAAACTGACATTCTAGTTTGAGATCCAACATGAACTGATTTTATGTGTGTGAATACATAATAAATGCAAAATGAATGCAAGGTAATTATGGAAGGAAGGAGCTCTGATAAAGGGATCAGGAAGGACTTCATGTAGAAGGGTCTGAATGTAAATCAGATATTGAGGGGAAAGAATTAGAAAAGACATTCCTGAAATGGAGAATAACCAAGCAGGAAACAAAGACTTAAAGTAAAATATTGTATGTGAAAAGTAGAAAGCAGATCAATGTGATTTGACCATAGTGAATATTGAGGGGAACACTACATAGAGAGACTAGAAAAATAGGCTAGGGCAATGTTGTAAAGAGTTTAAAATAATAAAAAGATTATTTAAAATAATAAAATAAAAAAAGGGTTTTTGTTTGATCTTAGAGACAAATATGAGGTTAGTGAGGAGGGTGGGGGTGGAAAAAAATCTGTAATGGATTATGAAGAATATAGTCTAGGGCCAGTGTAGAGGGAGGTACAGTGAGGTAAGGAGACTGAATACAAAACTTCTAAAATTGCCAAGGAGAAAAATAATTAGTACTTGAATTATTAACTAATATTGCTGAGATTATAAATAAGACCCGTTAACTGATTTGTTATGTGGACTAAAGAAGAATGAAGAGTTGAAGATGCCATGAAGATTGTGAACTTGGGTAGCTTGAGAGATGGAGGGACCGAGTTGGTCCTTAATAATAATAGTTCAGAAAAAAAATATGAATTGATAGGAAAATGCAAAGAATTCTGTTTTGCCCGTATGTTGTTTTGAGTTACATCTGGGTCTTACTGGCCAGAATATAGTAGATTATTCAGGACTAAATTTCTAAGGAAATACTAGGACTTATTTGTAATGTTCTGGTTGATTTTCTGGAGGTCTCTGGACCAGCCTTTGTTTCAGCAGAGTAATCACCACAAGAATAGCCAGGGATAAATGTGTCTCTGAGTCTGTTCTAGTCCCCCAAGGTTGAGTTTTTCTCAATTTATATGCAGTATACTGAGTATAAATCAATCATTATATCACTAGGGAACCCTTATTTGTTGTAAGATTAAATCAATCATACTGAACTAGAGAACTATTAATCACCATGGTAAACTAGATAACCATTGTCTTATCATTTCAACTGACTTAACACCTTGTACGAATCCTTGTTTCAAGTACAGAGTTCTGGCCCATAATACTTGTTAAATAAATCTGAACATCATCTGATTAATAGGGATAATCAAACTTATAGGAGATGAGATCAGTATGTGAAAGAGAATCCATAGGGAAAAAATGAAGAAGGCCTAGGAAAAAGTTTTGGGTAAAAACTCACATTCAATGGCCGTGATCCATCAGAAGAGACAAAAATGATCAGACAGGTGGTGAGATAATTGGACAGTACAGTTCTATAACAATATAAGGAATATAAGGAAAAGGAAGTACCCAAGATGAAAATGTGTTGACTAAGATCAGATCCAATAGATAGTTTGTTAAGAGTGAGAACTGAGAAAAACCCCTATGATCTGGAAATTAAGAGATCTGTTTAATTTCAGAAAGCGGTTGAATTGAGCAGCAATATTTGATACCAAATTGTAGAAAGTTTAGAAAAAAGTGAGAAGAGAGGATGTGAAGGAACATTGTTTCATTGTTTGTACATCCCACTCACAAAGGGATTCAGCTCAGGACCAGAGTCGAGATATAAGATAATAGTAGTAGAGAAAATTGGATTCCATGTGTATAAACTTCTTGGTCATATTTGCAAGTGACTTAAAACAAAAGAAAAAGAAAGGGAGGTATTTCATGTTAAAAAAGCAGGTGGGGGTATTAGGATCTTGCTGTAAAAGAGAGGTATGAGATATAGAGTTCATACAGAGTAATTGTACTTGGGGAGGAAAGGGACTATTTCTTCAAAATACACTAGAGTAAATGAGAAAATGGCATGAAAGGATATTAGGAGTTTGTAAGGTGAAGATGAGGGAAAAAGAGGAGCTTCTCATGGGATAGGAGCGTTCCTTTTCAAAAAAAAGCAACAGGCAAAGGTCTCAGATAAGAAAGTTATAGTGGGATGTTTAGTGGATGATATAGAAGAGTATAGGATGGAGAATTAATTACACATAAGTAGAAACATATTGCTCTTCTGTGATAGTGACAGAATTGAATTATGAAAACATAAACTTATAATGGATTTCATCAGCTCAGTTTTTTTTTTTCATTTTCTCCACCTCTGTCTAAAAGAATATGAGTAGAAACAAAGGAGGCAAGTGGTAGGTTGAATTTCAGCAAGGAACAAGTGGCAATATAAAAAAAGAGCAAAGACTGCAAAAATAGAAGATAATATAAAATTGAATTGGTTTACAGGAGTTCCAAGAATGGATTGGAAGAAGAGTACCACAAAGGAGGTGTAGCATTCCGTCAAAATAATAAGAACATGAAATGATTGGAAATTATGGTAAAAATAAAGTATATTCTTTGTCTGACACATTTTGAAGAGGAATGACACAGACCTTCCTTTGAGAGGAATGCATTATCAGACCAATGGTATCTTTCTGCCTTGGAAATAATATCTGTAAGAAATTTTTCATGTTAAGTTTATTAACTTAATAGACTCACTTATGCACTGATAGGCTTTATACTTTCCCATGTTTTGTTTTCAAAATTCAAGGTTTCTTAAAGTCTACTTCAAGTCCCAAAATCACATAAAGCTAGATTTCATATCTTTTGGATTAAAATCAATTATGACCAACAACACACAAAGAATGAGTTATAAAAAGCTCTTGAAATTCATTTTCTGCTGAGGAAAGTGATTTGAGTTGAAGTACATTTTAATGATCCTCTACAACAAATTTATCTTTAATCTTTGAAGATTCACCTAAAATTTATTGGGAGATGCATAAAATTGTTTGCATAAAAGCATTTTTGTGAATTACGCAATCAAAATAATTTTCTTGATTCAAAGCAATATCTCCTTATCTTAATTTAAAAGAATCTTCACAAAGAACCCAATTTTCTATAATAAAATCGATTTTTGTAGCTTTATAATATTTCCAAGCAACTATTATTAGAAATACTATTCAAAGGTGTAAAGACAGCATCTATTCCTATTAAAATACTAGAGAGCACAGAAATAAAGGCAGCTTTCCTTAAAATAATAAGCAGTATCTACCTAAAACCTATAGCAAGCATTATTTATAGTGGAAAGAAGCTTGACAGATTCCCAATAAAATCAAGGGTGAAACAAGGATTCCCATTATCACCATTACTATTCAACATTGTACTAGAAATGTTAGCTTTAGCAATAAAAAAGAAAAAAAGTAAAGAAATTAAAATAGGTGATAAAGAAACCAAACTATCACTCTTTGCAGATGATATGACGATATTCTTAGAGAATCTTAGAAAATCATCCAAAAACTTAATGGAAACAATTCACAGCTTTAGCAAAGTTAAAGGATATAAAATAAATACACACAAATCATCAGCATTTCTGTATATTACTGACAAAGCCCATCAGCAAGAGATAGAAAGAGAAATTTCATTTTAAATTACTGTAGACAATATATATATATATATATATATATATATATATATATATATATATATTACTAGGTTGAGGTTTACCTGCCAAGACACACCCAAGAACTATATGAACACAATTACAAAACACTTCTCACACAAATAAAATAAGATGTATACAATTGGAAAAATCTAGATTGTTCATAGGTAGGCTGAGTTAATATAATAAAAATGACAATTCTGCTTAATTTTTTCTATTTGTTCACTTTCAGGCCAATTAAACTCTCAAAACATTATTTTATAAAATTAGAAAAAATAATGACACAATTTATCTGGAAGAACAAAAGGTCAAGAATATCAAGGGAATTAAAAAAAATACAAAGGATGATGATTTAGCAGTACCAAACCTAAAACTATATTACAAAGTAGACATAATCAAAACAATTTGGTACTGATTAAGAAATAGAGTTTTTGATCAGTGGAATAGGTGAGATATATGTGACATGATAATCAAGGCCTATCGCAATCTAGTATTTGACGAACCTCCAAACTCCTGTTTCTGGATAAGAACTCACTATTTGACAAAAATTTCTGGCAAAACTGGAAAATAATGTCAGAAACTCAGCATAGACCTACATCTCACAGTCCATACCAAAATAAGGTCAAAATAGATACATGAATTGGACATAAAGGATTGTATCATAATCAAATTAGGAGAACAAGAAATAATTTACCTTTGGAGAATGGAGGAATTTATGACCGATGAAGAACTAGAGAATATTATGAAAAAATGGAGAACTTTTATTATAATAAATTAACAAGATTTTGCACAAACAAAACAATCAGAAAGAACATTAAAGGTAAAATACAAAGTTGGGAAAAATCTTTACCACCAGTATTTCTGACAAAGGGTCTCATTTCTAAAATATATAAAGAACTGTGTCAAATTTATAAGAATAAAAGTCATTTCCCAATTGATAAGTGTTCATAGTTTATAAACAGATAATTTTCAAATGATGAAATTAAAGCCATTTTTAGTTATGTGGGAAAATTCTATAAATCACAACTGATTAGAGAAATGCAAATTAAAACAACTCTGAGATGCTACTTCTCAGCTTTCAGATTGGCTAAGATAACAGGAAAAGATAATGATAAATATTGTGGGGATGTGAGAAAACTGGGACACTAATACATTGGTGGTAGGATTATGAAATATTCCAACCCTCCTGGAGACGCATCTTGCTCAAAAGGCTATAAAACTGTGCATACCCTTTTTCCAGCAGTGCCATTCCTGGTGCTATATCCCAAGGAAATCATAAATAAAGGAAAATGACCCATGTTCACAAAACTGTAGCAGCTCTTTTTGTAGTAGCAAAGAATTGGAAAAGGAATAGACGCCCATTAATTGGGGAATGCCTGAAGAAGTTGTGATATATGAAGATAAATGGAATCTTATTATTCTATAATAAATAATGAACATGCTGATTATAAAAAAGCCTAGAAAGATTTAGATGAACTGATGCTGAGCAAATCAAACATAACTAGTTATACATTGTATAAAGTGACAGCAAGAATGTGTGATGATCAACTATGAAAGACTTGATTCTTCTCAATGGTTCAGTGATCCAAAGCAATCCCAATAAGACTTTGGGCAGAAAATGCCATCTGCATCCAAAAAAAGAATTTAGGAGACATATGTTTGGAATTCACAGATGGGTTTAGTGTCTCTCAGTTATCCTCCACCTGATTTAGAGCATCAGCAGAGTTCACTAGGATGTGGCCCTTGAACATACTACACCTCTTAGGAGTCACAGGTGAGAGTTGTAGGACTCAATAGACACTAAAGGTAGAAAGAAGTTCTCACAACAGAGATATTACTTTGATCCATAACCATTAACCAATAAGCAGAGACAAGAGAGGGCAGGAAAAATAAGAACACAAATTTATCCCAGCCAAGTGAATGAAGGAATAAAATTGATGAGGATTATTGAAGAATTTAGGGTTAGATGTGTATACAGGAAGACAATCTAGATATAGAAAGTCCATAAGGTACTATCTCAAGAAAACAAGGTGAAAGAATCTTGGTTGTAAGAGAAGGTGCACAACTGTCAAGTACTTACATAAAAGTAATATGAAAGAAGGATTTGAGTTTTTTTGTTTGTTTATTTGTTTGTTTTTTGTTTTTTGTTTTTGACTGGCCATAAAGGGTCAAAATAAGACAAAAGGATGAAAGATACCAAGAGGCAAACATAGGCTTAACATTAGGGGGATTTTAAGTTAAGCATCTGAAAGTCTAGATATTTAGATCTGGAAATCAGGTGTGAGAAGATAATTAAACCAGTGGGAGTTGATGAGGTGAATGAGAGCGGAAAAGAGAAGAAAGACAAGGTCAAAGTCATAGAGAAGAAACATGGCTATTGATCGAAGACAATCCTTCAATGGAGCCTACAGAATGGTCAAGAAAGAACTAAGTCATGAAAAGATGAGGAGAAAGACTATGAAGTAGCAAAGTATGTTCAACAGTTACAAAATCTAATGAGACATCAAAAAGAATTAAGACTGAGAAAAAGAACATTCAATTTGTCAAAAAAGAAATCATTAACTATAACAGATATATGAAGATAGATGCCTTCTACATCCTGAGAAAAAAACTGATAAATAAAATTATGTATATAGTATCACACATTGGATACAAGCATCCCATGTTCTAAAAGCCCTCACAACTCTAATATTCCATGTCTGAGTTTTAGGACTGTCTACCAATTTGAATATTACATATTCTATTTTAGAATTTCTCTTATACTTCTGATGTCATCAATTTTATGAGTTGACAAATGAATGCATGACATAACTCTGTTCACACTGTGAACTCTCATTTGTGGATGAGGCTCTGGAAAGTCTTTCTATATGACACTAATTAGTCAATATAAATTTAGACAAAGAAAAGGAAAAAGATTGAAATATCCTTGCATTATCCCAAAACATGGAATGGACTCATAATTAGAGAAAAGTTTTTTTTTTTTTTTAACTTTGATTTGATTTTCTCTACTGGCCACAAATAATAAAGGGAAAAAAATCTTCAGTGTTGCAGAGGAATTTGGAATTGTCTATGAATTCCAATGATATTGTAGGTAAACCATGAATCCTCTTTATAGTACATCAGGAAAGTGATTCTTTGTCTCCCTTTGAAGTTCTTTGATAGTGGGAAACACAATATCTTCTGAGACAGCCCATTCCCCCTCTGGATAACTCTTTGTATTAAGCTTTGCCTCGTTGTGTTTACTCTGAAAATTATTTGAGATCCCCTAATACACTCGTTAAGCCCAAGGAGCTTACATCCAATCAGGGAAAACAAGATGTAGTAATAATAGTAATAGCTAATAGCTATAGTAATAGCTAAATAATAGTAAATAGCTAATAGCCATTACTTATGTGATATCAGAAGTAAAGATGAGACCTAAAATAAAATCAAGATATAGTTTTTATCAGCAGAGAGATGAAAATTGAAATTGACAACTGATGAGAACACCAAAATAAATAACATATATAAAGAAAAGCTCCTCCAGAAGGCCCTGGGATGTAATGTCCAGGCTAGTTTTCTGGAGGACCTGAGAACCAGCTTTGATCTTAGTGCAGGAGACATGAGAGCCACCATGAGGCTGGTTAAAGATAGAATGTCTATCTTCTAGTCTTTGTTAGCCCTTTTATACCTTATTGTAATTATATCATTACACCACATTGAGTATGTGTGAACTCAAGAACTATTACATCACCATGCTCAGTACTAAGTGTATATGTGAACTAGAGAACCATGATCTCCATCACTTCCACTGAGTTAACACCTTTGTTTCAAGTATATTTCTCCAAAGTTCTGTTCTCTATCCTGGGGTACAAGGCAGATGGTGGAAATGGCATATATGGTAATCTAGATAGGAAAACAGGTAGAGGAAAACCTGAGACAGGACTAGTGTATCCAGGACAATAGGGTGGTTAATAGTTTAAAATGCTACAGAGAGATGAAATAATGAGAAGAAAAGACAACATTGATTTCTCCAATTAAAAGCTCATAGGTGACTTGGAAGGTATCAGTTTTAGATGAGTGATTATTAGAGGTTCCAGATTTGTGGGTATTTAGGTCCTAAATTTAAAATAATGAACTCTTTATAGGTGCAAGATGAGATGTAAAGGATTCCATTCTTGACCTGGAATCTTGAGAGACCTGAACTGAAATGTCAGATCTAATATTAGCTAATTATAGGCCAAGAATAAGTCATTTAACCTCTCCAAGAGTTAGTTTTCCCATCTGTTATATGGACCTAAAAATAATTTCAGTTTTTACATTATGTGGCTTTTGAGAGAATAAAATAATAGAATGAACATAATGTTTTATTTGTAAGTAAGTAAGTTGAGGGAAGGCCCTTCCCCCATAGAGGACACTAGAATAGCTACTGATAGAGTTAGAAGGGAATGTGATCTCATATATCATGTCTCCCTCCTTTCTAATTTTGCAGATGAAAGGTTAAAATACTTAATGTCACACAAGTTTAAGAGATATTGCTGGATTATAACAACAGTTTCTCTAGTCTCAAATACTCTTTCATCTACTATATGGAAACCATCTCTTGGGATGCTCTCCAAATTTATCCAAAACTGGACGATCCTGTGAGCACTGTCCACTGACTCCTATTGGCCTATGTCCTGCTCCACTTTTCCTTATTTTCCAGAAGCCTGCCTCCCAAATTGTGTTTGAATCAAGTGCATTTTGCTTCTACCTATTTATCTCTGTCCAGACAGTGAACATTCATTGATTCCACAATCCAGCTTAAAAGTCATTTCCTTTATCAGTTAAGAACACTTTGTGATTGAATCAATCAATTAGAACTAGATGTGAACAAGGCCTTAAAATCTCCTGAGATCAATCAAAGACATTTCAATTAGATGCAACAGAAAGTCTGCTCTGATCTGGGGAAAGAAATCGGTCATGCCAGACAAACTTGTATCAATGCAGGAACCAATTTTGAACAAGGGAATAGTTTGTAGTGGCTGACCCATAGCAAAAAGACAACTTGTGAAGAGAGAAAGAGCAGATGGGACTGAGCTGTGGCAGAGAAGGAGAAATCAAGGAAAGATCCCAGCTTTGCCAACATCTTGGAGCAGACTTCACTGACAGCCACCTGGGCAGTCCAACACCTCCACATTGAAAAAAGTTCCAAGGAAAAGCTTGATCTTTCTTTACCAGTTCTTTCTGGTGTCTATCTATCAGCACACACCGTGGCTGCTTCTTTCAGTTAGTCAATACATCTTTCTTAAGCATAGTGCTAAGGGTTGAGGAGGTAAAGAAAACCAAAAGACAGTGTCTGCTCTAGAAATCTGCTCACACTCTAATGATGGAGACAATCTGAAACAGCTACGTACAAACCAGCCGTAGACAGGATATATAAGAAAGAACCAGCAAAGGGAAGGCCCTAAAATAAAGGTAGAGCTGGTAATGGTTTGCTGTGTAAGATTTACCTACATCTTTCTAGTCACCTTATTTTTTTTCATAATACAAAGGAATCAGGGAGTTAGAAAGAGACAAATGCAAATGAAGAGGGAGCCCAAGGCTTCTCTGGCAAAGCATTTTAAAATTTTCCTCACTAGGGGATCAGAGCAATTGTGATCATACTTTTAATTTTCATTGAATATAAACTCCCTAAAGCAGCAGTGGAAAAGAACCACATGGGCCTGACAAGCCATTATATTTTCCCCAGACTTAAAACAAGTAAATTATAGTAACAAGATGTTACATATACATGTTCTCTCTTCTATTACAAGGTGAGATGCTTGGAGGCAGAAATTGTTTTTGTCTATCTTTGCCCAACACTAAGCACTGTGTCTGGTACATAGTAATAACTTGATATATGCTTGTTCAATGATTGATTGAAAGAATTATTATTTAGGCTTATTTAAATCAAGGAGCTTTGAGAGTAGCTAAATGGCACAGGGAATAGAATCCTGGGCTTGGAATCAAGAAGACTTGTCTTCCTGAAATTAGATAAATACTCAAGTATTTACTGGCCAGGTGACTCTGGGCAAGTCGCTTTGTTTTCCTCAGTTTCCTCATCTGCAATATGGTAGAGAAGGAAATGGCCAACCACTCTGGCATCTCTGACAAAAAAAATCCCTCAAAGAGGTGACAAAGAGTCAGATATTACTGAAAGAAGAACACATAATAAAATTGGTTCATTATTGACCCAACATCCCTTTCTGAAAGTATAAAAACAATGTCTCTCTTGTCATAGTTCTCAATGACACTTGAACATTTGACAAGGAAAATAATAGAAAGAAAAAAAACTCGAAAGGCTGCTGGGCAATACACTACAGAAGTACATTCTTCTTATAAATCTGAGATCTGGGAGAAAGGATAAAGAAGAAAACTTATATTCTCTTGAATTGTGACTGATGAGGAAATCATGGTGCAGGCAAAAAAAAAATCTCCACAAATGGAAAAATCAGTATATTTTCTTGGAGGTCATCGTGAAGTTTAATTTAGTTTTTAAATACAAAAATGAAACATCAAGTACTTTCATTGTGGTAGGTTTGGGTGTTTGTAATAGAATGGACCTTTTTTGATTCTTGACTTGTTTGTTTTGATATCTCCATAGATCTGGATTTTTCAGTCTGGCACAGAAGCTTTGACCAATTCTGTTTCCCTTACCTGGGCCGGTTCATTTGTCTATAGAGAACCTGATGCTCTTCTCTTCTGTACTCATCCTCTTGAGAGGCTCATGATATTGATGATGGACTTGCTGCAGGTACCTGATTTACATTTGCCCTATTGCAGCTCAGAACTCCAGAGTGCAAGGGATCTACTAGTCTCCCCATTGTAATTACCACTGTATCCTACCACCTCAGTGAACACGTTCTTGAGTTTTTTCCCATTTAAAAGATAAATGAAAAATGTGATTTTTTTTGACAGCATTAAAAAAGCCCTCCACTAGAATCCCAAACTTATTAGGATATTGAGAAATCATATTGTGTTTATCAGTTTGCAAAGAAAGGTCACTTCTGAGAGTGCCAGAGAATGCTAATTCAATTTGGATATAATAAATAGCTATAATCAAATTGGTAGGAGGAAACAAAGTCTTGTCTAAAATACTTATTAAAAGTAATCTGTTATTTTTCCTCCTAATGAATTGGAATAATTGAAATAATAGCCACTTTCACATTGCCATGATAAAAGACTTTTTAAAATTAAGCTTCTTTAAGAAGAGATGGTCCATTATAGGATGTTCCTTAATTAGAAATGTAGTAATCTTTACAGATACTCACCCGCATAAAAAAGAGCAAGAGGCACAGATGGTGTTTGGGAAAAAATACTCTAATAATACAGATTTGTGGATCCATGATTTTATTGGTTGCACTCTTGTTGAATTCAACTTTTTCTTTTGTTGCTGGGGCACTTAGTGATAATTCCTGATATTTGGGAGGCTAAAGCTGATGGATTGCTTGAGTTCAGGAGTTCTGAGCTGCAGCATGGCAAAAGTCAATAGGTACATCTAGACCAAGTCCAATAACAATATAATGATCCCTTCAGGAGAAGGAGAAGGGAGAGGGCTACATGATTTTAGCCTGGTGATGGGTTTTCCTAATTTTACCAAGCTTATTTTTCAGACAAAAGACAAGCAGACCTTAATCAGTCTATAACATTTGAGGAGGAGTCAGAGGATACTTGTGTTATAATATATCTTTTGTTTTTATAGGTCTTTGCAATTTTAAAAACTTTTTGTAATGGGAGTTAATATATGTGAGCAGTCATCAATATGCTTGATTGTTGCAATATTCCACCAAAAAAACCTAGGAAGTTGCTTCCAAAAAAAATTATTGCATACAATCAAAGTCCCTTGGAGAGATTTGGAAAATGCAGAGCTATTCTCTTAACCATAAGATATGGAGGGTCCAAAGACACTTGTTAGCCAGAGTTATCCCCTTTTGGAATGAGTCATTTCTATCTGGTTTCATTTTGGTAAAAGACCAAATGTTGATGTAGGTGGAAGAATCTCAGGCTGTCCTTATCCAAGCCTGAACTGTGGAACTTGAGTACCATCCTTCTTTCTTTGCCTCACTTGGAAAGATCCTGAGCAACAGGAATGTCTTTGAGAAGAGTGCATACAAGAAGATGTTAACCAGCTAATCCAGAACTGAGACCTGATGATCCAGAAGTCGCCTAAGGGAACCAAGCCAGCTGCCCCTGAGATATTCTCATACAGTAGCTCTACCACATTTGGATATGGATTTGGTGTGAACAATATTATATTGGAATTGTATTAGGTCTGAGCTTATTTTTCCCAGGGACCATGTTGAAGATGAGGAAACTGACACTACTAGATAATAATTAACTAATTATTTAATTAATTGTTAACTACTTGTTAACTATTAACTAATATTTATATAGTGCTTTAAGCTTTACAAAGGACCACAAATCTGATTTCCCTCATTTAATCTTCAATATAATGCCTTGAGATAGGCACCATTGTTATCCTCATTTTACAGATGAGGAAGCTGAGGCAGGGGGAGATTAAATGATTAGACAAAGTTTCCACAGTTAGGAAGCTATATGTACCTTCCTGATCCCAAACCGGGTATTCAACTACTGCACTACACTGCTATTCTCAAGCTTTTCCTGCTTTGTTGTTTAAAAAAAGTTTTCATGACTGGGAATTGAATTTTATAAAATTTTGACATTTCCACTGATTTTTGCAGGTAGAATATCACGGTCTGGGAAAATCTTGAAGTATAACATTTATCTTGAAATTTTCACTCTCTTTGTTTTATCCTTATCCTCTCTTCCCAATCAAAAACTCAAGGTATGGACTAGGTGGGGGTATTTCCAGGTGATGTGGGCATTTTCTGATATTAGCATCTATTTCGTTCTGTTTTCTAGTTCGTAGAGGTGAAGTAGGATTGTGATTTTCTAGCTGCAAGAATTCCTGAAGATAATTTTTTTCTTTTAAAAATTATGTATTTTATTGGAACAAAAGGTTTGACAATTGTCAAAATTGCAAAATTACCCATACATATAACTTGTAAATAAAAAGCTATGAAATTAAAAAAAAAAGTTCAACTCCCACCCAAAAAAAATATGTATTCTAATATTCTTTTCTTTTTAGATTGTTTCAATTCCCTATCTACCTACTCCTATCCCCCCCCAGAAGGCAAGTAAAGTGTTACTAATTATACACTTGATGCAAATCCTGTTTCTATATTAGCCATGTCATACAAAGTAAGTCTTTCACAGTTGGTTACATTATTGTTACTGTGCACAATGATCTCCTGGTCCTTCTCGCTTTGCTTGACACCAATTCATATAGATCTTGACAGATTTTTGTTGTTGTTGTTTGCTTTTATTTTTTCTGAAACCACTCCATCATCATTTCTTCTAACACAAGAATATTCCATTACATACCCATACCACAATTATCTAGCCATTTCCCAATTGATGGACATCACCTCTAATTCCAATTCTTTACCACAACAAATAGAACTGCTATAAATATTTATGTACATTGAGATTGAGGTCTTTGTCTCTCTTTTTTTAACCTTATTGGGAAATAAACCTAGTAAGGTAATTTTTCTTGTAATTCGTGTAATCCAAACCCCTTTATTTGACTAATGAAGACATGGGAGTGCAAAGAAACTAATTGACTTCTTTATGGTCACACAGACACTGGATAGCTTAATGTAAAGAACACTATATTTTGAATCTGATAACTTGGTTCCACATCTTGATCCTTGCCCTTACTTTCCCTGAGTATTTCCTCTTCTGTAAAATCAAAAGCTTGTAGTACTTGCTCTCTGGATTTCTCTATGTAGGCATGCATATATACAAAAATACACATGCACATATATGCACACCTGTATATAATTGTGCATTGTATATGGGTATGGGTATGGATATGTATAGATATATGTGTATATGTGATATATCTGTGTGTTCATACATGTATCTATATGCAATATATATGTATATATAATATATATATATATATATATATAATGATATAATGTAATCATCAAAAAAAAAATTCTGGTGTGCTTAAAATACCTCTGCATTTCCCCTATTCCCATGTTCTCCTTTCTTCTCTCCTTTTTTCTTCTTCTGTCTAACCTCAGGCTTGGGTAGTGGCTGCCACACTTGAAGCTAGAAAAATTTCAAGCTCTGCAGGTGATGAATGGCATGTCTATGGGCTTTCTACGTAAGTGTGGGGAGGCTCATTACCCTGTTCGCTGGAGGGTGATGAATCTGTAAGACACAATATCTCTTTAAGACAACAAAAACACTTCCAACATTTGCTAAGTGCCTTCTAAAGTTTAGTCTGGCACTAGAGTGGTTACAGGAAAAACAAAAGAAAAAATAGCAGCTTCATGGAAGCTTCCATGCTAATGGAAGTTATGATAGGGATACAACATATATTGAAGAAGGAGGATGAACACTGAAAGCATTATAGATTCATGAATAATGACATATTTCTGTTTGTTTTGTATTATGATCTTATTTAGTATCCTCTCAATGAATCAAAAATAAGGAAACATTTGAACAGGATGTGAATTAATCTGAATAAATTCTTATAATTTGAACTAATTAGATTTTTGATTAGAACAATAACAAAATCTGCACATTAACCAAATGGGAACAAATAGAATATTTATTTTATGTTTCCCTTTCCAAACATGTTTTTATATCAATGGAGTCTTCTTGTTATATCAGTGGGATCCTCATCAACAAGATGATAAAATCATGTATTTGGACTGAAAGGAACCTTAGAGGCCATTTAGTCCAACTTTTTAGCTTGACAAAATTAAATAGTAGTAGTAATAGTGGTTGTTGTAGTAGTAGTAGAAGTATCACTGCTACTAGTAGTAGTAGCAACATTAGTAGTATCATTACTAGTAGTAGTAGCAGCAGCAGCAGCAGCAAAACCATCAGGAACAGTAGTAGTAGTAGTAGTAGTAGTAGTAGTAGCAGTAGTAGTAGTAGTAGCAGCAGCAGCAGTAGCAGTAGTCATAACTAGCATTTATATAGCACTTTAAGGTTTTCAAAATGCTTTATACTTGTTATTTGCTCTCCCTTGTGACTAAAGTAGAGGAAAACAGAACAGAAGATGGTGAAGAAATGTCCCAAGGTATTATATAAGACTGAAAATGAAGGGCACAGCAGTTGGTGGAGGCATTTTAGACTAGGAGACACTTTAGAAGCAGTAAGACAGAGTAAGAAGTAGCCAACTGTATAGATCACTGGTTAAAAATACTCAAATTTCAGAAGACTAAAGTCTTCTGAAGCCTACAAATTAGTAATGACATATCCAAGGTAATGCAATGTCAATAAATATTTCATCCAGGATTTAATCCTGAATCTTTTGGCTTCACACCTAATCTTCGTCCAAATCTTTTTTTTTTTTTTTAATTCCTCAGATTCATCTTTTTTATAGTACAATGTTATCTGATTCCATCAGTGTTCAGGAAATTATTAAGCCATTTCTGAATCCGTAGGTGTAGTTTGATTCTAAATTTCTTTATAATTAAAAAAACAGCTATTAATATTTTGATAATTTTTTTTTATTTCATGTTAGTGATGCTTTTGGATTACAGCTACAGAGCTATATATACATAAAATGGAATTTAATATCTAAAGTTAAAAAAAGAGAAAAGAAAGAAAGATAGAAAATGGGAACCCTGGAAAATAGATTGTTTTTAATATTTGTAAAATCACATAAATATGGAGGGGAAAAAAGACGTAGACTTAGATTTACTCCATACAGCATAGCATTTGCTATTGAAAAATTATGAAAACAAAACAGTACAATTTCTGACAAATCTATCCTTTTCTTCCTATTTTCCTTTCATTCTCCCTTCTTTCTTCTTTTCTTTCCCCATTTCCCTTCCTTCCTTCCTTCTTTTCTGTCATTTTTATTTTTCTCTTCCTCCTGTACCATCTCTCTTTCCTTTCCTTTCTCCTCTCCACTTTTCCCTCCTTCCTTTCTTCCTCCCTTCCTTCTTTCCTTTCTTACTCATTTAGTAATTTTCTATCTTATAATTTCCTTTTATTATTTTTATATTATAATTATTTTCATTTATAACACACAAAATACTTCTAATCACAAAGAAAGTGATTACATCAAAAACAACCTACTCAATATATTTGTCTGATATTAAATGTTCTCTTCTAAATCCATAGTTCCCCCTTTATCTCCAACAAAAATGGAAATGATTTCTCATTTTAGCTAATTAAATGATAATTGATGATTATAATTTTCAGAATTGGGATTATTTTTCTCGTTTTATTTTCCATTCTTTTACTATGATATCTTTTCTCATAATCTTGTGGGTTTTTTTTGTTTTTTGTTTTATTATTTTTTTTTATGGGCATCACTTCATATAAGCTTAGAAATCGTTAGCAAAAGTCCAAAGTGGGAATGCCTCCTTTTATACTGTTTCCCTACATTAACTTTTCAGGTACAATCCATGACCAAACAAAAAAGGAAAGATGTTTAAGATAATTCTACAGAGAAGAAAAAGAACTATTTGTCACACTTCTCTAACAGATCACGGGACAGATGATGACTCTTATTTAACATTGGAAAAAGCAAATATAGTGGAAACAGTCTATCATATGAAACAATCTGATTTGGATATAGGGCAAAGATGATAGGGAATATATGAAACATACAACTAATGAATAGTATCAATCATAATTAAGAAATTTCAATGTGCCAGGCACTATGGAAATATAAAGACACAAATGAAGTTGTCTTTGCCTTCAATGAATTTACAATCTAGCATACACATACACACATGTACATGTGTGTGTGTGAATCTGTGTATGCCCTAGTCTGGGCTCAGATACTCATGAACCATGTGACACTGGACAATTAATTTAACATTATTGACCTCAGTTTCTTCATTTGAAAATAAGTATAATAATAGTATCCACCTCCTAAATTTTTTCTGAGGGTAAAATAAATGTAAAGCATTTAGCACAATGCCTTCCACATAGTAAGCACCATATAAATGGTACTGTTATTATGGTTACTATCATCATTATTATTACATAAAAATAAATGTGATATAATTTTCCTAGGGAAACATTTGTACGGGTAAGTGGTGAGCTAAAAATGGGGTGACAGAGAATAGTTTCATAGAGAAAGTAGCACTTGACCTGAACCTTGAAGGAAACTATTGTCTCTTACAGCAGGTATTAGGGAAGAAATATAAGTGGGGCAGGATAAAGGCACGATGGTGAAAGACAGAGGCTTGTGTAACAATAATGAATCCAGGTGTCATACTGTATCAATAGATACAGCTTATGATGAACTTTAAAAATCACACACACAAAAAAAGATGTGTACCTGATCTTATGGTACTAAGAATGGTTAACTGGGAAGATGAAAATTCTGTTCCAGCCAAATCACAATCAGATTGAAAGCAAACTTGCAATGACTATTTGTGCAGTGACAAGTAAGAAAAAGTCCAAATACAAATGAAAATGATTACTTGAATTCTGCATAACTGGGGATTTAACTGAACATCATTAAGGTGTGGTTCTATACATTTATTTGTTCACAGGTTTTCCTGAAGTGACTTTCAAATAACAGACCTTAACTGAAGGACTTGGCTTGACTAATAGTATCAAATAACTCAAAAGTTAAAGAAAAGGAGTGTGGCCAAAATAAATTGTTCATATTAATAGAATAAATATTTATCTTCAAAGATAATTATAACAGGAAGACTGGAAATAACCCAGTTATGAAATAAGAAAGAGCGACAGATAGATAGCCCAAGTATTGCTTTGGTACTTTAAAAATATACAAGGAAAAAGAGAAAGTCTGTATGGATTTTTTCATTTTTAATATGTCATAATCAAGACTGGTATCACAAATATTTCTACATATCACAGAGTCCTGTGGGGATGAAGCAAGAGGTGCAGATACACTAGGAGCTATAGTCACAATCTTGACTTGATTATTGAAGCAGTAAGGGAATCCCACCTTGCAGCCAAACCTGTATAAATTTTACCAAAACTTCTGGAAAATTGATTCTGCTCACCAACGGTACATGAAATGTGCTCACACTTATAAACAGCACAAAATCCAGTAAACAAGAAAGATGAACACTTTGTGTTATGAGAAAACTCAACAGATATCACATCCAAATAGCAGCCCTGAGTGAAATAAGGTAGGTAAATGAAGGCCAGCTTACTGCAGTGGAAGCCAAATACATGGTTTTGTTTGTTTGTTTGTTTTCTGGAATGGCTACAGTGAAGGGGAACACTACAAAGCTGGTGTAGGTTTTGCTGTCAAAACTAATCTAGTGAATAAGGTTTTTATGCCTTGTAAAAGGGGAAAATGACAGGCTCATGACAATGTGAGTGCCACTTGCAGGAAAATGCCATGCTACAATATCTGTGCTCCTACCATGATGAACTCTGGTGAGACCAAAGAAAACTTTTATAAAGACTTGGAGACCCTTATTGTCAATGTACCAAAAGAGGACAAGCTTATAACACTGGGTGACTTTAATGCTAACGGAGGCTTAGACAACCAGATTTGGGAGGGCATTCTTGGGAGGGATGAAGTTGGAAATAGCAAAAGCCATGGTCATTTACTATTGAAGTCTTGTGCATCTCGTGACCTTCTCATCACCAACACTGTCTTCCATTTACCTAAATGAAATAAGACTTTATATACCCTCACATTAAACATTAGCATTTAAAAGACTATGTGATTATAAGGAAAAGAGGCAGAGAGGATCTTAAAGTGATGATGTGTGGGACACAGTGCTGGATTGATCTCTGAATTATTCTCTCCAAGCTAAACATTTATATTCGACAAAAGTGTCAACCCCAAAGTGCAAAAACCTCCAGAAGAATTAGTGCGAATAGACTAGAGCACTTCTCTGAAAGAGAAGAGTTTGTTGCTAACTTGGAGGATAAATTGAACCAAGACACAGTTGGCAACAATGGAGCAGGGAAGGCGTGGACAGCCTTTAGAGATCTGGTGTACATCCCTGCATTTGCGTATCTGAGACAGAATGCTTGCAAACATCAAGACTGGTTTGATAAAAGTAATAGGGAAATTCAGAAGCTGCTAAATGAAAATCAAGAATTCCACAGGGTGCTCCATAGGGCATTATCCAGCAGGATAGTTCATCCATCTCTAAGAAGGTAGTATTCAATTCCATCAAATCCAATCTAGAGATTCAGGATTCTTGGATTTTAGTAAGGAGGTAGATGAAATATGTGATGTTGATAATAACAATCCAAAGTGCTTTTATGATGCACTGAAGGCCAAAGACATATGGTTCAACTCAATTACTCAGTGTTGATGGAGCCACATTGATTAGTGATAAGGACATGATCCTAGAGATATGGGCTGAACACATTCATAGTGTTCTCAACAGATATCATGAATCAATGATGAGACCATTAACTGTTTACTTCAGGTTGAAATCAGTTCCTCTGTATTCTTCAACTGAAGAAATGATTTTGAATTCTATTATGTTCCTTTCATGTGGCAAAATATTTAGTGCTGATTCTATGTCAGCTGAGATTTACAACGTAGGGGTTCATTGCTTATACAAAAGCTGACTGGAATTTCCCAAATTATATGGAAAATAGAGGTTATGTCCCAGAAGTTCAACGATGCCTCTGTTATTCATCTCTAAGGTTTGACATGAAAATGAAATAAAATAAGAAATTAAAAAATTTTTTACAAACCTTATAATGCTATATAAAATATTGTCATATCAAGAAAAGTTCTAATTGAAGGTAGTGACATAGAAGGAGTTCTTTCAGGAGTATCAAATCAGTTATTCTTTGGCAAAATATAATTGCAAATGAAGAAAAAATACATTTCAAAATTACCTTATATTTGCCTGGGGAAGAGCATGCAACCCTTTTTGATGGGAGAGTCGATTTAATTGAGAAATGTTTTTCCCCTCTCAATATTAAGTAAAAGTGAGATTAGTACTAATGTTTATAGATTCGAAAAAGAATAAGAGCTAAGTGTTTCAAAGATAAGAATCCAAAGTCCCTTCCATTATCAGAACGTAAGTTTTGGGAAGCTGTTGCTATGAATTTAATTTACAAATGGAAATTTCAATTATTCAACTTAAAGTCTAAGGAATCTAAAGTCATTATTTCCACATTCCCCCTGCTTCTCAGATCTCAAACAAAATTAGAAAATAAATTAAGAAGAAAATGCAATACCCGCAAGGAAAACAAATTTCACACAAGTTTGTCAGGAGGCATTTCATTTTGCTTCTTTTGTGAGTGTGTGTACCTAAAACAAATGCCGTTGGTAATCACACAATTAAATTAGTCAACACTTCTGTTTCCTTGATTCATTAGCTTAATGACTTTTTGCACCCTTTGCAGAAAACATAGAATTAATAAGATTTTGAGTTACAAAAAGCTTTCTTTTAATTTATTTGCCAGTTCATTAAATAGAAATATTTTTAAAAATTAATTACAATCACCAATTCATAGCTATAGATCCAGTTCAGATTTGAATTTGGGGGAAAGATATATCTTTTTGGTAAATTTTCCTATTTGGGTTATTATTACCAACAAAAATATTCATTGGAATATTTCCAAATTATTCATGGGAGGCATGTTAAAAAGGTTGATTTGAAAAGCATTTAGATTCAAGGGAAAGAGTTTGATTAAAGGAAGCTGTTTTTACTTAAAGTCCTATGAAGGTAATGGTTAATGTATGTAATCTGTGACAAGTTGTGTATTAAGCATTTTTACATCAATTAATCATCTCCAAAGTTATCCTGAAATTAAAATATTTCCTACTAAAATTATCAGTCTGCACAATCCATACAGAATAAGTTTCTGGGTAGATATATCACAGATTTGGACCTAACTACCATATAATACAAACCATATCTGTGGAGAAATCTATAGTACAATCCCTCAAGATTTTACCTAATCTTTACTAGAAGTGGGGAAAGGGAGACAGGTTCAAGTAATTCTTATCTGGCATATATTAGTCATTTAATATATTTTGTAAACCATTTTCCTGACATCAAGTCTGAATTATTCCCTTTGACTCTTCCTCCTGGTTCTGCTCAATGAAGGCAAAGAAAACACAGCTAGCTTCTCATCCACAAATATAGCGTCTTTTTGCCCACTTCTACCCTCATTTTTTTGTATATAAATATCTTTAATTCCTTTGACTTTTTCTCATATCACTCATGTCCATCTCTGGACACTCTTCAGTTTATCAATGTGTTTCCTAATAGTTTGGTCAATGGTATTCCATTCCAGAGTATGACTAGTTTATTCTGTCTGCTGCCAGTTTACTTGAAAGAAGCTGGGAACCTGGTTTCCCAAATACATGGCAGGATGTAGTAGGATGGCCCTATTTCCTGGTTGGTCACATGAGGAACATTAGTGAAATGATACAAATCCATTAACCATATTGGAAAGAGAAGGATTGTTGATTGGATGATGGATCAAAACTTTGTTACATTCAAAAATGTCTAAAGTGAATTTTTTGGTTCTTTTAGTTTCCTGATCTTACTTACATTTGGGGAAAGAAACATGATCAACTTCAGGAAGGGCATAAGCTGCTAACTTCCCTATTGAGGGAGTATTTGACCTGAAGGGAGTATGTCTATGAACTTGTGGTTTTTGAAAAGTTAGAAGACCTAGTATCAGAAACGCAGGAAACAATATTCACCGCCTAGATTTGCCAGAGGTCAGTTGGGGAGAAGCAAAGTACTCATTGACTCTTTTGTGTCAGCAGAGATTTAAGCCAGCCAAGAAGGAATTAGAGCAATTCCTACACCAATTACACTGAATTTTGAAATAAATTTAGTGGGATGCATACTATTAAATTAATTGCTTACGTTTGGGTCCACTCTTCTCAGAGAATATAGCAAATTAAGTATATTCATATGTTGGGGCAAAGATTATGTTACATTTGCTTTTTTCTATCTTTAGATTTTTTATACCTTTCTAAAAATTTAATTGAGGTTGTTTAGTTAAATGACATGGGCACTAATCAATGAGAGTTAACATTAAGAAGCATACACTAAAATGGGAGCTAGAAATGATAACATTAAAGACACCTTAGAGTTGCTTTTAGAACCTCAAGGGGGAGGGGTAACTAGACCTTCTTGGCAACATGAGTTCATACTGTCATTGCCTGAAAACAGGGGACCCATAATTGAAATTAGACATCTAAAAATTATTGGGGTAGAATCAAACAGATTATTATCACTTTCTTAGCCTCTGAAACTTAATGTCACATTAACTTCCTTAGCTGCCTTTGTCACCCCATTAGCTCATATTATATTTATCTTTCTCTAAAATTACAAGTTGTTTTTTTTTTTTTTAATTTCAGGCAAAAAAACCTATTTAACCAAATCAACCTCTATCTTGGACTTACAATGTTGATTTGTTGAACCAAATATACAACTTTAAATTTAATCCCTATTTAATTTCATATTATTAGATTCAATCTTTTCTCACATTGCCCTGGGGATGCTAAAATAGGAATAGTAACAGGAGACTCTACAATTTTTATCCTCTTCCTTGAATTTATTACCTTAATTTCTAGGCCAGTGGATAGTATGATCATAATCATTAGCATCTGAGTACCAGATAGATTTAAAAACAATATTTATTTCATTTTCCCCTTTTTATTTATATTTAACATACATTTCATTTCATTTGATAATATTTACACTAGTTTTAAATGACATTCATCATCCTAAAAGATCAAACTTTAGTAAGAAAAAAGTTCCTAATGAAAAAAGTATCCATGAATCTTCTGAACTCATTAGACCAATGTGATAATTAACTGTTATAGTTATGGAGGATATTTGCTGAAAAGTAAAGTGAAAAATGTGAACACCGACTACTTCCAATATTTTCTTTGTATACATGTTCTTTCTCCCATGTCCATTTTAATTTGTTTTTTTATCTTCATGGTGTGAATTGTTGTGGCAGAGAAAGACAGAGATACAGGGGGAAAGGCAGATAGAGACAGTGACAGAGAGAGACAGAGAACAAAAATAGAGACATAGAGAAAGACAGAAACAGAGACACAGAGAGAGCTAAAGAGAGGCAGAGGCAGAAAGATAAAGACAGAGACAGGGAAACAGAGATAGCAAGGGGGAAAGAGAGAGAGAGAGAGAGAGAGAGAGAGTGAGACAGGACAGCAGAGAAAGAGATACAGAGAAAGAGAAAGACACAGAAGCAAATCAGACAGGGAGAGAAAGACTGACAGAAAGAAACAGACAGAGATAAAAGAAAAGTCAAGAAATACACACAGAGAGACAAAGACATAAGACAGAGACAAAGAGACACAGAAACACAGAGACACAGAGAGACAAGGGGAAAGATAGAGAGAAGACAGACAGACAGACAGAGACAGAGAGACTAAGACAGAGACAGAGGCACAGAAATAGAGACAAAGATCAGCCATTTGGTTGTCACCTTGTAGTACATAATTTTATGCACTTTGCTAGGGTGATATTCAGACTTCTGGCGCAGTTCATTGTCAAATTCTTTTCAATTATATAGAGCCCTTTAAAGCATACTGTCTCTAGGTGTGGGTTTTGAGAATTCAACTTCATGATAATATTACTCCTAGATATATGCTCAAAAAAGTTCAAAAGCTTAGAGAAAGTTGGATAGATAAATAGATTAGATAGCTAGATAGGTAGATACTAGATGAATAGGTGAATAGATGGATATAAATATGGAGATTTAACTGTCTCTCTCTCTCTCCTTTCATCTCTATCTATATCTTTATGTATATCCATAATTATACACATGTTTACATATAACAAATATTATATACACTGCACACATTTATACATGTGTTTATGGTAATATTCATATGTGTATAGTATGTAAATGTGTGTATTACATGTTTGTGCGTGCAAATATGTGTACTGTTAAAGTTTGGGAATAGCAAAATAAAATGTCATGTGAATATAATAAAATACTTTTGAACTGCAAGAAATCTGTTGGTGAAAATAAATCATACTGGCCAAAATCAAGGCTCTTTGATTATACATACACCCCAGAATCCAGGGTGTATGTAGAAGGGCTGACGTTCAAGAAAGAAAGAAAGAATGGGAGATGATGTAAGCTGTTTGAGAATAAAGAGAATGGAAGAATATAGAATTTGCAGCAAATAATCTCACTTTTTTATTTCCTAAAGTGATAGGTCAGATTTAAATGTGAGAACTTCCAGAATCATAGAATTCTAGGCTGAATAAAAACCACAGTGATCTAATCCAGACCAACCCACCAAAAGAATTTATTTCAATATATATGACAAATGGTCATCCATTCTCTTTAGACTTCCAGTGAGAAAGAATTCATTTCTTGAGGCAGTCCATTCAATTTTCATACAGAAACAATATTTAGGATATAATCTCTCTCCACCTAATCAATCCAAAATTATGCTCTTTTAAAATTTCAAACATTGTTCAAATAAAAGAAAATAATTTCATCCCTTGTCTACCTCAAAAATCTTTAAAACACTTTATATTCTTCCAACATTGTAAATTTTTCTACACAAATTAAATATCACAGCCTCTTTAACTGATGTCATAAATTTGAAACTCTTCATTACCCTGATTGCCTTCCTCGGAACATCCCCCAGATTAACAATACCTTTTTTCCAAAATTAATTGCCTCACACACAAATTTTAAACAAACATTAATTAGCAAAAATATTAAACATGTCCTTTGTCAATCTTATATTATAATTCAAATAAGCTTATAAACAAAAAGATATATATTGAAATAAAGATTTCATAATGATATCATGGAAAAGTAAATCAAAGACTGAGTCATGGAAACAAGAACTATGCTAAGGACAACAATAAAACTGCTGGCATATAATTAAAATATATTGAGAAATGGAAATATATTTACATATACTATATGTGTATATATACATAGTATAGGTATACATATATGTATATGTATATGTAGGTACACACATGTAAACAAATATATATTCACACATATATTTATACATGCTTGTTTCTATGTAAATTTGTCTGTTTTTATGTTCATATATTAAAATCAAAAGTAATCAAAATTTTGAAAAAGAAAAATAAACCCTAATCAAATTTTTTAAGAAGAAAATCATTTTAAAAAATGAATATTGTGACATTAAAAAAATGTATTCCTAGATTATACTTTATGCACTTATGTTCTAGGAAAACTGAGAATTTCAATGAAAGATGATTTTTTAATCCCAATTAACATATCACCAAATAAAAACTTGAAATAACACGATTTTGGAAAAGGGAATTAATGTACTTGCAAAAGATCTAACAAAGTTGCTACACTGGCCATGCCCACAAATACACATACACATATACACACTTACACATAAACACATAGATACATAATATATGACATATATTCATATATTTACATATATATATAATATTTAAACTTCATCATCCCTCTAGTTAAATGTCAGAGCCATTTTTTTCCCTTCAGTTTTGGGAACTTAGGCATTTTTTCATTGATCAAAATTAGTTCTAGTCTCTCAAAGTTATTATTCCTCTACAATATTAATGACAACATATAGTTTGCTTCAAGTTTTACTTACTTTGCGTCAAATAGTAGAAGTTTTCCTAGGTTCCTCTGAAACTTTTCTCACTTCTTTTGTACAACATATTATCGCCTTTGTTTAACCTTTCCATTTATTGCTATATAGAAAAAGGCTTTGGATTCTGAGACAGAGACAACTCTAATAGTTCCAGTTCTTATTATGACAACTATTGGATTAGCAACAACTTCTTTAAGATTCATGTTAATCATCTTTTAAAATGAGGGCAATAACAACTGAAATAAGTACTCCCTAGGAATATTTTGTGAGGACAGTACTTTGTAAACCATAGATATATCAAAAATGCCTGATTGATTTTGTGACTATTCATTGCACCAATGCAGATAGCAACACCTTTATGCATTAAAAGCAGTTTTCTCTGAATTATTATGACTTATAATCATTCCATTATCATCTGGTAGCCAAACTACTAGAGATATACTAAGTTTTTGCTACTTCAGCAAGGTTAAGACAAAGACAACAGCTCCACAGTTAATCAGACAATTAATAAACAAGTGCTTGTTAAGAAGGTTGTACAGTATGGATATAATAGAAGGCCTGGAATCAGGAAGACTCATCTCAGACATTTATTAGTTGTATGACTTGGACAAGTGACATAACCTAATTCCCTTAAATTTCCATATCTGGAAAATGACCCGGAGAAAGGAAAGGCAAACCCTTTAGCATCGTTAACAGGAAAAACCCAAATGGTATCACAAAGATTCAGACATGACTGAAAAAATGACCAAACTTCAGCAAAAAAATATTATTAGGCAATAAATTAGCCCCTGATATTGGCTAGGCAATGGGACTGTAAATACAAAGAATAAAACAATCCTTATTCACAAGTAGCTCACAAGGATAGACATGTATAAACATGCAAAGTGAAAAATGCATGCAACATATGCATATGTTAAATACAAATTGTTTGAAACACAGGTTAATGGCATCTGTGGACATTAGGAAAATACATAACGAAAGGCCTTAATGTCACAACTAGGCTCAGTGTTGTCCACTTTGCTAAGATCTACAACTCTCTGTAGGGATGATAGCCAGGGCCTCCAGGCACCTGCATTGACTAAAACATCTTTGTGTTTTCCTAGATGGTCTTTGGGAAATAGTCACCCTCACTCAGTTTCTCTGAACTCAGTCTGGCCTCTGGTGGACAAATGTCCAAAGCTTTAGTGGGCCTATAATTGATTCTACTTAGTAGGAACTTTCCAAGGGAACAGATTTCAAGATTTCAATCATCTTCCACAATGGGATTCAGTAACAGAAGAAGGCTTACTTAGTCTATTAAGAAAAAAGAATGGCTAAAAATTGTAGAATTTCTTTAAAATCATAACTGACTTGAAAGATTAAAAGAAGGATTTTTTTTTATTCTTTATTATCTTTTCTCTAGCAAACACTTTTCAACTTCAACCTATTCATTATTGCTCTTCCAGGGACCAAGGAATATAGCCTCATGATCTGTATAAATTATCTTCTGTTTTCTGTTACCACATGAACCATGGATAAAATCCAAAGACATCCTCCCACTGTGCCGGTTATTCAGTGTGAACCAGAAAATTAAATAAGGTCCAAACAAAATAACTGAAAGACTCATTTTTGATTAGGAACATACTTCTCCACAAGGTTCCTTTCCAGCAATGAAGATGCATCTGCTCAAAGGAAATGGAAAAGCAGATTATTCCAATGCTTTTGTTTCCTAATTTCTGGGAAGGAAAATAAGGGAACAAAGAAGGATGATTTAAGTTTAGCAATCTACCTCCAAATACCTTTAATCTGTAATTTTTCTGTTAAGATTTTAGCAGCTGCAGCCCTCTTTGTAGTGGCTAGAAACTGGAAACTGAGTGGATGCCCATCAGTTGAAGAATGGCTGAATAAATTGTGGTATATGAATATTATGGAATATTATTGTTCTGTAAGAAATGACCAACAGGATGATTTCAGAAAGGCCGGGAGAGACTTACACGAACTGATGCTGAGTGAAATGAGCAGGACCAGGAGATCATTATATACTTCAACAACAATACTATATGATGACCAGTTCTGATGGACCTGGCCATCCTCGGCAAGGAGATCAACCAAATCATTTCCAATGGAGCAGTAATGAACTGAACCAGGTACGCCCATAGAAAGAACTCTGGGTGATGACTAAAAACCATTACATTGAACTCCCAATCCCTGGATTTATGCACACCTGCATTTTTGATTTCCTTCACAAGCTAATTGTACAATATTTCAGAGTCTGATTCTTTTTGTACAGCAAAATAACTGTTTGGTCATGTATACTTATTGTGTATCTAATTTATATTTTAATATATTTAACATCTACTGGTCATCCTGCCATCTGGGGGAGGGAGTGGGGGGTAAGAGGTGAAAACTTGGAACAAGAGGTTTGACAATTGTTAATGCTGTAAAGTTACCCATGCATATAACCTGTAAATAAAAGGCTATTAAATAAATTTTAAAAATTAAAAAAAAAAGATTTTTAGCAGCTATGTTTCTACACATTGACTCATCTTGGAATCTCTACACAGAATCTTAAAGCATGTATTTTTAACCATATATTATTTAAGCATATATTACTTAAAGTCACAGTTGGGAGAATGAACAAGTAGATGGTAGGAAGGAACAATTGAGGGAGAGAAAAAAGGAAGAAAGGACTAAATGAAGGGAAGGGAAAAGAAAAGAAAGGGAAAGGAAAGTAAGTATGGGAAAGAAAAAGAAGCGAGAAAGGAAGGAAAGAAGGAAGAGAGAGAAAAAAAGAAGGAAGAAAAGAGGAAAAGAGCAGAGAGAAGAAAGGGAGGAAGGAAAGAAGGAAGGAAGGAAGGAAGGAAGGAAGGAAGGAAGGAAGGAAGGAAGGAAGGAAGGAAGGAAAGAAAGAAAGAAGGAAGGAAGGAAGGAAAGAAGGAAGGAAAGAAGAAAGGAAGGAATGAAGGAAGGAAAGAAGGAAGGAAGGAAGGAAAGAAGGAAGGAAAAAAAAACAAAGAGGAGAAGGGAAAAAAATTAGAACACAAAGTTTTACAAAACTGTAAGTGAAAAACTAGCTTTACATGTATTTGGAAAAATAAAATACTATTGAACAATAGTTCAATAGTTCTTGCAACAGCAAGATTATACAATGATTGATTCTGATGGATGTGGCTCTTGTCTGAATGAGGTGATTCAGACCACTTCCAAAGGTGTTGTGATGAAGAAAGCCATCTTCACTCAAAGAGAGGATTGTGGGAACTGAATTTGTTCCTACAACATAGTATTTTCACTCTTTTTGTTGTTGCTTGCTTGCATTTTCTTTCTTTTGCATCTAATTTTCTTTTTTTTTGTGCAGCATGATATTTGTGGAAACATGTATAGAGAAATTTCTCATGTTTATTGGATCACTTGATGACTAAGGGAAGGGGGGAAGAGAGAGAAAAAAATTAGGACACAGAGTTTTGTAGGGATGAATGTCAAAAATAATCCATGTTTATATTTTGAAAATAAAAAGCTATAATTAAAAAAATTAAAATGTATGAAATGAAAGTAAACACATCAAAAAAAAAAAAAGAGTATTGTTTGGTCAAATATCTATCAGCTATCCCATAATGCCTTTGTATTATATCATTTACTCTTCATGGAGTGGTCTGAAAGATCTATATTCAAATCCTGCCTCAAACAATAGTTAGGTAACAATTCACTTCTCTAAGGGTATTTCCCAGTTGTAAAATGAGCAAGATGATATTTATCTTCACATGAGTGTCATGGGATTAAATGGGATCCAGTGTGTGTGTGTGTGTGTGTGTGTGTGTGTGTGTGTGTTACAAATATGACTTTATCTAATTCAACATTCACTAATTTCAAAACCTTGATTTTCTAGACTCTTAAACCTCTGTATCTTAGAAGATTAATTTAAAAGGTAATTTCTTAAGTGATAGGAAATGGATCTTCTGTGTGGTCTTAGTAACATCCTTTTTGGAGTTTTGTATCATAGCCATTTCATCAATATCTGCTAGTCTAGTCAGAGGGTGCAAGACATTCCCCTCTAGCTGCTGGCCATTCACTTGGCTCAGGACATTGAGTAACTGTCAGACTTTTCACTTGGTGACATTTCTCATAAGCAGGATACACAATACCTTCCATGGGCACAATTGATTCTGCTATCTTGTCTGCTCATCGGGGCTCCCGAGCCTTTCCACAAGCTTTTTGTCACTTCCTCGGGTGCAAATGATCACAGAAATATCACAACAACCTCCTGCCTCACCTGCATCCCTACCTTAGCTTAGCCACTGCAGAGGAGCTGCTGTGTCTGGCCCTAAAGCAGTGTTGAGCTTTGCAGTTTTCCTCAGGAAGCAATCAAACAAACAAACAAACAACAACTCAGCTTGCTCTGAGCCCTTGTCTGATTTAATCTGTTACCTCAGATATGATTTGAAACCAGAACTCCTGATTTCAAACATTGATTACAAGACTTTTACAAGCCCTATGACCTTAAATAAATCCCTTAAGCTCTCTGAATTTAGGTTTTTCATCTTTAAAAAATCAAGGTAGAATGATATAATGTGTGGTCCCTTCCACATATAGAATATTAAGTCCATGTGAAAAATATGTTTTGCACCTTGAGTGGTAGCTCTCCCACCACAGTCTGATATGGTGAAAAAATCAGTGCATGTGGAGGAAGAAAGCATGAGTTCACAACCTGCCTCATACATTGACTAACTGCCAGTGTTCACTTATTTCAGACTCTTCATGATCCAGATGAGGAAACTGAGTCAGAGTCACGTTAATTGATTAGGGCTCACCCAGATAATATCTAAGTAGCTGAGGAAGGATTTGAAGTCAGGTGATCAGGTCGCTAAACCCTGTATGATACAGTGGGTCCTTGCCTAAATTAAAAATTTTTTTAATGGTAAAAAGTGTAAAGGACTTATGATTTCCGTAGAAAAGACAGTCCCCAATGGCAGCACTGTCAGTATAGGAGTGCAAAGCACAAAGCTGCAAAACACAGGATTATATAGATCCTAATGGGGACCCCCCACCCCCTTAGGACCTTTTCTTCCATTGGTCAGGAAGTCCAGCATTAACTCTAAAATAAAGAAATGTACCCAGACACCGTTCCTATACTCATGCTGTGAGACTGTGTGCTACCAAAATTGCATCTTTAGTCTATATGTCCTCATATGTGTATATATGTCCTGATTATAATACGGTCTCATTGAAGACAAGGGTTGTTTCAGTTTTATATTTACCATATCAGCACATTACTTAAAATGTGCTTAATAAATGCTAGTTGACTGATTAGTTTCTGATCTCAACTTCAGAGAGGCAAAATGTTAGGTTATTTACCCAGAGTCATCTAACTAATAAGAACCAGAGACAGGATTCAAATATATATATATATATATATATATATATATATATATATATATATATATATATATATATATTTGGCTAAGCAAAAAACAAAACAAAACAAAACAAAACAAAAAATTTCCTTCCTTCCTTCCTTCTCTTCCTTCCTTCCTACCTTCCTTCCTTCCTTCCTTTCCTTCCTTCCTTCCTTCCTTCTTCTTCCTTCCTTCCTTCCTTCCTTCCTTTCTTCCTTCCTTCCTTCCTTCTTTCCTTCCTTCCTTCCTTCCTTCCTTCCTTCCTTCCTTCCTTCCTTCCTTCCTTCCTTCCTTCCTTCTTTCTTCTTTTCTTTCCTATTGTCCTTCAAACTCAGAACTCTATTCACTATTTCACCATGTTTCTAATTAATATTTGTACATTTGTGGCACTTGAACATTTTCAAAGCACTTTATATGCATTATCTCACTTTAGCCTATGATAAACCAGCAAGGAGGGCGTGATAGGAGTATAATCACTATTTTAAAGATTAAAAAAAATTGAAACTCCCCATGTTCTTATAGCTGAAGGTGTCAAGGTAAGATTTTAACTTTGGTCTTCCTGACTCCAAGATGAGCACTTTAAGCATTGCCCATTCTACCTGTATAAATGAGACTATTCATAAAACAAATACTAATGTTTACCATGAGGAAAAACAAAATAATCTTTGTACTTGTTCATCCGAAACAGTTTTCATTTTATGTGCAGTTTCTCTTTCTTGTGTCTATCTTTCTGTCTCAGTCTGTCTGTTCTTCTTTCTCTCTGGCTCCATCTTCTTCTCTCTGTGTGGGTGAGGGGGTGGGTTCTGTCTCTGTTTCTTTGCGTGTCTGTTCCCAGACCTATAATGGGACCTGATACTCAATAGGCAGGTGAGAAAAGCTGATGTATTGGATTAAGTTGAATTCCCCACTGTCCTAAAACACAGAATCCTGAGTGTGCCTCTTCCACTATTCCAACCTCCAAACTTTACTCCCCTCCTAGAGCCTGGTCTCTGTGGCCCTTTCTGCTCCCCTCCTGCTGACTGACCATTTCATTATTTTCCCAAAGGCAAGGGGTAGGGAGCTCTAGATAGAACTGGGCCAATTCCTTGTCAGTTGCAATTTTCCTGGGCTGCCACAGTCCTGCTTGTGGTCTGTGAAGCTGGGCGCCCAAAGGGAACATAGAAGGAAACAAGCCTTGATGTGTGTTTACATAGGAAGCACCAAAGGCTGATCTTTACTTAAAAGAATAAATGAGCTGGAACATTTTAAAGATAAGCAAATGGTACTTTGAGCCTGAGACGGTTTCTTCTGGGCCAGTTTGCTTTTCTTTGACTGGGGAGAGGGGCAGTTTTGAAGACCACCTGCAAAAAGCTGCTTACATCGCCAGCCCCCGTGCAACGTCAGCTACTGCACAAACGACCAGAACGCACCCACATTAGGAAAGACAGCAGTGACAGCTGGCACACCTGAGTTATGGGCTCAAGGGAATCTTTCATTTTCTTCAAAGTCACTTCATCCTGGATTGCAAAGTTAGACTCATGCAGAGGAAAAGTGTATAATACACAGACACACACACACATCACACACACACACATATACATGTTATATATTATCACATAAATTATATTATGTATGATTACATATTATTTATTATATATTATACTCTGCATAATTATATGTTATGTATCCTAATATATAGACAAATATGTTTTATGCACATATAATCATGATTATACTTTGTTTTATATATTATATACACAGGCATATCTATATGTATAAGTACACATTTACATATTTATTGTGTATTTATGTATAATGTATAAATGTATCTGAGTCTATGTAAATATGTATATTAATATTTATAGAAAAATATGTGGATATATTTCTAATCAGGTTTTCATGAATGTGTATGCATATTCATACACATATACATTAATATATATGCAAATATACAGCAACATACATATAAAAGGTTTCTTAAAAACTCAAAATTTAGTGTTGAGCTATAAAAATCATTCAAGTTATAGCTGTTAATTTAAGATTATTATTAATGCTTAATTTGGGGGGGATTACTGGAAAACATGCATGTGTTTATGTATGATCATACATAATAATTATATACATACATACACAGAGTGGGAGAGAGAACAAGAGACACAAAGACAGAGACAGAGAGAGAGAGAAAAAGAGGCACAGAGAGACAGAGAGACAGAGACAGAGGCAGGGAGATAAAAAGAGATGGACAGAGACAGGGAGACAAAGAGAGATAGAGTGACAGAGACAGAGACAAAGACAGAGAGAGGTAGAGACAGAAAGAGGTAGACAGACACAGAGACAAAGATAGGGAGACAGAGACAGAGGCAGAAAGAGACTGAGAAACAGAGACACAGATAAGAGACAGAGAAAATGAGAAACAATTGGGTTAGAGGTCTGGGAATTCAGTACTTGGCCGGAGTCAGAAGGACCAGGATTCAAATTTGCCTCACACCTTCACTAGCTGCATGACCTGTGCAATCACTTAACCGCAGCCAGCAGCAGTTGTAAAATGACAATAGTAGCTGGGACCTCGGGGAGTTGCCGCGTGGGTGGAGTGAGATAACATCTGTAAAGTGCTTAGCAGTCCCGGACACACAGTAGGCACTTTATGCTTATCTCCTTTATTCTCTAAAAGCAGGTGTCTTGAACACAGAGTTTTCTGAGGCAGTTCAGGAGGGAGTGAATTTGGGGCGCGGAAGAGAACCCACGATTACCCACTATCTGTGCCCCATTTTGGAAGAAGCAAACGTGAAAAAGCGAGAGCGTGTCTGCCCTCAGGGAGAGTACATTCTAAGGGAGGAAAACCAAAAGCCTGGAGACACGTCTTTAAGCTAAGTGAGCAGGGGGGCTCCCCGGCGGGGTCCCAGAGAAGTTCGATTACGCCGCAGCCTGGGTAGGGAAGCTCCGCCTCCCTCCCTCCTCCCCCTCCCTCCTCCCCCTCCCTCCTCCCCCTCCCTCCTCCCCCTCCCTCCTCCCTCCTACCTCTTCTCCCCTCCCCCCTCTCGGGCCCCGCCCTTCCGCCTTTGTTTCCTCGGAGACCCTGGGCGTTGATCTCCTTCGGGTACCGAGACTAAGTGTCCGCCCGCTCTCGGTCGTCCCTAGAAGCCGCGGGATCGCGCATGAAGCTGCGCGCACTCAGAGCCCTCAGGAGTTTTCTTCAAGTCTATTACTTTGCAATTAGAGCTGGGGACCATTTGTCCCCGTTGAAGCTGGACAGAAACCAGCTGCGCTCATTAAAAGAGGAGGGACCGCGAAGCGGGTATAGAATTAACGCTCTGTAATTAACAGAGAATATTCATAGCAGAGCTAACGTGGAGTGGGGGGGAGGGGTGTGTGCCGGGGATGCTAATGCTGTTTGCTGTGAGCTGCCCTCTCGGCTCTCGCCTTTTCTTTCTCATTTCCCGTGATCCTCTGGGACGGAGCTGCTTCTGGGACCCGGGGTGCCCCTTGAGCCCTGCTTAACATCGACATGGGCGAGAGGGAACCTTTCCCATCATCCATCGCTGCACTCCCGTCCTCTTATGTACATGACATGATGGCGGGTCCATCCCCACTCTTTGGGGGTGTCCACATTGCAATAGAGGGAACAGGAAAAGTGAATTTAAAGAAAATTCCTTTTGAATTGTGGGTCATAATCTGTCCTTTCCTATTAAAAGAGCATTTAAATAATCACATTTTAAGATGGACGTGATTGTATATGCTCTTATTTGTTTTTCAGGGGACTCTTAGAAAGTAGATACCATTATTATTATGTTTTTTTTATTTTTTAATTAAGAAAAATGAGGCTGAAAAAGGTTAATTGCTCCACCTGTAGTCAAACAGTTGGTTCTGAGGCAGCTCTGGAACTCAAGTCCAAGTTCAGCATTCTATGCATCTCACTATCTGGCTGCCAAGTGCGGAACCACATGACCTTAAAGATTGTTCCTGCTCAAAAACAAAAACAAACAACAACTACCTGGACACTATTCATCTGGACTTTATTTCCTGATCATTGATCACTTGCTTCATTCATGCCATTGACATTGGGAAGTCTCACTATCTTTAGAGGCTGAAGAGGTCTTATAGAAGTGATCGCTCCATTTGACAGAAATTTAGCATTAGAGGGCAGATCTGGCTAAGGATTTGGACTTTATGTCCTGTTTTCTTAGAGTCCAGTTGCCTAACCCTTAGATAGCTCTGCTTTTCACAGCATAACTCTACCATTAGCAATCAGCTTGAATAAAGCTGGCTTCAAGTCCTGACTTTGGCACAGAGTAGCTGTGTGATCATGGACAGATCATTTAATTTATCATTGCCCTGAGCAACTCTATATTCTGATAAATTATAGAAAAAAATTAAAATATATTTCACTGGAGAAGTTTTCACAATAAAACATTCTCACTAATTTTCCTTCCCCTTCCTCTAAACTTTATGTGTGTGTGTGTGTGTGTGTGTGTGTGTGTGTGTGTGTGTGTGTATTGCAAGGGAAAAATAGCTACAAAAAAGAGACTGATTTTGTTCTTGAAGTCTGAATGATTGGGATTCAAAGTCCACTTCAGATATTTATTATGATCATGACCATTAGCAAATATTAAATATAAGGAAACAAAATTAAGGTTAAATTAGTAGAATCTTCTCTCTTCCCTCCCTCTTCTCCCCCCTCCCCTGCTTTGAAATCCAATGCAAGCTACAGAGAGGAGAGAGATGGGTGATTTTGACAATCCAATTTAATTCAGAAAAATGGTTTTCTCAGCCCATTGGTTGGCCTCCAATCAGAGATACAGGGATCTCAGGGGATTCTGTTGCTTCCCTTCTTCTGAAGGTCACTAACCCCTCAGAGGGAGTGGGAGTGTGATGAATACTGTGGAGAAGTAGCCCTTTAAAAAATGTCATTTCCCCTTGACCTGTTGGTATACACAATACAGATAACAAACTTAGCAAAGTGACCTTCTGAGCCACTGGAAAACATCAGCCTTTGTAGTTGATGTTTCTATTATATTAGAACTGCTTGGGAATACAAGTCTGATTCTGAAGCAGGAACTGCCATCACTGGAAATGTATCACAGGAAATCTCTGAATATGGGACAGTGGCAGATAATAGTCCAGGAAAAGTCCCTAAGTAAGGACAAGACTCAGAGAAATGCTAATAATTACATTTTCCTCTTCAACAAAATTTCCCAGAAATCACCATTTGAGTCAGCAGTTATAAATTATGGCTACATTATTATCTAAGGCCTCTCAACATTTGTGTGTCTTGAGGACTGAAAACACATTTCTGCTAGACTTTCCTGTCTCCCAGGATGTTTTAAAAGTGCTGAGGATTTGACAATTCATTTTTATACTGATCAGAAGTATTCAAACATTCAGAGCTAAATAGAGGAATGAATGACATGCATATAAGAAGCACTTACTATATCCTAAAGCTTTACTAATTAATGTAGATGCATAGAAAGTCAAGAAAATCTGGTTAACCTTTTAGATGCCCCCTTATACCTTAAAAAAAAACTGGTTATTTATATGGTTCTATAAAATATTATTTTTGTGTTATGTTTTTAAATATTTCTATTACTTCAGAAAGTCATTAATTTGGGTGTAGATGTAAGCTATATTATGAATGTCAATTTTTTTTATAATATATATGGGCATTTGACCCAAAATTAAATAGTAGAATATGAATCACTGATTTATCTTTAGCAATGCCTTAATTTCATTTATTTGTATCATTGTTTATTTTTACTGTAAGCTCCCTACTCTAACCATATGAATATCTCCCAATTGTAGTTCCTTTTCATAATTCATGTTAATAATAAAAAATGAATTTTTAATATTAGTAAAGCACAATAAAGTCCTGTCTCTGTAACATTTTTCATCATCCAAAGGTTTTAGTTTAGTTATGCACCCCAAACACATAAAGAGTGAAGCTTAATTTTCTTTGAAGCAAATAATGGATTAATCTCCCAAGTTTCCTGAATAATAAAATAGTAAAATGTATTTTTATATTAAGGGATGTTTCCCACCCCTCCCTCAATCAACCAATCAACAACAATTTCTTAAATGTCCATTATATGGAATCCACTGTGCTTTGAATTAGAAGAGCTCTTAAGACCATACAGAGATAAAAATGAAAGTATCAGTTGTCAAGGAGACAACCATTCATTGAACAGAAAAGAAAAGAATACTTGTATGGATGTTTTTAGAATTGTTGAAATCATAAATTCCATCTCACAAATATTGTTCAGTATCTACCATGTGCCACAATCTGTGTGAGACCTTAGGAATGGAGGATGAAAAAGTCTATGTCCTTGAATTTACATTCTATCCCAGTAGACAGTATGTTAATTTATAATGTAAAAATAAAACAAAACAAAATAAAACAAAAAAAATGTGACATTGCAAAGTTAGAGAAAGAGTGAGATACAAGAGAGAGAATTGCAAATACTCTGAGCAATATTATTTACAAAATCAAATTTCCTTTTCTCATTTTGCATCCTTCTTGAACTCTCTGCCTTCTCCAACACCATCAATCACCCCTGTCTCCTGGACATTCCATATCTAGACTTTTGTGATTCTATTCTCTCCCACTGTTTCTCCTCCTACTTGTCTTGTCAATCTTTGTTGGAATTCTTTACTGGAACTGCAACAAGAGCATATTCACTAATCCCTCCCAAAGTCCTTTCCGAGACCCTCTTTTCTTTTTCTTTCTATATTATTTAATTTGTTTCCTTCAGTTCTTTTGGGCTAAACTATAATCTCAGCACACATGATACTCACATCTCCATATTAAACCCTAATTTCCCTCAACCACCAGTGCAAATCACCAACTGTATTAACATCAGTTAGATAGTCTACAGGAATCTCCAATCAAACCTTTCCAAAAATTGATCATTTTTTTTATCCTCAAATTCTTCCCTTTTCCCAACTTCTGTATTACTGATGAGACCTCCAAACTCTAAGTAACCTTGATTTGCAACCTTAGCATCATGCTCAGCTTTCCAATTGTACTCATATCATGTATCCAATATGTTGTTAAATTTTATGGTTTCTACCTTAACATTTATATTTGTTTGTGTGTGTGTGTGTGTGTGGGTGGGTGGGTGGGTGTGCTACCTATTGTCCACACAGATAGCCATCAGTCACTTTCACAATATAATACCTCTGTTTCCCTGCCTCAGTTTCCCTGAATCATTCTCCCTTAGTTTCCCTAGTGGCAACCCTTCCCCCCCCCCCCCCAGCCATTAGGACTGAGATAATGAGGGCTGTGGAGCTCTGGCCACTCTAGCATTCCAAAGAGTCATAAAACTCCAGATGGCTTATTTCAAATACTTGGGTATCTCCTGGCTCAGACTTCCTGTCTCCTGCTTGACCATATTCTTGACTCCCAACTTTTCAGAATTTATGATCCATCTTCCTTACCCCCAACCTGTCAGAACTGAATTATGTTTTTTTCCTGGAATTTTCACTCACCTGGTGCTGTGCTCCACCTTGTCTTTGTTTCCCTGATCTCTGGAGCCTAAAAGATTCTCTGGAATCACTTGCTCCTTGCTGGATGTTTTAAGACAAGAGTCCGATCCAGCTGGCTAGCTATGTCTAAGGTTAGTATGACTACATTAGTCCAACTTCTCCACTATTAAAAACCCCCAGTCTCTGGATTGCTTCAGTTTCTCTAGCATTATAACTATTATAGTGTTTTTTTTTTATTTGTTTGTTTGTTTTTTACCTATGTCTAATCTTTGTGATTCCATTTGGGGATTTTTAGGCACAAAGACTGGAACAGTTTGCCATTTAATTCTCCTGCTTCTTTTACAGATGAGGAAACTGAGGAAAATGGACTTTCCTAGAGACACAAAGTTAGTATCTGAGGAAATATTTGGACTTCATTCCAATGGGATTGTCTTAGGGAGATTCAGAAGATCACCTGTCCAGACAGGTAGCACACACTATAGTCCATTCTCAAGCAGAATTGCCAAATATTTAGACTTTGTTGCAGACAGTGCCACTTTGTTCTAATGCCAAATGAAAGCTTTCCTAAAAGACTATTTTATCAAGAACACACACAAAGTGTTCAGATACTCACATGAAGGTCAGAATAAGCAATTCAAGGACACCCAGAGTCTCTCTGAAGAATTTTGCAATCAGCTGTGAAATATAGGAGATACTGGCCCACCCAAGCATGGTATCCCCACATCAAAGAAAGTGAACAAAGCAGAATTGTAGTTGCTCAAAAGAAATAGGAGATATACAAAGTTAGAGCCACGTCCACCTCAAATGTTCATATAAACCATTTATATCTGACCTCTGATAAAGCTTTCCATTCTCATATTAGTGGGATCAGCCACAATCAGACACAATGTACCTTGACTCCAGAATAGTAGTGTCATTTTGTTTTGTTTGTTTTTTGAGAAGGACAACATCAATCAGCTTGCTCTTGGTCTCTAACCCTGAATCCATCCTCCACTCAGCTGCCAAAGTGATTTTTTTTAAAAATTGAATGCATGACCATCTCTCCTCCCACCCTCTTCATAACACTCCAGAGACCTCCTGATATGCTGAGAATCCAACAAAAAATTCCTGAAGCCCATCACAGTCTTTTCTTTTTCTATTTTTTAGCTTTTGTACCTCTTCTCATCTATTCTATTGTCCTGATATATTGCTGTTTTCCAAAGGTGATGCTCTATCCCCTGGTTTGAAGCATTTTCATTGAAATCCATTCATTTCTGCAATGTTCTCACATGTCATGAGCTCTAGTTTTCCTGGATTTCCAAGAATTCCATCTAATCCCAGCTTCTATGGAAGCATTAGTCCCTTCAGGAAGTAGCCTTAGTTTTACTCCTTTTTTTGTAGTGGTAGAGTTTAGCAAAATGATTATTACATTATAAGGGCTCCATCAGTGTTTAATGACTGCCTCACTGCCTAAAACTTCTTAATGATATATTCAATGTTATACCCCTTCTCAATTTCCTCATCTATTAAATGGGTTTAATTTTGTTTTGTTTTGCATTTTTGGGGTTTTTGTTGTTGTTGTTTGTTTATATTTTTTTTGTTTGTTTTTTTATTTTGCATTTGGTGTTTCATTGGCTGGTTGTTTTGATTACTAGGGTCACTTCACAAAAACTCACCTAACACATTTAATAAAGCTTATTTTATTTTAATCACCTACTAAGACACTTGCCCTGATATGTGGATCATTATCTGAGCACAACTACTGCCATCTTGTGCTAAGCTTTAATTCAACGATTAGAAGCCCTCCTAATCACACTCCCTTTTTAGAACTCTTCCACAAAAACATCCCATTATGATATCATCTGTTTTGAGAGATAGGAAAGTTTTCCTGATTCCAAAAATTAGCTTGACCACTTAGGTCATTAGTATTTTAAAAAAATAACTGGCTCTTTCCATATTCCCTCTTGATCTCCTTTTGACTGGAGCATTCCCTCTCTTTTTTATTTAAACACGTATAAAATCCATATAAAGTTACTTTGGGGAGACTTTGCCCATGCAGATTGGGCTCCCTTTCTGGTTTATTCAATAAACCCCAATATAAGCTTGATATTCTTTGACATCTTGTTATTTCTTTCTCATTTGCAAAATACCTTTCAATTTTTCCTGCCAACATTTTTCTCCTCCATTCTTCCTTTTTTAATTCTTGCTCTTATTTAGAGTACAATAAATAAAATAATGCCATCACTACTTCTTGAAAAGTTGTGACAATTTACTCCACTATAGCTCAATTCATACAAATGGGAACATAGTTCAATTCATAACTTTTGAGATTGCCTAAAACAATGTTAGCTTCTTCTAATCCAAAGAGTAACATGAAATGTTTTGCTGCCCAGAGAGAATTTATAGAACTCAAAAAAGAATTTAGAAATCAAATGATAGACATTGAAAAAAAGCTAAAAAAAAAAAAAGTAAAAAGCATCCAAGAAAAACAAGAAGATTATAAAAAGTTAACCAGTTATAAAAAGAGTTACAGAGCTTCAAAGATGAAAATAACTCTTTGAAAATTAGAATTAGGAAAGGGGAAATCAGAGAAGCTATGAGAGACCAAGAAATAACAAAACTGATTATTAAAATGTAAAAATATAATAGAATGTGAAACATAACCAAAAGAAAAACAGATCTGAAGAACAGATCAAAAAAAGAAAATATAAGAATTGAGCTGCCTGAAAGTTGTGACCAACAAAAGACCTTTGACACAATAATGCAAGAAATAATCCAAGAACATTGTCCTGTACTGATAGAACTTGAGGGGAAAGTAGAAATAGAAAATACCACTGAATCATCAGCTCAATGAGATCGTTTGTGGAAAATATATTGGAATATTATAACCAAATTTTGAAACCCCCAGACTGGAGAGAAAAATTTTCAAGAAACAAGAAAAAAATCAAATATGCTGAAGCTACAATTAGAATTGTACAGGATTTATCAGCAATCACAATAAAAGACCTCAGGTCCTGGAATCATATCTATCAACAATCACTAAGACTATAGCCAAAAATAACATATTCTACAAATTTATGTATAATATAGAGTGAGAAAAAAAGGGACATTCAAGGAACTTACAGACTTTTAGGACAGTTTATCAAGTAAACCTGAACTAAATTGAGAATTTAACATATATGTCAATTTTAAAGATCAATTTCAAGGAACTCAACATGGACAAATTGTTTATTTCTTTTTTAAATGGGAAATGTGTACTGTTATGGGCCAGAACTCTGAACTTGAAACAAGGATTCTTATAAGGTGTTAAATCAGTGGAATTGATAAAAACAATGTTTATCTAGTTTAGCATTGTGATTAATAGTTCTCTAGTTCGTACATGTACTTAATACTTAATATAGTTCTACAAGATTTACACCTATGATAATGTAATTGTAAGAGAACATGTAAGCTAGGACAAACTCAGGCAGACTCAGAACCAGAAAAGACAAGCAGCCTGGAATTGGGAGCTCAAGCCCTGGGACCCAGAGGCAGATTCATTCAGACCATCTCATACCACCTTGGTGGCAGGGTTTTCCTCCTTAGCTTCTCCACTGAAACCAAAAGGCCTCTAAGAAAGCTGGCCCAGGCCCCAGGCAAGGAAACAAGATTGTGAAGGAGATATAAAGGATTTGCACTTTAACACCTGGCTATTCTTATGGTGATTAATCTGCTGAAAAAAAGGAGGCTCCAGAGACCTCCAGAAAACCAGATAAGAACACTATAATGTACCATTTGTTTAAGACTGATATCAACAATATAATAGTGTAAATAGAAAGATTGGGTCAGAGTTAAGATAAAAATAGGAATCATGTTATACAAATGAGGTCCAGAAGAAGACAGATACAGAGACATTAGAAGGGGAGGAGGGGGTCATAGTTCTGAAAACCTATTCACTTCGGGAATGGATTAAATTGGCAGGTCTACATATATACCATGAAGGTTAGGCATCCTCCAAAATCTATAAACAAATGAATTGGGGGAGGGATGGGTGGACAGGGAAGGAAAGATTGAGGGAAGAAGACAAGGGAGGGATATGTAGATGGGGGCAGGTTAAAAAATAACAAGGCAAGTTAAGCAGCAGAATAAAAGCAAAGAGCCATCTGGGATAGGAAAGGTGTGTGTGTGGGATGCATGGGATGTGTGTGTGTGTGTGTGTGTGTGTGTGTGTTTGTATATATCTATATATGTATACATAAGTATATCTTTTCTTAACTATAATCCACTTGGGGATGAGGGTGGGGATGAAAGGAGGGTGGGAAAATAGTAAAAAAAATGTTCAGCAAAGAACAAAAGAATAATTTACAGTGTATTAAAGATGGACACTTATGAATATGATTTATTCTTCTAATATCATATCTATCTATCTATATACTTTCTTGAATTTTTGAATCCTCCCTGATATTCTGCTGGGCACATGACAATGTTCTTTTTTATTTTATTCTATTTTTCTTTTTTTTTTTATTCTGCTTTTTAAAATAAATTTTAAAAATGTAAAATTAAAGTTATATAAGAACAGAAATTAATAATGACTTTTTAAAATTCCTACATGAATTATTTTATTTTATTTTAAAATACCAAAAAAAATGGATTTAAAATGTTGGCACTTGATGTACTAGTACCTGAAATGTCTCTGTCTCTTGTTTAAACAAGATTTGCGATTTTTTTAAGTGTTTTCTTGTGCAGGTCAAGGAGAAATGACATTTTGTGAGTCAACTGTGAAATGAACTCCATACATTTTGCTATGTCTTCTGTGGGCATGAGTCTTTCATTTCACACCATTTTTAGAGGCCAGGATCCTGCCATCTTGTCAGAATTCAGCAAAAGCACTTCAGAAGCCAGAGAAGATTGAATTTTCTTCTTAAGTATTTGTTCATCTTCATTTTGTTCTGGGGAAGAAATGAGACAGAAGCTTGGGCAAGGAAATAGAAAGACAGAACTAGTTATTGAGTTTGCAGATAAAATGATCTGGATTTGAGGACAGCAGGACAAAAGAGAAACAGCATTTGGCAAAATGGATGCTATGGTATGTTTGGAGACATGTCACTTTGCTAGTTATGTGAATTCCCCTCTCTCTCTCAATTTCTCCATTTGGAAAATGAAGATAAAATCACCTCTAATATTGACCTCTCAAATATCTCCTGTAAATTGGATCAGATATTAAATATAAAGTGATTTAAAAACTTGAAATAATTCAATAGATATCCATTATTATTAATGATAACAAAAAAAAATTACTGCAAATGTATAATGGTGAATGCAACGACTGCTCCTGTAGTAACATCTGACATTAAAAGCTGGCAAAGCACCATAGATAGCAAATTCTGGACATTATGCCTCTCCCAATAGAGTTTTGATTTGTTTTGTCTTATTTTGCTTTTCTTTTTGAGTTACCATATTCCATTGTTGAATCCTATTGAACTTAGACATCACTTATTTCATTTCACATGACCTATTGTCTGACCTTCCCTCTCTCTCAGCAGAATAAAGCTTTTATGGAGCCACAGAATCTGAGTTAACTCCAAACAGTGTCAGGAATCTTCAAACAAATAGATTTTTGACTTTCTCCAGATTTTTTTATATACTTTCCTTCAACCTAATCAGTTTCTTCCCTGTAGAATGCATTTCCTCTGAATTTAAGAGTGGATTAAGTGAGATGGAAAAGGAAGTCATTTGAATGAATAAACTTGCTTAGTAGTTTATGCTTTTCAAATCTTGTTGTAGTCCTTAAAAATGTGTGTAATTAAATTTTGAAGGACATCTGTATAACCAGTCCCCTTCCTCTAAAATTAGAGACATAGTGAATTGGAATTTGTAAAGTGTGAGGATTATTTGAATAATCAGCATGATTTTATTATTGCTAATCCTTGAAACCTGATGCCCCTTTTTCATGTACTCAACTTTTTTTTTTTTTTTTTTTCCCCATGTGCTATTGAAATCAATGGAGGCAAATTATTTTAGCTTACTTATGAGTGATGAGGCTGGGACCCACATGGATGGTCAAATATGGAATTTGTTTATTTCAAGTTCTCTCAGCCTTAAATACCTTCATATGATTACATCACTACAACACACTGAGCATGTGCTGACAATGAGTACTTTGTTATTATTATGTAAAAGCCTCTTTACAGCAAGTATCTCTGCTTCAAGTAGAACACAGTTTGTTACTCCCCCATGACTTCTCAGGAAGGTTGAGATGTCCCCAAGAGGAGATGAGAGCGGAACCATTGTCAGTGGGTATAATACCAAGCTAAAAGGTATTATACCCACTGAGAGTTCCCCCACTGTCTGTGGTCCTCTACAGTAATCCAGAGTTATTTTAAATTTTGTTTCCTTAATCAATAATGATTCTGACTATTTTTATAAGACTACAGTAGATACAGTAGATTTAAATTTCTTTTCTCCAAAAACTGCCTGTTCATCTCTTGATCAAAAATTTATCTATTGGGGAATAGATCATATCCTTAAAAATTTGACAAACATCTATAAATTTGAGATGAGTTCTTTAAACAAGAAACTGTTTATACCCTTCTCCCCCCCAAAAAAACTTTCTGTTTTCTTTATGATTTTTAAAATTCTTTGTAAATTTTATATTGGCACAAAAACATTTTTGTTTAATTGAATGTAGTTAAGATGAACCATTTTATAACTCTTAATGTTCTCTATCTAATGTTTAAGAATTATTTCTTATCCTTACCATAAATCTGTTAAGATATATATTATTCTAATTTATTTATGGTATCTTCCTTTTTATCTAGGTCATGTTATCTTTTATTTTCCTTTGGTAAATGATGTAAGATATTTATCTTTACCAATTTTTTGCCATATGGTTTTCCAGTTTTCCAACACTTTTTACCAAACTCCTCTCAACAATGAGTAATCCAATATTTGTGAAACAAGTTCAATTTATCTATACACATTTCTATATTGATCAGGCTACACAAGAAAGATCAGATCAAAAATGAAAAAAAGAGAAAGAAAACAAAATGCAAACAAACAACAACACAAAGAGTAAAAATACTATGTTGTGGTCCATACTCAGTCCCCACAGTCCTTTCTCTGGGTGCAAATAGCTTTCTTTATCACAAGACCATTGGGAATGATCTGAATCATCTCATTGTTGAAAAAAGCCAAGTCCATCACAATTGATCATAATATAATCTTGTTACCATCATATCCAGTGATCTTCTAGTTCTGCTCATTTCCCTCAGCATCAGTTCGTTTAAGTCTCTTCAAGACTCTCTGAAATCATCCTGTTCATTCTTCCTTTAGAACAATAAAATTCTATAACATTCATATCCCATAATTTATTCAGCCATTCTCCAACTGAAGGATATCCACTCAGTTTTCAGTTTCTTGCCCTACAAAAAGGGCTGTCACAAACATTTTTTCCCATGTGGATCTCTTTCTGTCCTTTAAGATCTCTTTGGGATATAAGCCCAATACAAACACTGCTGGGTCAAAGGGTATGCACAGTTTGATAGCCCTTGGGCATAGCTCCAAATTGCTCTCTAGAATGGTTGGGTCAGTTCACAACTCCACCATCAATGTATTAGTGTCCCATACCCTCCAACATTTATCATTATCTTTTCCTGTCATCTTAGCAATCTGAGAGGTGTGTAGTGGTATCTCAGAGTTGTCTTAATTTGCATTTCTCTGAGCAATTTTGATTAAGAGCATCTTTTCATATGACCAGATATGGTTTTAATTTGTTCATCTGAAAATTGTCTGTTCATATCCTTTGACCATTTATCACTTGGAGAATGACTTGAACTATAATACATTTGAGTCAATTCTCTATATATTTTAGAAATGAGGCCTTTATCAGAATCTTCAAATGTAAATTTTTCCCCAGATTATTGCTTCCCTTCTAATCTTGTCTGCATTGGTTTCATTTGTACAAAATGCATTTAATTTAATGTAATCCAAATCATCAATTTTGCATTCCATAATGTACTCCAGTTCTTCTTTGGCCACAAATTCCTTCCTTCTCCACAGATCTGAGAGTTAAATTACCCTTTGTTCTTCTAATTTGCTTATAATATCATTCTTTATGTCTGAACATATCATCTTCCCCATATGGGGATCTAAAATTTTTAACCTTTAAAAACATATTTTTCTTCTTTTTACCTTTTTATGCTTCTCTTTTGCTCTGCATTTGAAGATCAAATGTTCTGTTTATCTTTGGCCTTTTTATCAAAAATAAATGAAAATTCCCTATTTAATTGAATGTCCATCGTCATGAAAGATAAGGCTTAATATTGTTGGATAGTTGATTCTTGACTGTAGTCCAAGTTGCCTTGCCCTCTGGGATATCATATTCCAGCGCATTCAGTCCTTTAAAGTGGAAGCTGCTTCGTCCAGGATAATCCTGGTTGTGGCTCCTTGATATTTGAATTGTTTCTTTCTAACTGATTGAAGCATTTTCTCTTTGACCTGATGATACTAGAATTTACCAACACTATTTCATGGAGTTTTCACTTTGGAGTCTCTTACAGGAGACAATTGGTGGATTCTTTTATTGGCCATTTTACTCTCTGGTTCTAGGGTATTAAGGCAGTTTTCCTTGATGATTTCATGAAAGATGCTGTCATGATTCTTTTTTTTCATCATGGTTTTCAGGCAGTGCATTAATTCTTAGATAGTCGCTTTCAGATCTGTTTTTACAATCCTTTTTCCAATGAGATATTTTATATTTTCTTCCATTTTTTATTTCATTTGACTGATTCATTGAGGTATTGGCTTCCATTTTTTTTTCAATTTTAATTTTTAGTGAATGTTTTCTTCAGTTAGCTTTTTTTAAATCTCCTTTTGCATTTGGCAAATTGAATTTTTAAAAGAGTTGCTTTGTTCATTGGATTTTTTTTTTTTTCTATTTCACAAATGTTGTTCTTCTGGGAGTTATGTCCTTTGTCCATTTCACTAGAACTCTTTTTAAACAGTAATTTTCTTCAGATGATTTCTGTTTCCTTTTTCCAGAGCTTTCATTTCTTTCTCCATTTTTCTTCTCTCTTTTAAGAGCCTTTTTGAATTATTTCAAGAAAGCCTTGTGATATGGAGACCAACTTATTTTACCCTTTGAGGCTCCATCTGGAGATATTTTGTCTTTAGTGTTTTTAGGGTCTGAAGTCTGTTCTTATGTCTCCATAAAAGCTGTCTATGGAAAGAGAGCTTTTTTCTTTTCTTTTTTTTTTCTTTTCTTTTCTTTTCTTTTTTTGCATTTTGCTCATTTTTAAAGGTTGAGGTCTGCTCTTAAACAAAGGGGAGATTGACCCAAACATCTCCTGCAGGCAACAGTGATTTTATGCTGCCGTGGGGAGCAAGCTGCTAGCTTCCTTTCAGTTCTGTGTGGGCATCCCACATTGTTCTGGGGTTATGAGACTCACTATTTTCCTTCTGTAGTTGCATTGCAGATTTCACATCTAATCTGCTGATCCAGTGGTTTCTGAACCAGGACAGAGTAGCAAGCATTAAAATCCTCCCAGCCTCTCTGTCCTAGGTCTCCCTGTGCTGTGCCTGTTCTGAGCTGCAAGCCCTACCTGCACTCTCACCCTTGATTGGATAAGACAGATCTTTACTGAAGCTCTTTCAAAATATCTTCTGTTGGAAATTTGTTATTTTTCCAGCATTTGTGGCATATTTGTGGTTCTGTCACTCCAAAATCAGTTCAGAAACTAGGAAGCCAGGAAGATCTTGAAGACCTGCCTACTTTCTGCCATTTTTGCTCTGCCTTTATCTATTTTTTTTTCAATGAACAATATCTTATGTTTTCTATGCTTGCAGGGAGTTGTTGGTGATATATAGAAATGCTTATGATTTATGGGGGTTCATTTTATATTCTGCTACAATGCTGAAATTATTGTTTTAAATAGCTTTTTATTTTGAATCATAGGATTTTTCATGCATAACCTCATATCATCTACAAAAAAGAGTTAGTTTTATTTTCTCATTACTCATTCTTATTCTTTCAACTTCTTGTTATTCTCTTATTGGTCTTGCTAGAATTTCTAATACACTGTTGAACATTTGGTGATGATGAGCATCCTTGCTCCACTCTTGATCTTATTGAAAAGGCTTCTACCTTCTCTTCAGTATACATAATGTATAGTGTTGATTTTAGCTAGATATTTATTATCACTTGAAACAAAAGTCCATTAATACCTATGTTTTCAAGTCTTCATAATATAAATGTATATTCTAATTTTTGCAAATCTTTTTCTGTACCTATTGATATATTCATGCTATTTTGTTATTGATAAAATCAATTTTAATAATAGTTTTCTTTATATACAAAAGAGTGATTTGAAAATTATAATCCTCATCATTAAGTCCATCTTATGCTTCTCAAAGTAACATCCAGAATGAAAGTAGGTAATATAAGGAGGGCCATTCACAGGAGAAATAGTGTCTCAGGTAAGAAATAGATTGTCATGCTGGAAGGATGAGTTTTCATAAAGAAACTGTCCTTTATATTGAGCCAGTCTTTCTTTGTTGTCATAAACTCTACTTGGTTGTAATGTATATCTGTGATCTGTTGTTGTAGTATCCTCTTTAATTTTCAGAATTTCCAATTTGCTGTTTAATTTGGGCATTTAATTTGTTCTTCTTTTCATTGTTTAAATTGCTTGGTCAATTAATTGATTTGCTATTCATTGATATAAACACCTAAAAATTTCAATTTTTTCTGATTACTGGTTTTTTTGTGTATCCAGTAAATTTTGATATATTGTCTCACAATTCTATAATTTAAATTAATTATTGTTTCTATGGCTTGGAGTTTAACTCATTCTTTAAAAATGGGCTATTTTGTCTCTCTTTAGTGTCTTTTTAGGGATATACAAGTAGTCAAGAAAGACTAGCACCTCTTGATATGGCAGCTTACCATGCCTTTTTCAGGATTGCTCCACTTTTGGTGTCTACCTGGTACTCAACTCTCACCTATGGCTCCATGAAGCTGTAGCATGTACATTGGGACATCCCAGTAACTGACTCAGCAGATGGGTGAAACAAGGTTGAGGGAAATGAATAGGAAAACAAATCCATGATTTCACCTACCTATTCGATAAACTCCAGTGGCTCCCTATCACCTGCAGGATTAAATAATGTCCTTGGCATTTAAAGCTTTTTTTTTTTTTTTTTTTTTTTTTAACAATTTCTTTCTCTCCTTTCCAATGTTCTTATATTTTATTCTCCACCTTCCATCATGAACTCTGATTCAATGATCTGATCTCCTTTTTATACCTTTAAGAAAATACAACATCTCTTGACAATGTGATTTTCTCTGACAATTTTCCTGGCCTGTAATGATTTTCTTCCCTTATTTCTGTTTTCTGAAATGTCTACTTCAAGTTCAAGGTAAAACTACATCTTTTATAAGGTGAGATTGACAAGGATTTTCTGATTCCCCCTCAATAGTACTAAAACTTTCCCACTATTTTTTATGTCCAATTTAATCATGATATATTGTCATTCTAATTACTTCTTTACATATCTTCTTTATTATTAGACAATGAATTCTTTAAGAAAAGGGATTTTTCCATCTTTTTATACCTAATGTTAAGCACAATGTCTTTTCAACATTACGCATTTAAGAAATGGTTATAGATGAACAAAATGCTAACCGATATTTCAGAACATTTACAAATAGATAAGGTATTAGAAAGTTGGAGTAAACAATTTGTAAAGAAAGAACTGTAAATTATAAGTAAACATTTTTAAAACATATACCAATCACTAATAGTAAGAGAAAGGTAAATTATACAGAATTAAAGTCTCACTTGCTTGCAAATTAACAAATGTAACAAATATGGGTAAAATAAAAGAAATATATGTATACATCATTAAACTTCCATTGGTACTTCCATTTAATATAACCATTGTGAGTTGTGCTTTAAAAGTATCTAAACTATCTTGGACCCAGAAAAATCACAATATTGCATGTATCCATAATAAAAAACAGAAATAAAAATCTAATCTATACCAAAAATCTATAGAAGCTTTTTTTGTAATAACAAGAATCAGGAAAAAAAAAAAGATGTTCATCAATTGGAAGCTGACTAGGAGAAAAAAAAAAAAACTCACCTATGACCACAAGTGGATTTTTTTTTCATGAAAAATGGAAAATATGATGAATTCATAATAAAAAAAATCAAATGACGGTGGCGTAGCTGTACCAGATCTAAAATTATATTATAAAGCAGTGGTTACCAAAACCACTTGATATTGGCTAAGAAATAGACTAATTGATCAATGGAATAGATTAGGTTCAAAGGACAAAACAGCCAATAACTTTAATAATCTAGTGTTTTACAAACCCAAAGACCCTAGCTTTTGGGATAAGAACTCACTGTTTGACAAAAATTGCTGGGAAAATTGGAAATTAGTATGGCATAAACTAGGTATTGACCCACACTTAACACTGTACTCTAAGATAAGGTCAAAATGGGTTCATGACCTAGGCATAAAGAATGAGATAATAAATAAATTGGAAGAGCATAGGATAGTTTACCTCTCAGACCTGTGGAAGAGGAAGGAATTTATGACCAAGAAGAACTAGAGATCATTATTGATCACAAAATAGAAAAATTTAATTATATCAAATTGAAAAGTTTTTGTACAAACAAAACTAACGCAGACAAGATTAGAAGTGACTGTGCTAAATCATGGGCATACAAAGAAAGGTAAAAAAAATATATTTATATATATATATATATATATATATATATATATATATATATATATATATAAATATATTTTTTATATATATATATATTTATATATAATATATATTATATATATATATATATATATATATATATATATATAATATATTTTTTATATATATATATATTTATATATATAATATATATATATATATATATATAATATATATATATATAATCAGTGTACTCAAAGACCTTATTTTTAATGGAGCTGCTTTGGGCCTAAAAGAAACAAGCTTATTGGTCTTATTTATTTATAATTTGTTATGGAAACCAAAATAAAATATGCAAGGAAATAGAGAATATGAGCAAATCTCCTTCTTGTTAAATCAAAGAAATAATTAAATGAAGAGGAATACCCTCCAGTAAGATGGAAAAAATTCAATATGCAGGATTCACTTTCCCCCCCATAACAAACATCTGCTATCATTTGACTGAGCAAATATCCAACTCAATTTTTGTTGATTTGTAGCAGATTGGGTATCAAACAACATTGACAGCAGATGCAGTTATTTGAATAATCTGCAGTGGAATCAAAATCAGTGCTGCTTTTTCCTCTCTGGCATATCTCAGTGAAATCTGACAGTCTCAATGGTTTGGAAAATTCCATGGCCATCACCATTTGAGAACATATTGTGGGCAACCTCATTATGTCAATGAATTGAAGAACAAATTAAATCATGCTATTTTGTTGAGCCAATGCCTTCATGGAAGTGATTATATTTTTGTGTTTTAATAACAAAGGATAACTTCAACAGTGCCAAAATGGATGAGTGGGAAGTCTGCATGCTCTTTTCTTTTTTTAAAATTTTCTGATTATAAGGAAGTAATACAATTATTCAGATTTCCCATGTGAGAAAGCTTTGTAAATTCATAACAACATTAAAAAATACCACTGAACAAAATATTTAAAATTTAGCATAAAAGGCATTATTATTTCATTTCTTTCTCTCACTATCTCCATTTCTCTCTATGGCTCTTTCCTCTGTCTTTATTTTGTTTTCTTCTTCTCACTTGAAATTTCCATTATTCTTTCTTTGGGAAATTAGTTGATTCAGAGAATTACCATGTGAGTATATGCATGTTTTTTGTATATAAATATGTACATATACATAATACATCTATACATACATGCATGTATATATGCACCTGTATACACAGACATGCAATGCATGCATGTGTGTGTATATATATATATATATATATATATATATGTTTATAGCTATCTATATAGATATGCATGTCTGTAATGCAAGGTACACAGACATGCTTATATATGTATATAAATATATGTGTAGGAGTGTGTGTATGTATACATGTATGTAGTGATATAATGTTTACCCATTCTCCCTCCCCTGGGCTCACTGGGCTCACAATCAATGGAGGAATTTTTCATTCATATACCAAAAATAGGTGACCTGCCAGACACAGAAAGAAAGGTCTCTTCTACGTGAGATTACAAATTACAATGTGAGATAATTTTCAATGGGGAGGTCCAAGGAGAGGATTCATGAATAAAATGAAGACTGAAAAAGATATCTGATCATGCAAATGATAGTGGGAGCATTCCAGGGATAGAAAGGGGTACCATAAACAGATACACATACATACACACACATCTACAAACATAGTTATGTTCACTATTTTATTTTGCACACATTTATTTCATTGAATATTAGCCAATTACACATAAAATTTTTAATATTCATTCAAAAATAATTTTGAATCCCAAATTATTTCCTCTCTTGAATGTCATTAGTGTGTATGCACATATTTTATCTATACACATTATTAGTATGTGTGTAAATATTTGTATCTATATACATATAAATGTATATAGGAACACTAAGCTCTAAACACTGTACCATGAATTCACAAATCTCTGCAAGAACAGCTTTTCTTATGGAAAAAATTAAGAAAAATGCCCATGTCGTACATTTTATGATTGTGCCACAGAGTTGCTAATGTAAATACGCAGTGAACGACAATTAATAACAGCAAAGATCACTGTGCTGTGATTTTCTTTTTAATGTCAACCTTGCCTTATGTACTAATTGAATGCCAATTGGAATGTTGCTTCATATCTCTGACCTTCAGTTTCTTTAATTATATAAAATGGGATTAGCAAAAAGCATTCACATAATAGAATTGTTGTAGGATCAAAAATATCTAATATGTAAAGCACTTTTAAATGAAATTTATAAATACTATATAAATATTTAGTAGATATAAAATCTCATATTGTAGTAGTAAATTAATAGGATATGATGACTGATTATAAAGCATGAAAGAGAGACTTCATGGATGTGCTACACTGGATTTTAAAAAATGAATGGCCAAGAGCGTGGTGGTGCTGTTAATAAATAAAATAAAATAAAATAAAAAGATAGGCAAATTGAAAGGTTTTAGTGGTGAACAAAGAACCAATAAGCTTTTATTAAGTACCTTCTGTATACTAAGCACTATGGAATCTAGGGATAAAAATAAAACAATGCATTTGAAGACTTCATATTCTACTGGGGAGGTGTATGTATACAATACAAGGATATTAAAATATGATGTTATTTTAAGTAGGATCCATATATGGGGTGATCAAAGAAGCTTTCATGTAGGATATAAACTTTGAAGTGAACTGAGAAAAAAATGAGTATTTTAAGAAAAGAAGGGGAAAGTGAATGCATACCAATCATGGGAGAGAGCCTGTGTAAAAGTACCAATGTGGTTGATTCAGTGGTATGTCCAATTTGGTTACACCATACATTAAGTGCGGAAGGGGGAAGGAATTATTCATAATAATTCTCGAAAGAAAAGATTGGAAACAGGTTCAAATGAAAAACTGAAACTTGTTTTTAATTCTAGAAATGCTAAGGGATTTATCAGAGAAATAAAAGATTTCTGTTTGTATCCTTAGCCCTAAGCATGCTCTCTGTTGATTATCTCTTGTTTATCCTGTCTGTAGTCTATTTGTACATAGTAGTTTGAAGGTTTTCTCCTTTATTAGGCTCTGAATTTTTTAGGGTAAAAATTCTTTATTTATTTGTTTGTTTGTTTTTCATCTTTCTTTGTAGCCCCAGAACTTAGCATGATGCCCATGAAATAGCAGATGCTTGATAAATATCTATTGAAAAAATTAATGGATATAAGAGCTAAATGGAAAGATTTTTTTTTCTCCCTATTTAAATGAACTGGGTTCAAATGCATCACTTGCATCAATCAGTTAGTTTATATGTATGGACTTGTTGTTTTTTTTTTTTTTTTTTTTTTTTTTAATTTGTAAAATGAGGAGGGACTGGCTTCAATAATATCTGAAATTTCTTTGAACACCAGATTGATGATTCTATTATTTATGATCCAGAATTCAAAATATGAAGAAGTTATAATACCATTTTATTCTTTTTATTCTAAAGTAAAACATTATATAGTATGAGGAAGGAATATTTAATATTACTTCAATTTAAAGGAGGTGTCTGCCTTAAAAACATGCTTGTGAAGAAATATGCAGAATTTCCTATTTTCTATTTCAGCATAAAGATTAGCCATACCGATGCACATCCAATAATATCAGCTGTAAGACATTTTTATTGAATCATTAACAAAACTAATATTGTCCAACAATTATTTTTCTGTGTGAAGAAAACAATAATGATAATAACTAAAGGAATAAATTGTCCACTAGATGTGGAGCAAAAGAATAATTTCGTGGAATAGAATATTCCTTAGGTAGATTACATTAATCACAGTCTTCAAATGATTTGAATTCTCATCAATTATGATTCAACTTAAGGCAATTAAGGAATAATTGGAGTAAAGAATATACTATTACAATCCCTTGAAAAGGAAATAATTGCCCTTTATCAACTTCACAAGGAAAATTCACCAAATATAAATGTATTCCACACACCAGTGGTTTCAAATAGAGTACAAGGTCCTCTTGTGGTGGTAATTAAGGGAAATTAATAGAATCAGCTAAGGGTGGGCAATGTCAATAAGAAAAGAAGAAGAAAAGGTTAAAGGGATTATTCTAAAGTGGGGAAGGGTGGAGATTTGTCTCTCTTTTTTTTTTTTTGTCAAAGTAACATTGATGTTTGGTGGGGAAAGATGTATGAAAGTTTAATTGGATCATATGAGTTTCTTTCTTAGGTCTTGGACTCAATCCACAAATTCTTTGTCCTTAAGAGAACATGTTTATTCTAACATTTACATGAGACTACATATTAAACTCATATGCTACTTATGCTAATGATGACACATGAGTCCATTTGCCTAATGCTTATGTTGTGTGGTACAAATCTAAAATCTATTATTAATGGCAAATTAAGGAAATTAAGGGGAAAAAATTAAGGAAACACATGGAACAGCACAGAACTTAAAGGAATCATGTACAATACTCTTAAGCCAATATATAGCTTGATTTTTTCTCTCCTTATGGGCCACAAAGAATATGACTACATTTTGTGTCTTAGAATAAATTTAAAATCCTAGTTCTGCCACTTATCAGCTCTCCAATATTTGGGCCTCAGTATTTTAATTTGAACAATAAAGAGATTGTAACGATGACATTAGAAATTCCTTATAAGCGTAGATTTTTGGTCTTATGACTATGGAAAAATATGTTGAATTTGGAAGGAGACAAAGAATAATAAAGCATCTTGGAAGAGCACTATTCAAGACTTTGTACTTTTTACTTTTTACTAGCTCAACATCCCTTAGCTTTATTACTATAATTTGGCTATTGAATCTGTGTGATACAGTTTATGATTTTTATACCTATTTGGGGGCAACTAGGAGGGACAGTGTAGAAAACAATGTGAATGATGTCAGGAAGACCTTAGTTCAAATCTGTCATCAGGCACTTATGAGATGGATGATCTGGGCAAGTCACTTAACCCTTTGTGCCTTATTTCCTCCTCTGTAAAATGAGTTGGAGAAGAAAATGCCCAACTATATCCATATGCTTGCCTAGAAAACTCCAATTGGGATTAGAGAGTCATTTACAACTGACAAAATTTCCTATTTATTTAGTGACCTTCACCTTGGCCCAAATGAGGAGATGGTTAAAAAAAAAAAAGAGGCCATGAAATGCTCAGAGAAGACACTACTGAAGGGAACTCTGATTTGAAGGAGTCACTTGATGTGTCACTTATCTCTTCCACCTCCCTCAGGTTGGTAGAATCTGTTTATAGGACAAAGAGAGCTGAGATTTCAAATTGAGTAAGATTCCTTGACTAAGTCAAAATCATACTTCCAGATCTAGTTTCCTAAAAATATTTTTCAAGACTTCCTACATATTCTGCCCCAAATGTACAGTGCATCATTTGCCTCTTTGGTAAGGGTTATTAGTTTTTACTAGTTGACTTAATGTTACTAGTTGACTCTTTCAATGTCACCTATTTAGATAAAAGAACACACAGAAACAGCAACAACAGCACCTTTCTCCATTGTTAAGAGTTCAATTTTTTTTTTTTCTTTCTGAATTATTGAATGAGGATGTATGTATATAGAGTCAAATCAGTCAGGTCCTTAAAATTGTGGCCATTCCAATATGATTCATCAAGATGCTTCCCAAAAACATGCTTCTGCTTGGTGATATTTTAACCAGGACTAACAGAATTTTAGTGACCAAGTCATGGATAAAACAGCATATACATTAGAAATAGCAATCAATCAAGAAATATTTATTTAGTACCTATTATATGTCAGTCATTATCCTAAGAACTTGAGATACAAAGAAAAGCAAAAGACAGTCCCCAACTCAAGGAGAACATAATCTAATCAGTGAAGGAAAAATGAGAAAAAAGGATAGGTGACAATCTTACTGTACTTTTATGTTATTTCTTGCTGTAGACTGTAAACACCTTCAGAGCAGATACTTTGTGTTTTGTGTATGTTTTTTTTTTTTTAATTTCCATTATCTAGTTTAATGTTATCTGACATAGTAGGCCCTCCATAAATGCCATTAGATTAGTTGATTTTGAGGAACATAGAGATCTCAAAGCATGTCATTAGTTTTAGGGATTACATTTTAAGGATATTAATAAATCTGATTAGGTCCAGAGAAGATTGAAGAGGAACCTCAGCAGCTCCCAATTTTAATTATCATTTCAGGACTCATGTCTATTGATATGACTTTTGTAACACCCCTTGTGTATTTTTCATTTTCTCTTCTGAAATCACTATCACCTTGGTACAGGTATTCATTTCCTCATGCCTGGACAATTGCAATTATCTTCTGGTAAGTTTGCCTGTCTTGAGTGTTTCTGCATCCCAATCTATCCTTTCTAGTAAAGTGAACTCTCTAAAGCACTGGTCTGATCATGTCAACCTTCTACTCTAAAAACCCCAAGGGGTCCTTATTACCTGCAGGATCAAATATAAAATCTTCTGTTATTTAAAACCATTCATAAGTTCACCCCACCATCTTTCCAGTGTTCTTCCCCTCTATGTATTCTGCAATCCAGTGACACTGGCCTCCTTTCTAGAGATCACAAAAGATGTCATCTCCTAACTGAGGAGTTTTCTGGCTAAACTTCATGTCTACAATCTTGCTCCTGGTTTACTTCAAGTCCCAGCTAATATTCCACCTTTCACTAAAAGCAATCCCTAACCGTATAAAAGAAATGATTTCTCTTTGTTCATTATCACCCACCCCCTTGCCCCTAGATTGTAAACTCCTCAAGAGCAGGGATTTTTTTTGTCTTTCTTTTTATCCCCAGAACAAGCACAATAACAGGTGCTTTTAGGGTGTGCTTTCACCCTAAATGTTTATTGATTCAATGTCATTAGGTAGTAAGATTCCATCATCAAAAATATTTAATAATACAGTAGAAATACAATTGTCAGTAATGATGAAGAGCAAATTTCAGGGCGGGGAGGGGGCTGGAGATGCTACTCAAGTTCCCTTCTAAGCTGAAGAAAATATGATGTCATGTATTTAATTCAACTGCCTCTTATTAAATGCCTATAAGTGCCTATCATGGCTGATTTTGCATTCTATCACCGGAGTATGCTAATCATTCACAGGGCTGTAATCCTTTCTTGTGGATTTTGGGCAAATTTTCCAGCAGCTTGTTTTCACTTACTGCCAATCTAAGCTGATTGGGAGGTGAGGAATTTATTAGCAATGCCCCTGAGCATAGGGGTGTGTGGTTAATTTTAATTCTGGAATAAAATTAAGACAATGCCTGTCAAAGAAGTCCTTTCTTAACTACCTGCTCAAAACTGAAGTTTACCATTCAGAGCAATGGACCTTTGAGAACGACCTCTTGTTTATAGGCTATTGTGACAATAACCTTCCCCAGTGTAATAATGTCATGGAGACTGAGAGACTTGAACATCTCTGCAAAATGACAACTAGTGTATTGGAAATGGACATCACAGCTTTAATAAAAAATGTCGGGAGGCACCCGAGAAGTAATTCTAGCTCAGATACCATCTTTGAAGTGCCTATTAGTTTTCTGATTGCTGAGCCTATACGAGGATTATCTAACAACGTGGAGATATTGTATTTGTCAAAACTGACAGAGCTTTCGGGAAAAAATCCACCCTCTGACGACGGGATAGTTGACCTAGATTTTTTAAAAAGTAAAATAGTTTTATTAAACAGCAAGACCGATCTGAAGGATGTAGGATTATGTTTTGTATGACAAATTGATGAAGGAAAAAAAAAAAAAACTAAATAGAGTGAAACATGTTATATTCTGCCCTCCATCCCTAAATATTTCACCTCCATGAATTTGCATGAATAATAATAAGTGGCCTTCAGAGTTTGAGACACACTTTCAGTAAATTACCTCATTTGAACCTTGCAAAAATTGGGGAAGGCAGATGCTATGGGATAATTATCTGCTTTTACAGAATAATGAAAAGAGGCTTAGATTAGTTATATGACTTGCCCAGGAATACAAAGCTATTGAATATTAGTGGCCTAATTTGATCCCAATTTTTTTGACTCCTAGCTTTTTATGTTAAATAGCCTTAGATAATAACCATGCTGAGGATCTTTCATTTAAATGCCAGGTAGTGTATTATTATTGTTGATGGTGAGACTGAAAAAAAAATCATCTCCATGAAAATCAGGGATGTATTATGTCCATGTATATGATGAAGAAGTCTCTGGGAACCTAAGGAATTGGCTTTTATTTTTTCTAAGTCTACATACACACACATACATACATCTGTGTATGTAGATAGATTTACACATACATATAGTCATAAACTTTATTTATATAATATGTTATATGGCATAAATGGAACATGAATATAATATATATGCAACATGATTATATTCTGATTATATATATATATATATATATATAACATGATTAATATATACTAGAAGATCAAAATGTCATTATGATGATTTATATGATGTCTGTCTGATGATTTGTCTTTACACAAGTAGATACATTTGTATATTTCTAATGGAGCACTAGACTTGGATTCAGGAAGGTCCAGATTCAAATCCTGTCTCACACTTTGTGAGTCCCTGGAAAAGTCATTTAATCTCTTTCGGATTCCATTTCCTTGTCTGTAAAACAAGAATAAAAATAGCATTTGTCTATCAGGGTTGTCAGGAGACTGATATGAGACCACATTTGTAAAGCAATATTAAAACCATAAAAAGCACTACATGGAAGTTCACTATTGTTATTATTAATATTTTTCATTCCAAGTTTGACAATATTCATTAAATCAAAATAATTTTCAATGTATTGTCAGCCGGTAATGATGTTGTTTAGTCATTTCAGTCATTTCTGACTCTTTGTGACCTCATTTGGGCTTTTGTTGGCAAAGATACTATAAAAATTTGCCATTCCCTACTCTGGGTCCCTTTTACAGATACAGCTAAGTGACTTATCAAGCATCACACAGCTAGCTAGCAGGGATACTTGAATGCATTTGAACTTATATTTTCCTGGATAGTGGCCTGCTGCTCTTTCCATTGTATCACCAGCTTTACCAATCGTGGATTTAGTATACTGAAAACAAAAGCCTATAGTCTCTTAATATACAAATAAGCATGTTTTATATGAAACAATTTTTTAACTATTATATTTTAACACTATTACCAAAATTTGATATATATTTCATGTATCATTATTGAAGAATAACCCTAGTGCTTCTCAACTTTCATTCTACACACAGCCAGATCTGTCCTTTATGATGTTATTGTCCTTCCTTTTCAAAGATGAACAAAATGACATCGCTATGTTAGAGTTGAGTTGCAATGTTTCTGACTGTGGCTGAGCAGATCAATATGAGCTCCGAATGCTCTGCCACTGGTCAGACACAAAGAGTCCATATGAACATTCAGAACGGCTTCTCTAATTTTGTGCATTTAGCATTTCCTTTGGGCTAATTCAATTCTGCTTTGTTCATCTAGCACAGCACCTTCTCTGATGAGGGCACACCATGCTGCGTGGCCCTGTGCCTGTTCGTCCTGTCATACAATCAGTTCTAAAGTTTTTAAGAGAGACCCTGTGAGTGTCCTTGTATCACTTTTTCTGACCATCTTGTGAGCATTTGTCCTATGTGAGTTCTCCATAAAATAATCTTTTTTGGCAAATGGACATTTGGCATTTGGACATTGTGACCAGCCCATAAGAGTTGCACTCCCTGCAGTAAAGTTGGAATATTCGATGGATTAATTCAAAAAAGAACCTCACTGATTGGTATCTTATCTTGCCACGTGATCTTCTGAATCATTTTAGGACAATTCAAAGAGAAGCGATTCTGTTTCCTGGAATGGCACTCAAAAACTGTCCAGTTTTCACAGGCAAACAGCAATGAGGTCAGCACTAAAAGTCTACAGAGCCATTGGCTGACCTCATTTGGTATGATTGTGAAACTTGGACAGTATACCTTTATGATAATAGTAACAAAAATAAATAGGCAAAACAATGACAACAACAATAGCAACAGCAATAAGACTTCCAAAGGGAATGTTCAAGAAGGGTCCTAATTTAAGTGGAGACTGGTTGCTAAACCTGGTCATGAACCACCAAATGGAAACCTACTACATTGATGAGATCTTAGACCTAGAACTAGAAGTGACCTGAAAGGTCATCTAGCACAATCCCCTCCTTTTCCTTTATTTTACAAAGGGTGAAATAGAGACACAGCAAATGAAATATTCCATCTGTGGTCACATGGGTAGGAGAAGAAGGATTTGAACCCAGGTCCTCTGATCCTGGCTCTACAGCACTAAGAGGCTAAATTCATTGTCCCCTGAGGGCAGACACAAGGTTTATTGTTTCTCTCCCACCTCCTCTTGATTCCCCCTAAATCACCTGGCACATTGCTGGATGCACTTCATAGAAGGACTCAAAACAAAGTACCTGTTCACTGATTTACTGAGATAGTTCATGAAATATTTCAAAGAATGAAATTGGGGCAAGTCACAGAGTCTCCCTACTTGAGAGTGGCAGAGGTGCCTGGAGCATCATCCCTATTCTAAATAAAATGATTTAATTGGGACCTACTAGTGCTCACTTTTGATTTTTCCCAGTGAATTTTGCAAAGAGGAACATTGAAATCCATTACAAGGATGTTTGGCCCACAGGTAGGTAACTGAGTTAGAACTGTTCAATGGTTTCCATTTGGGGACTCATAACACTAATAATGAAAATACCAGTTGACATTTAGAGAAAATGTTAAAGATCCCAAAATGCTTAGATTATGGTTGATCTTCAAGGACCCACTCACAAAAACTTTGACTCAAGGGAAATGATAAAGGAATCCAAAGAAAGGGAGATTTTAAATGGGGTCACAAAGAGTCAGACACAATTGAAATAACTAAAAAATGACAACAAATCAGGTCTTCTGTTAAGGTAAACCAGAGGTCCACTATACTTTAAATGACTTAAATTGGTAGTTTAATTAATCACTAGAATTCTAAGTTCACCATCTGTTGGTCAATTTTCTTTGCTCTCTTCACACTTACCTAGTATGATAAAATGATAAAATCATTTTATTTGTTGTTCAGCAATTTTTAGTCTTTTTCAAATCTTTATAATCCTATTTAGGTTTTTTTTTTTGGGCAAATATACTAGAATGGTTTACCATTTCCTTCTTCAGCTCTTTTTACAAGTGAGAAAATTGAGATAAACAGGGTTAAGTGACTTTCCCAAGATCACACAGCTAGTAAGTGTCTGACACAATATTTGAACTCAGAAAGATGAATCTTCTTGACTCTAGGTCTAGCATTCTATCCACTGGGGCACCAACTAGCTACCCCTAGATGAAACTCTTAGGATAGTTTTTTAAAGCCTTTCATGATCTGAATTTTTTTTTTAACATTTCCAGGTATCTTATTGATATATGATCCTTGATGATTGATACTTTGTTTTTTCTCAGACATGGTACTCCATCTCTAAACTTCCTGCACACAGCTCTATTCATTTTCACTGTCTGTTCCCTATCAGCTAAATTTCCATATTTTACAAGAAGCCAACCTTCCCTTTAAAATTGCCTCTATTTTTTTCTCTCTCAAAGTCATATTTGTACATATCTGTATAGTGTATTTTTATTAGACTTTGAGTTCCTTTGAGGAAAGAGCCTGTTTTTGTTTTGTTTCATTTCTTTTGTCTTTCATTGAACTCCTATAACTTAGCAAAATGTCTGACAGATAGCAAGTGCTTAATAAATCCTTCTCTAATTTGATTTGATCAGCAAATGACAGACATAGTGATTTATACTAGACGCATGGTTTTGTCTTTTCCAGATTGGCAGAAGGGGCCAGATTTTGTCTACTGCTGCCCAAACTTTGTGCATCCTACATCACTTTTTTATCATAAGACTTAGGAATTTTAGTGGAAGAAAAATGGAAAGGAATAATAGAGAAAAAAATCTTAAAATATGAAATAATCAAATAATATATTAATTATAGAAGGAATAAATTTCATCAATAAGCAATTGATACTAGAGACATGATACACTCAATAATTATGCTTTTGATGGTCTCTGTGTGTAAATTCTGTTAGCCCTGTTTAACATTACAGGTTAGTACATGGTCTATTAAATATGCTTCAAAGGAGGCTTAAAAAATGACCGAATAACATCATCATGATAACAATAGGCAAATTAACCTTAAATGAACTTCCCTTCTGTTTCATGCATACTCCTCTCCTTTTCCTTGAATTACCTTCTTTCCTTAAAGTTCCCTTTAGTTAACTGAGAACTCTGAGAGTCACAGAAGAAAAAGCTCCTTTCATCTTATGTGCTGTCCGGTAATTCTTCTCCCAGCATCCAAATCTGAGAACTTTCCATAGAGTTTCTCTGACTGCATGGCCTTCCTTTACTTTAAAAGGAGAGAGGCTGATCTTTGCTTAGAGTGAGCCATCTCCCTCTCATATTTCTATTTTTTTTCTTTAAAGCTCAAATCAAATGATATGTCTTCCCACAATTCTTCGATTTCCATCAGTTCATGTAATCATAGATATATAGTTAAAATTTATCACAAAGTCTATTTCTCCTGTTGTTTCTTGACATTTTACAAATGAGGAAACAGAACTAGAAAGAGTGTTACATTGCAATGAGACAAACGGTATCATACAAGGTGTCCTAAAAGTTTTAGGGCATTTCTAGAGAGTTTAAGCTTTAAAAACTAGACAAACAAACAGAAATTGTCCTAAAAACTTTTAGGGTACCCTGCATAAAAAATGAAAGGGACCTTAAACCAATCTAATATAACTAGCTGATATAGATGGGGAAACATATAGAAGAAACTTAAATGACATATAAAATCACACTTAAACAAGTAGTAAAGTAAACAATATGAAGTACACACTATGTGCCAACTACTGTTTTAGACACTGAGGATTCAAATGTCTAAATAAATAAATATATCAATAAATTAATAAATTGGTGAGGTGATAAATAAATAGATGAATCAATTAAGATAATAAAAACCAAAGGCTGATTTGAGCCAGGAGCTATAGATACCATATAGATCTTAGTCTTATAATCCATGTAATGTATATTATCGCTTGATTTAATTTCCTATCTTCCTAGTAGATAGCAAGCTTCTTGAGAAGCTGAACCATATGTTATATACTCTATCTAGAATAATCTTGGTTTTCCCATTATCGCTCACTCCCTATATCCAATCTTTGTTCAAGGTCTGAATTTCATTTTTGCTCCATCTCTTGAATATGCTTCTTTCTCTCCTTTGACCCTGCCATTATCCTGGTACTAGGCCTTCATCACCTTATGCTTTAATTAATATTATCTTGCTCATGGGCCTGCTTACTTGTCTCTCCCACTTCCAATCCATTTTTCCTTCTGCTGTCAAAGTGATTTTTCTAAAGCATAGTTCTGATCATGTCATCAGTCCTTAGTCTCCGAACTCAGTGAATCCTAGTGATTTCTGATTACATCCAGGAACTAATACAAAATGCTCTGTTTGGAATTCAAAGCCTTTTATAATCTAGGCCCATCTACCTTTTCAATCTTCTTACATCTCACACCCCCTGACACATACTCTTCAAATTAGAGAAACTGGCATCCTGGATGTACCAAGGATAAGACACTTCATCTCTAAGCTCTGGTCATTCTCTTTGGTTGTTGGCCACTCTTTGAACTCTCCCTCTTCTTCTCTAACTGTTGAATTATGTGGCTTCCTTTAAGTCCCAACTAAAATTCCACCTTTGAGGGAAGACCAACTTTCTCTTTGTAAATTATTTCCTATTTATCCTATATTCACCTTGATATATATATATATATATATATATATATATATATATATATTTGTTTTATGTGTTGTTTCCCCCATTAAGTTATAAGTTTCTTGAGAGCAGAGATTATATTTTGTCTGGTTTTGTATCTTCAATGTTTAACATCATTCCCAGCACACAGTAGGCATTTAATAAATGTCTATTGGTTGATTGATTGTCTTCCTCGAACCCTAACACAGTGATCTGCACACAGTGGGTTCTGGACAATTATTTGCTGAAATTGTGTTCAACTGTCTTTTCCTGAAAGCAGAATCATTTGCTAATTGTCTGCTTCTAGCTGAGAGGCAGCAGATAAGGGAAAAACTAAGCTTGCCATCTCTGCAAGGTGGCAGACACATGGTTTCTACAGAGATTCTGAAAACAAAATGATTTGAAGAAGTTTTTTTTTTTTTCAAATAAATGCCTATTTTTCAGCAACAATGATCAATTATCTCAGGAGCAGTGTTTACTCAGAAGCATAATAACTCTTGATTAGAAATGTCATAAACAATAATTAGGCAGCAGTTTCTAGGCTGAGCAGTGTTTAAAATGCACCTGGGATTACTAATGCTGCCATTATAATTTTGTTTGTAACATAAATATTTGATACCAGGACCAAAATGTAGGAATCACAACAATAGCAATTATGATGATGACTGGATGGCAATGATTGTAAATTTCTAAACCTTCTACATATAAAGTTAAATATCCATTGATATTTTGTACGATATGTATGTGGGAAAGAAAGACTTAGGGTTTGGAGCATTTAAAGAACAGTCTTATCTATTTAAAGTAGCCTCCATTAATGGAAAAGTAAGAAGTTTAGGTAAATCATAGCATCCCTGAGTTGGAAGAGAATTCAGGGAGGGCCCATCTACTTCAAACAGTGTTATACAATGTAAAGTGTGTCTGTGTAATCATTATCAGTCAATAATTCAATAAATATTTATTAAGCACAGTTCCAGGACCTGTATTAATGACTGAGAATAAAAATAAATAACAATTCCTGTCCACAAGGACTTTATAAACTGATAGAGGGAATTATTTTAATAGCTATATACAGGATAAATGGGAAAAATTCAATAAATGGAAGGACCAAGAATTAACAGGATTTGGGGAAGTCTTCCTTTAGAAAGTGAATCCTTGCTTCAGAATTTCTAAGAAATTCTTGGGTTTACCTCTCTGAGATTTGTTTTATTTTTCTCTTAAAATTGACAAATTTTAAGTACTAAAGAGCCATAATTTCTAAGTTTTTTTTAATTTGTTTTTGTTTTTTGTTTTTTTGGGTTTTTTTTATCTCTAGCTTCTGCACCCCTATTAGACCAGGAATCCATTCTCCAAACATGAATGTCATTCAAGTACTTGTGATGTGTCTCCTATGCATAAGTTGCAATGCCAATTAACAGGCACAATATTTGTAATAGTAGCAATAATGTTAATATTAGTAGTTAATAATTAGTCATTTCAATATTAAGAGAAACTAAATGGATTATCTGAGGTCACTTAAGTAGCAAATTTCTGAGGCAGGATTCCCGTTCAGAACTTCCTGATCTGAAGTCCAACTAGACCCTCTTCTGCCACTTAGCTCCTAAGAAAGAAATTATTCCTAATTACAAAGGACTTAGAAAAATTTGAAATCTTCATGGAAGTATTTTGTTACAGTGGGAAGATATTGATTTTGTATTCAAATTACCTGAGTTCCAATGCTTCTTCTCATATTTACTAATGCTACAATTTGTTCTCCTGAAACTCAGTTTCCTTGTATGTAAAATGTGGATTTTGAATGTGATTGCCTCTAAGGTCCCTTTCATCTCTGGATTTATGATTCTGTGATCAATAAGAACAGAGATCTATGATTTAGGGGTGGAGAGGTTCATTCCAAGCATGTGAAGACTTTCCTCTGCAGAATGAATAGATGAGAACAGGATGAAAGCAGTGTAACAGGCATTATGGTGTACTTAGAGCTTGGGAAGACATCAAAGATACAAGGTCATCCACTGCATGATGGGTTATCTTGACTTTTGCCTTGCCTCTGGATTCAGGAAGATTTAAGATGATAACCTTGTGCAACTCCGCTTCAATTAAGTTCAATTCACAGTAGTGAAGATTTCAGTCCATGTGGTCATTGATCCTCCTCAAAAATGAATCACAAACAATATCTTCTTGATGACCTGTTGCATCTTGGAGAGAGGAGGAAATTTGCACTTTGAAAAGAGATATGGCCTCTGACAACTGGGGCATGGTAAAGCCTAGGAAATTAAACTGAGAAGAAAGAATCCCTGAACCAAAAAAAAAAAAAAAAGATTTTCTTGGAGATAAATCAATAATCTAATCCAAAATGACAGTCTGGCACTGGAAGAAATTTAGATCCACTGAGAGAAAATGACTTGCTCACTGTGGTAAATGTCAGAAAAGAAATATAAACACAGGTCCTAAGCTTACTGACTCATGGCTCATTCCACTGCATCATCCACCTTCATCTCAAAGAAGTCTTCAAAAGTCAATATGCGATATTTCATTAGGTCCCTGACTTATACGCAATGTTCACCAAAGTGTTTGTTGTTTGTTGCTGTTGGAGTAGGAGTAGGGAAAATGATTTATCCTCACATCTGTCCCACCTCTCATTTTCATTGGTGCTAACTACAATCAAGTAGGATGTATCTACATAAGCCAAATAAACAAAAATAATATAGTAAACCTTATTCCACCAGAAGAATCAGTAAACAAATACTTAGAGCTTTTTTCTGTGCAGGGTTTCAGGATCTGAGATGACATCAGGAATACTTTGAGAAATTTGACTCAATTTGACAATAAATAGTTAAGAATAAATAATGAGCAAAAGTTCATTAATAAAAAGTTAATTTGTGGTGATAATATTAGGAATGGGGCAATCAACATTATATGGAAGTACCTCAATACTATGGCTATCATGGAACCTTGAACTCTAACCTAGAACTCTATCTTATGTTGCTTAATACTCATGCTTCTTATAGAGTCGCTGACTTACTATGAGTTAAAGGTGAGACTTGAGCTCACGTCTGTCTCTCTCTACATCTAGCTGTCCTTCCATTTGGAACCCCTCATGAACTAACATTCATTCTGGTTGAAACTACATGAAAAGAGTCAGCATCTGGGACTAATGAGGCACTGGTTTCCTAAGAAAATAGATATCCCTTAAAGTCAGATTTGTTTCATTTTCTTTTATGCAACCATAATGCTCAGTGTCATACCTGGAACCTGCAAAGATGTGTTAATCCATATGAAGAATATGACAACACCGTGGCTATATGAGTGTTTTATCCAAGACCTACCACATCTCATGGCAAGGTATTCCCACTCAGAAATTATCATAGAATCATAGTGCCAATTCCAATTGTCACTGGACAGTTCTATCACAGACTACTAGAATGGCCCACAGTGACCATCTAGTCCAACAGCCAGGAAAAAATTCTCTTCTGCTGCACAGTGACAACAGATGATGATCTAGTCATCCCTCAAAAGAGGGGGATACCACTGTCTTACAAGGGAGCATACATTTCACTTTGAGGAAGAACCAATTATTAGGAATTTTTCCACCTAAAATCAAGCTGAAATTGGGTTACCTTGAAACTTCCCCTATTTTTTTCCTGATTCTATATATGATACAAAAACAACAAAGCTAATGTAATGCCTCAGTTTCCCTGAATTGTTCTGTCTCAGTTTCCCTGGTGGCAACACCCCCCCCCCTCCGCTGCCCATTAAGAGTGAGATAATTAGGGATGCAGAGCTCTGGGCACTCTGACATTCCAAAGAGTCATAAAACTCCAGATGGTTTATCTCAAATACTTAGAAGGGACTCTCTATCTTCCTGGCTCAGACTTCCTGTCTCCTGTTTTCAACCCCCAACCTGTCAGAACTGAGTTACGGTCCTTTCTGGAATTTCCAGTGCTCTGCCCCCCACCCTTGCCTTTGTTTCCCTGATCTCTGGAGCCCCATAAAAGTCTCTGAAATTACTTGCTCAATGCAGGATGCTTTGAGACAAGAGTCTCATCCAATCTGGCCAGCTAGTATGGCTGCCAGTCCAATTTCTCCACTATTAAAATATTTTTAAAAATCTAATCTTTGTCTTGCCTCAGTTTATCTGGCATTATACTAGTACCTTTTCTATAGGATAACTGTTTAGATCCTTATAGATAGTATTCATGTTTGCTCCAAATTATAGTGATGTTCAAACAACAACAACAAAAAAAAACCCTGTATTTTTTTCTAAAATGTTTTTTAATAGTCCTTTAATGTTCTTTTTTTTTTTTTCAGGAAGGCTAAGTAGAGGCACCTAGATGGTGCAGTGGATATAGCACTGGCGTCAGGAGGACCTGAGTTTAAATATGGCCTCAGACACTTCTTCCTAACTGTTTGACCCTCCACAAGTCATTTAATCCCACCTGCCTCCCCCCCCAAAAAAAAAAGACTAAGTGGAAGGTGATCTTCAATATTTATATGCATCTTGAGGTAATAAAAGAAAATTGGTATTTACCATAATCTTTTTTTGAAGTAGAGGATCTTTTAATCACTCTCTTCATCTGTCTAACAGTTTTGCTAAGGGAATAGCAAACCAAGGACCAGAGGATTTAACTCATTCTCCCCTAAAACTCCCACACTGGAGCTCCACTGCCTGATACATCTTTGTTTTAGCTGCCCATCCCATGTAGATTTAACCCTATATATGCTTCCCTTCACTTCCTGAACATTTTGTTGCTAGCAGCTTTGCCATCCTGCTTTGTCCTTCTCTCCTTACACTCCACCCCCACTTCCAAATCTAAAACTGACTTAAACAATTGTAATCAATGAACTGTTGCATTACTTCTGCAGAGTGTCAATCTATATATCTGCGGCCCCAATGATCTTTTAGCTTGCTATATTTAAAACCAAAATATGACCTTCTAGCCATCATTTCAGTAAGTGTTGTCACTCTATTAGGATATAAACTTCTCTCTCTCTCTGTCTTGTCTGTCTCTCTCTCTCTAAAACGTGCCTTTCAGATATCACTATTATTGACTTTTGTTATAAATATCTGAAAAATACCCGACTTTCTATATCTTGGAACAGTTCTATTACATAACTCTGGCATTCTTATGCACAGCTTGGAGGAAAGTCCTCAGTTGCAAAATAAAGGCTTTGCACTACATTGTTGTCAGACGACTTTTAGCATTAGATCTCAAACCTTTTATGGGCCTCTAAGTAAGAAAATCCAGCTTAACCCCATCACAATGTGGGAAACATGATATTCTGTAGAATACAGGCTAACTCCCTGGAGGGCTTCAGGGTCAGCCAGAGTCAGGATAAATCAAAGTCCTTGGTCTTTAGGGGGAGAAATGAAGGAGACAGGCAAGCTGTCAAGAGACTCCTGGATTCTTGAGTCTAAAGTCACCAACTTCTCTCCTCCTCATCCTGCCACCAAGAGCTTCTCTCATCCATCTCCCTCTGCTCTCCAATCCTTGCCTATGATTGTCTTAACACCAAACATTCAGCAAGCATTAATGGTTAGAAGAGCCATTTATCCAAACATATGCTAATAGAGTCATTGTCTCACATCAAATAGGTAATTAGCCTTAAGTGCTTCGTTGTCTGATTCAAGCATACTTTTTTGGAGTGTCAGCCCTCTACAATATTCTTCATTTCCTTTCTCTAGCCTAAATATTATCTATCTATCTAGAAGTCTGTATTCTATTATAGGTAATTGTCTAGTTATCCATCCTTTCAGAGATTGAATTGGATTTTCTAGGTGTTTGGGTGACTATTCACCCAAAATGTGTGTCTGAACTCCCTCTCCCCTTCTCCTGCTTTATGATCCTGGATGGTCCAAATAAAAATAGATTCCTTGCTAGTTGCAATATCAAGTTCATAAAAAAAAATGCTTATGGATTTTATTATCAAAGCCCAGTCCATCACTTCTATTGAAAGCTCTTAGTAGAAACAAAATTAATGTAATAGAATGACATTCTCCAACCATCGTGCTGGAAATATGACCACCATTCTCAACTTCTTGCCTACTCTGACAGTCCAGCCTTGGACTCCATTCCTCAGACTTGGATTCTAATTTGTGAGATGTTATCAGATCTCCACACCACCTCCTGATACATCTTCACCATGTAAATTCCTCCCACTGCTGAATTATTTTTCACATTGGAAATTCCCTCTGCCTCTGAGATCTCACTTTCTTTATAAAAGTTTTTTTTTAATTAATGCTATTTATTTTCAAAATATATACACGTATGATTTTCAACATTCACCCTTACAAAACCTCATATTCTAATTTTTCTCACACAACAACAAAAAGAGTGAAAAGTCTATGTTGTGATCCATACTCAGTTCCCACAGTCCTTTCTCTGGGTGCAAATGGCCCTCTTCATCACAAGATCATTGGAACAGGCCTGAATCACCTCACTGTTGACAAGAGCCACGTCCATCAGAATTGATCATTGTATAATCTTCCTGTTGCTGTGCACAACATTCTCCTGATTCTACTCAGTTCACTTTGCATCAATTCATGTAAATCTCTCCAGGCCTCTCTGAAATAATTCTGCTGATCATTTCTTATAGAACAACAAAATTCCATAACATTCATATTTCATAACTTATTTAGCCATTCTCCAACTGATGAATCATCCACTCAGTTTCCAGTTTCTTGACACTAAGGGCTGCCACAAAAAGTTTTGCATATGTGGGTCCTTTTCCCTCCTTTATGAAGATCTCGCTTTCTGATGGCCAGTTACTCTGAGAACATACACCTTCTACTACTTGGAAAAATCACCTCCACAGGACTTTTCTTACCATTCCTCTGTGCCAGCTACCTACCCATCCGGTGAAGGGCCACAATGGATAAAAAGCTACATCTAGAGTTTAGACAAACTAAATTCAATTACAGCCTTAGACAATTCCTATTCATGCAATCCTGGATAAGTCACTTAATTCTTACTACCTCAATTTCCTCAACTACAATAATGATATAATTATAAAAAATTATCATAATGCCTGGTATATAAATGCTGCTTGAGATTTTTTTCCTCCACTTTCCTTCTCCCACCTTTTTAATTCCTCTTTATATGTTTTATTTCTCCTTTAGAATGTTTGTATTTGTATTTGGAGGTATTAGCTTGTATTTGTATTTGAAGGCTTGTATTCGGAGAATATGACTGCTTATATTTGTATTCAGAGGATAGCACAGTATCTATGCTGTAGACTTACTTAATATTCTGTCCATCTGTCTGTCTATCTGTAATTCAACTATATATCTACCTGTCTTTCCATCTATATTTTTGGAACAGTCTTCCCTCGGAAAATCTAATCAAGGAGTTTCAGAGAGTGGGCCACCAAAGATGACTTTTTTTCAGTAACATCAACACAAACTGCTCATTAAGATGTCTGTGATCTCTGTTGATGGAATGAGTATCAATGCCAATGAAATCAGTGATTCTTAAGGTGTCAGAGGAAGTATTTTCAACTAAATCTAGGCCATATGTTGTTGAATAATTTACTGTGGGAAACTTACCACAAACATTGTATTCGTAATGTTTCCAGTGCTTTTGAGTCCCTTAATATTTCATTTTTCTTAAAGCTGGGAAATTATAATTTATGATGATAAAATTAATCCCAAACTGCAGCTCTCTGAATTTTAAGTAGGTTATGAACTTGGAAATATACTTGAGGTGTTTAAAATGTGAACTTGGAAAATTACAGTCTCTTGATTTTAATAAGGGAGGAAGAAAATAGAAAATTCTAGAAATTCTCATTGCTCCAACATTTAATTCTTGAAGAAAATAGTCTCTTTTAGTCAAGGAAAAGTTATGATGCTTGACATTCACTGCACCATCAGCCTATAGAAAGTTGATTTGGGGGGGGTCAGACTAAATGAAGTTTAAAATAGGAACTACTTTCTAGCTCAATACACTGTCATAGAACAGACTGTAATTGAAGACTGGGAGCTCCCAGGAACAAAAGATAGGGAACTTATCATCCCTTTACACATTTATAGAAAGGTTATCTGTACTTTCAAAAGAAATTGATAGTTGGCCATTCTCCTTTGGATATCCACTAAGCTGTGTCCTACTGTGTAGGTAAAAGGCATGGATCAGTAGGATTCCCACCTAGGTGAATCCTTGTTCTGCATTTATCACTCCTGTGACCTTGAGCAATCTTGGAAGGAAGAGCCCCACCTAGAAAAAAGAGTTCATGAGCTAGATGACTTCTAAGTTCAAACATATGATCTTAAGAGCCATCTTTCCAGCTGTTGACACATAGAACTCTTACTTAAAAGATAAAGACATAAACAAATGTTCAGGCCTTTTTCACTCACTTCCTTTATCTAGAAAGCTTGAGTAATTGGTATTTTGGTATGCTACACCTTTCCATGAAATCTGCAATGGAATATACTAGCCTATTTGTTTTTCTGTACACTTAATTCTTCATCTCTAATCTCCGGGCTTTTTCTCTACCTCTTTCCTATACCCTGAATATTCTCCTTACTACCTTTCAAACTTCTGATTCCTTTAAAATTCAGTTTAAATATCACCTCTTACAGGAGGCAAAAATGCCAGAAAATGCTTTTTTGGAGATCTCAAAATCTGTACCATTTATTTCTAACTTCTTGTTCAAACCTTTTGTGGCCCCATTTGTGGCTTTCTTACCAAAGATAATGAAGTGATTTGCTATTTCCTTCTCCAGTTCAGTTTTTATATGAGGAAACTAAGGCAAATAGGATTAAATGATGAGATTTGAACTCAAAAAAATGAATTTCTGAATCCAAGCCCAGCACTCTATTCACAACACCATCTAATTGTCTTGTTTCTAACTACTAAGTATTCATCTCCTTTGTTATCAATTGTGCAAGTTGTCCCAATACTGTGGATAAATTTACCATCCTTGGCAGTATACATTCCAAGAATATACACATAGAAGATGGAGGTTGATGCATATATTACCCGAGCTTGCTCACTGTTTGGGAGTCTCTAAAGGAAAACATGTTAGAAAAGAGGTATTTGATTGCTTATCAAACTGAAGGTCTATAGAAACTTTGTACTGACTTCACTGATGTATGCTTGTGAAATCTGGATATCATACCAGATCTATACCAAGAAACTAAATCACTCCCATTTGAATTATCTCAGGAAAATCCTGAAGATACATTGGCAAGATAAACAACTCTGATATCTTTTCTTAAAATGAACAGCCAAGCATTCAAACTGGACTGCAACATTCATCTTAACAAAACCCTGGTTCAAATTGTTCTCCCCTATCTTTCTGCCTTTCCCCTCTCCTAAAAAAAAAGCAATATGATAAAGGTTAAACATATGCAATTCATCTAAATCTATTTCCATGTTTGTCATGCTTCACAAGAAAAATCAGATCAAAAGGGGAAAAACCACAAGCAAGAAAAAGAGCAAGCAAACAATGAAAACCAAAAAAATTGATATGAACAACAACACAAAAAAAAATACTATGCTTTGAGCTACATTCAGTTTCATAGTCTTCTTTGGTTGCAGATGGCTCTTTCCACCACAAATCTATTGGAATTGTCTTAAATCATCTCATTCTTGAAAAGAGACAAGTTCATCACATTGATCATCACATTATCTTGCTGTTGCTATGTACAATATTCTCTTCATTCTGCTCGCTACATTTAGCATCAGTTCTTGTAAGCATTTCGGGCTTTTCTAAAAACAGGCTAATCATCATTTCTTATAGAACAATAACATTCTATTACATCCATATAACATAACTTATTCAGCCATTCCCCACCTGATGGATATCCACTCAATTCCAGTTCCTTGCCACTTCAAAAAGGGCTGCCACAAACATTTTTGCACTTATGTGACCCTACATTTCTCAAGCCTCTAAAGTAACAATTTTACTTCTATTCCTGCCTATCTCCATTTAAGTATTCCAGTTTTGTCTATACTGTGGGAGAGGATCACAAAAGTTGTTGCCCAAGCTCAATTTCAGATTTGTTAAGGAAAAATATATTCTTTCATCACCAGATGCTCACAGCCACAAATGGACAGAGTGAAGAGATAGATTGGCAGATTTTACCCTATTCAATTGTCAGGAGGAACTCCAAGTATGGAGGAAAAAAAGATGAAAAGCATATCGCTGTTAATTTTGAATCTTCATTGTGTAATTACCCTTCTGTCTCTACAGCCAATAAATCACTTCTTCTTATGACACCACACAAATCAATCTACAGTAAGTTATAAGTGGTCAGAAACATGATCCCAAAGCTTCTTCTTAATAACCCATGTCTCAAAATAGTGATCAAGAATGTCCTATGGGATAGGAGATAGTCTTGTCTTACCTAAGACAGATAGTATCCAGAATTTAAATGTTAGAAGGAATCTGGGGGTCCTATTGAAATGTGCTTGATGAGGCTTCACCTAGCTTCTGCTTGCAGATGGAAGGTGGGAAAGCATCATATTCTGATGCAGTGGAATCCCCTTTGAAGAAGCTCTAGGGGCTGAAAATTGTTTTGTTTCATTTTATCTTGACAAACTTAAAATTACATCTTTACAACTTCTCCTCCTTCCTCTTGGTTCTTCCTTCTATGTCCAAGAAGAATATTATTCCACTTTCTTTGCATGACAGTCTTTCAAATATTCAAATAAACTGATCTGAGTCTTCCCTCCTTCAACTAATTATCCCAAGCTTTCTCCAGTGTTAGTGAGATCACTGAATCAAGGTCTCTCTACCCTAGACAGGCTTAAGTTTATCACTCCTTAGATTATAGTGCTCAAAACTGAAAACAATATTCCCAAAGTAGCCTGTTCAGAGCAATATAAAGAGGAAAATGCAAAAACATGTTGGGGAAAGAGCAATCCCAAATGGTGACAGGAGTTCAGGAAAGGCCTGATATAGAAGTAGTGGCTCAGTGACAAACTTCTGAGTTTCTAGCAAATGTATTCAGTTCTGATAGAAACCTGAACATATCACTGTTGCCTCCCTACCTCACAGTAAGATGATTATACTTTGCAGGTCCAGCATCAACTTAGAGTTCCTGATGTTCAACAAACACAACAGTGGCCACTGACCTACTTAGTTCAATACTGCTAGTTACTCTAAGAAGTAAATAGGTGATGAGATTTCATAAATTCTTAAGCTGAAATTCTGCCCCAATGAAGAAAAGGACATTCTCACAGCAATTAGATATTTTCAATAACAGATGCTTAAATGTCAAATTATCATACTAGAGACAGAAAGGAATTTGGCAAGCCTTCATTCACTAAATTAAATGATCACTTTATTTTTAGGTGATTGAATAACCATATCTAGGCTCATTAAATATGATGAGGTAAAGAAACTAGATCTCTGACTTTATTAATAGAAGGAACTCCGACATGAAGGAACTCAATTTGCCAATATAGTGTGACACCTTTTTTTTTTTCTTTTGCAAATTATAGTTGTAGAAAGTTGTTTAATTTAAAAGTAACTTGGTCAGAGTCTCTTTGCAGATATATATTACAAGCAGAATTTGAACTTAGTCTGTCTGGCCTATGGAAGAAAATAAATGAAAAAAGAAGGAAGGGCAGGAAAGAAGGGAAGGAAGAAAACCATTTTAGAAACTCATAAAACCCTCTGTGTTCTCAAATTTTGTTCTTCACCCTCGGATAAGGATGGCTTAGAAACAAAACAAAATAAAAATGTCCATCCACCCATTTCATGATGATGAGGATGAAAAATCTTTTTGATCTTTCAATGAACTTCTGTACAGTTTCTCATTTGATCCTCACAATAATACTGTGAGGCAGGCACTAAGCATATTACCATGTCTATATTATGGATTAGGAAACTGAATAACAGAAGCTTGATTTGACTAAGGTCACCTGATTAACACTTGCCAAAGACACTTCCAGAAAAGGAACCCCACTTACTAATATATCAAAGAAGGAAAGGAATAACCAGCAAAAAAAAGGAGAATTTTTTTTTCCTTGAAGAAAATATTTGTTAAAAAATGTTTCTATCATGGTAGGTTAGTTTGGGTATTTGGTCTTTCCAAAATGACTCTTTTCTGATGGCAAAAATAGCCAATATTGGATTGTTGTTGTTTGGTTATATCAGTCACACCTAGCTCTTCATGACTCTATTTGGGATTGTCTTAACAGAGTAATTGGAGTAGTTGGTCATTTCCTTTTCCATTTTATTTTAGAGATGTGGAAACAGAGGCTAATAGGGTAAAATGACTTGCTCAGGATTACACAGTTTAAGCATTTGAGGCCAAATCTGAACCCAGGAAGATGAATCTTCCTGACTTCAGGCCTGGTGTTCCATCCACTGCATCAGTTGGCTGCCCCAAATATTGGATTCTCTTGTTTTTCCCCTCCTGGTAAAATAACTCACTTTCCCTAATTGTGAGTTATTTTGTCAATTCTTTCATGAACAATTTGGTCAGGGAGAATGTTTATCCTTTGCATGATTTTTCTATGCACACCAAGTGATTAGCTGCAATATGAATAGAAGAATTAGCTATGTTGGTCCCATTAGCATCATAGAAGCCAAAATGTTGTTTTTGAAGGACTAACCCTAATTCTATTTCTCTTTTATATCAATAGATCACTGTAGCCTTTGAAAGCTGGTTTTTCCCTCTGGGTACAGGAATTGGATGGGTTTTTGTGAAGCTGTAAATAGAAGCCATTTTCCAAATCCTCTTACTTTCAAGATGAGTAAAGCAAAGCTGAGGGAAATATAATGACTTGCCCAATGTCACACAAGGATTAAACATCAGAAACAGGATTTGATTCCAGCATTTCTAAGTCCAGAGTTGATACTCTGTCCCCTGTAGTACCATATTCATGAACAGTTAATGCTTTAAAGTAATTGAAAGTATATATGATCACAATCACATACATAAATTGTAAGTCTTGTTTTGGGGAAAAATATATGTATACACTCACCCATACCACCCTATATATATATATATATATGTATATATATATATATATATATATATATATATGTATATATATATATGTCCTTGGGTGTGGGTGTGGGTGTATAATTTATCCAAAACAAGATACCTATTCATGAGTGTATTCTTTTTAAAAATTTTTTTAGTGTATTCTTTAATGTAAAAATTATATCCATCTATCAAGGTCAATATGCAAATTATAGTCTTGGCATTTGTCCATTGACAAACAGCATTTATGTATCATAGTATTTGAACTCAGGTCTCCTTGACTCCAAAAACAATATTCTAAATACCTCACTACTTTTCAACACAATTTTTTGGTCTATCACATAAAGATTATGAATGTTCTTAAGGGTATATCTTATTTCAGCTGTCTTCCAGTACATTTAAAAATGCATTTTATGTTTTGCTTTTACTGTTTTAGAACAGTCTAAATCATCCATATCCTATAATATTCTTTTCTTTATTTACCATTATATAAAATCTCATGCAGTGACTGTGACTAAATCACAGATCATGCCTCCTTTCTCTTAACATTTTCCATGCAGAAGAATAACATTTAGACTGTTTGTTCCATGTTCAGTTCCATCATTCTCCCAGGTTCTCAGGCTCCCCATTTAGCAGTTATCCGGGATTCCTCATTATCTCTTATGCCCCGTGTTCAAATCATTGTCAAGACTTGTATATTTCACCTTTAGAAAATCTCTCATCTGTACTTTCCTCTGACACTGTCACCATCCTGCTCCAGGTCCTCATCACCTCCCATCTAGACAATTACAATACCCTGTGATGCGCCTGCCTGCCTCAGAGCATCACTCCCCTTTCCAGTTCATCTTCCAATTAGCTGTCAAACTAATTTTCCTAACGTGTGGATATGATCAGGTCACCCCCTTATTTGATAAGCTCCAGTAACTCCCTATCACTTCCAGGATCAAACATAAAATCATTATTTTGCGAACTGACCCTCTTCTAATGTTCTAGGTCTCTTGAGCCTTAATCTATACAATATGGTTGGCTAGTCAGTTGTTATTCTATGTTCTTAAAGAGGAACGGAATAACATCACTATTTTATAGTCGAGTTACAGAGTATCCAACTGTGGTGGATCAGATCAATATGAGTTCAGAATTTTCTACCACAAGTTGGACACAAATATCCCTATGAACATTTAGCGTGACTTCTCTAACTGCACTTCTTGCATTTCTTCTGAGCTATTTCTTTGTTCATAGAGCACAGTACTTTCTCTAATAAGAGTACACCATGCTGGGCGGTCCTATGCTAGTATCTCCCAGGTCACATAATCAGTTCTAAAATTTTAAGAGAAATTTGCTAGGTCTCTTTTGCTTTACTCCATACCATATACTCCAAGTGCCACTGGCTTCCTATTTGTTCTTTACACAAGATACTCCATCACTAGATTGCTGGTATTTTCAATGACTCTCTTCCATGCCTAGAAGACTCTTCTTCCTCATCTCTGTTTCCTTCAAATCACAGCAAATCCCTACCTTTTACAAGAAGCCTTCCTCTTACATATTAATGATTTCCCTCTGTTGAAGATCTTTTAACTTTTCCAACATATGTTTTCTTAATGCATATTTATTTACAAGTTGTTTCTCCCATAAGTTTGTAGCCTCCTAAAGGATAAAAATTGAATTTAACCTTTTTTAACATCCTCAAAAATTAAAGCATATAAAAATCCTTAATAAATGCTTATGGATATACTTACTGATTGATCATAATACAAACTCATTCTCTTTTTCTGGTCCTTTATTTCCCGAATTAAATATGTATTCATATCATTTCTCTTACACAAAAATATCTATTACATATCAGGCAATGTTTTAAGAGCTTTTGATACAAAGAAAGACCAAAAGGGTCCCTTCCCAAAAGAAGATAACAAACAAATACTGAGCAAGCAACTATGTATGAGCAAGATATATGCAGGGAAAATTAAAAAGACTCTCATAAGTAAGGGCATTAATGGGCACTGAGAATTCTTTCTACACTTTTTCACTTTAAAAATTGTTCATTATTTAAATTTATGGAATGAAGCAAGCATTTCCATAACACAGTATATTATTAGTGACTTTAAAAAATGGTTGCACATGAAAATGAAAATCTATTCTGCACAACTTACTATTTTAAAAAAAATCCAATATAGTTTTCATGTAAGTTTCTTTTCTTTTTCTTTTGTTTTCTCCCATCCCCTTCCCACCCTAGAAATAACTACCATAGTTCTGTTGGTTCATTTTTATATTCCACTTTTTCATTTGTGTACAGGCATGTCTTGTTCCTTGAAGGTAGAAACAATGACTCAGTCTCCTTTTTACCTTCCATGGTGTCATTTTTAGGGGCCTTTAAAATTGTATCTTTAATTTATGAAATAAAAGAACATTTCTATAACATAGTAGAATAAAAATGAGATTGTATGTGAAGCTGCAAATCTACTTTTACAACTTGCTATTGAGAAAGCTTGAAAGATAAAAAGCGATCACATAAAGAATGTCTTGAAAAACAAAATAGAGAGCTTGAAATATGAAGTTTCGTATATATATACAAATATATGTACATATATACACACTATATATATAATTATGTATATATATTATATATATATGTATTCTTTACTTATGAGGACTTGAGCTATATTATACTATACTACACTATACTATACTATACTATGCTATACTCTGCTATATAGAATTTCATTAGTATATGGATTTCTATGTAAGGAAACTTTCTTTACCTATTCACATGGTCGCATTATCTGTAATTTACATTTTTAAAAATGTTGCTTGGGTCACTGAGAAGCTAAGTGGCTTGTACAGTGTCAAATATTCAATGTATTTTAGTAACAGAAGTGCAACCAAGCCTTAATAGGTCTTATCCCAGACCTCTTCTACACTGCTTCAACCATCAAACCATTTTAAAATGAGAAAATGTCAGTGAAAACTCTCATTTCTATTGGAGGTATTAAAAAACTAGTTTTCTGTTTCGTGTCAAAATAATGTGTGCGTGTATTGTTCAGTCATTTTAGTCATCTCCAATTCTCTGAAATACCAATTGGGATTTCTTGGCAAAGATTACCTAGCAGTTTTCTGTTTCCTTCTCCAGCTCATTTTATAGATAAGAGGGTTAAGTGACTTGTCCAAGGTCACATAGGAAGTGTCTGAGGTCAGATTTGAACTTAGGAAAATGAGTCTTTCTGACTTCAGGTCTGGCACTCTCTATATAGTGCTATAACCCCCTGTATATGATCAAACACCCAAAATTAGCTAGTTGTATTTAGAGCAAAATGATAGAATTTCAAATAATTCAGTTGGAAAGGATAATAGAAGAAAACTAAAAAATAATGCTGTTCTATGCAATACCTGCCTAATGCTCACTCTAGCTTCTCCTGAAGACCTCAAATGAGAAATAACCTACCATGACCCGAGGCAAATCGTTGAAGTAGTTCTAATTCAACAATTCTTCAATTTTTTTTTGATATCATGGAGGCCTTGGTCAATCTTGTGTAATCAATGGATCTTTTCTCAAGATAATATTTTTAAATGCCTAAAATAAAATTCATAGTTTTAATGAGGAAAATAAATTATAATGAAGTAAAGTTTTTTTTTCTATCAATGTCATGAACTCCTGAAATCTAATAATGTCCCTCTTTTGAGGTTAGTCAGTCAATAAACATTTATTAAGCATCCATTATGTGCCACAAACTGTACTAAAGGTCAGAGATACAAAGAACAAATAAAAAACAAAAAAAGAAAGAAAGAAAGAAAGAAAGAAAGGAAGAAAAAAGAAAATCTCTGCTCTAAAGTACTTACAAAATATAATTAAATGGACAATATATAAACCAACTTTATAAAGGATAACTGAAAACAATCAATAGACAGATTTATTAATGCCTACTCTGTGTTAAGCAAAGGGGAGTCAAAGACAAGAATAAAATACCAATTGTACATGACCTTGGTAAACATAAGCAATGCAGCTCCTTTCTCTCTTTCCTTCCTTCCCTTCCCTTTCTTCCCTCCCTCCTTCCTTCCCTCTTTTCCTTCCTTCCTTCCTTCTTTCCTTCCTTCCTTCCTTTTTTCCTTCCTTCCTTCCTTCCTTTCTTCCTTCCTTCCTTCCTGCTTTCCTTCCTTCCTGCCTTCCTTCCTTCCTTCCTTCCTTCCTTCCTTCCTTCCTTCCTTCCTTCTTGCCTTTCTTCAATCTCATTTCTAACCTGAGTTACAGAATGTATATTACTTCAATTAAACTGTTAAGGGAAATTATTTTTTAAAAGGCCAGGGTCCTCCATTGTATTCAGACCATCTCCATTCATCCTGATCTACATTTTGCCACTGGATCCAGATGACTCTATAGCAGAACATCATGTCATCAATTCCTTTATGTCATGATCCTCTTTGAGAACAAAGGATAAACACTATATATATATATATATATATATATATATATATATGCACATGCTTGCATATATACATATATCATTTAATACCTGATGTTATATTATATATATATATATATATATATTATACTTTTACATGCATTTCTATATTACTTGTATCATACACACATATATGTATATGAAGATATAATAATGATTATTATACCTGAACTGAATATTTTTACATAATTACCTCTTTCCTTCCTACTCCACTCCCTGTCATTAATACCTTTCATGGTAATATACAAAAATAATTATGTCAAATGGTTTTAGCTCTTAGTGCATAGTGCGGTATTGCTTTACCAAAATATTATTATTTTCACCTTTACCAAATATCGCCAGCAACTTTAATGGTTATCATAATGTCATAACCCTTGGGCTTTTTAAATTATTTCAGCTAATTTTTAAAGAGAAAAAACTTTCATCTATTTTTTTTTATTTTCCCGTGATAAGGAATCATATATATATACATAAACACATGTACATAAACACACATATATGTGTGTATGCACATAATATTGTCCATTATTGGACTCTTTATCAAGAAATGTGCTTTTTTATTTTTATAAACAGGGATTCTATACATGATATTGACTTTGTGTACAAAACATTCAATGTATTCAAAAAAACAAAGTATCCAGGTAATGAAATGTGCATTGTAATCATTGTGATATTTAGCTGTACTCATTACATAAAACAAAATCATTTTTTAAAATGGTGATGACACTCTTTTGAAAGTAAAGAGCAATGAGCTCATTAAAAAGTTGATCAAACATTTCTGTAGTTTCCAGATTTTGATGAGTGAGGAGGCATAAAAAAAGCACTGGACTGAATAGTGCCAGATCTGAGATTATCAGCGGCCATATATTTGGTCAGCTACCTAAGGTCAACTCAATTATTTTATATGAATTTCAGGTTTCTAATGGCAGTTTGATCAAAAGGGCATTGGACCATGTATTAAGATACCTGGATCTGATGCTAAAGTCACCACTAAATAGGTGGGTACTTTATCTTCCCTCTCAGTACATCCATTTCCTCTTTGTACCCATAATGTAACAAGAGGACAGACTTAATGATTTTGAACACTTCTAGTTAGTGATCTCTTTTTGTTTTTAAATTTGAAATAATACATGCCTATCTCCACTCCAGTATCACCTCTCTTATTCCCAACTTCTTCTTCTACTATTCTTCAACAACAGTGTTACAATCCAAGTGTTTCACTCAGAGTATCTTTCACAGTCTTCATTCTCACATTTTCACAGTCACTGCTATTTTGTCTTTGAATTCAGAGTATGACAATCTCCTTTATAAATTCATTCTAATCTTCATTATCCACCTCAGATCTTACACTTTTTTACAAAGTTTTTCTTTATCGCAACAATTTAAGATGAGCCATCTTGTCTCTGAATGAATATTATTTTAAAAATTCATATGGATTATATACTCTATTGTGGGGAAATTGCAGTATGTAAAATCACTCCATTGGTACAGATTGGCAACTCACTCATTATTGAAAACCTGTGAGAATTTCTTTAACCATAGATAGGCTAAATGACTTTTCCAGAGTTCTACAGCTAATATATACTAGAAATATGATTTTAACTTGATTCTTCTTGAAAATGAGGCCTGGATTTGGTCCACTAAACCATATCGTTTCTCATGTATCTTACACTGCAGTGCATTTTTAAAATCTAGATGTTCATATCTAGTCTCCCCAATCAAGAGATAAAATTATTGAAGGAAAAACCTCATCATTTTTTGTTGATTCCTAGAAGCATTTAATGTAGGGACTTTATGTTCAAAAATTATTTTATTGATTGAAATAATGGCTGAGAAATAAGGCAGAAATCCAAGCATTAGTTATTCAAAATACTCTTAAAGATATAACTTTAACCAGAATTGCTCTTTTCATATGCTCTGAAGCAAACTTATCCTCAGTTTTCTCTTCTGTAGAATGTGAATAATCACTCCTATAATATTTTCATCACAGGTTTACTGTGAAAATCATATTGTATGAAGTGGATATATTTAGCCTGGGGAAGAAAAGGCTTTGGAAAGAAGAGAGAGGCTGGTGCATGAGAGGTGTATTCAAATATTAGAAAGCCTGTCATGCTGAAGAGAAATTCAGCATTTGCATGGTTCTTAGGGACAAAACTAGGCACAAGACGTGAGAGTTGGAAACAGCAATTTGGCCTTTGTGATTCCAGGCTTTCCATGAAAGCGAAAAAGCCTACTTTGAAAAGAAATATTTAAACTGAGGTTGCTGTATGACAGTGAGACATGCAATAAACTAGCTTCAAGGAACTCAAAATGAAACAAAGGGCAACAGAGAAGCTGTGATGAGCACGAAAGGGCTGTAACATATAGTCAATAAATAACTCCCCCAAATTGAATGAAAAACAGCATCAAAGAACTGGATATTAGGGAACAAAGGATTCATTTCATGACAAGAAGAAAGGGTCACAGATAGACAGGCAGAGGTTTCCCCTGCTACCTTCACAATAGAAGAAAAAGAAGATGGCCCTTAGTACAGGGTGGAGGGAAGGGGGATTTTCCATGACAAACATGTGGGAATAGAGGAACAAATGTGAAAAAAGTTAGATTGTCTTTGATGTGCTATGATCTGCACCATTAAAATAGATACTCATATATGTACATGTGTGATCTTGCAAATGTGTATATATAGAAATATACATATAGAAATATAATCATTTGCATATAAATGAATCTGTATATCCTTATCTATTGTATCTATCTCTGTATATGTTTAGATGCATGCGTGAATATAGTATTGATTAAGGGAAATTAGGAGGGACTTTATGAAAATCTGATTTTTCTAAAAATGGAATAGGCTAATCTCAAAAGGTAGAAATTTCCCCTTATTAGATTTCTTTAAAAAGATGATTGATGATTATTTTGGGAATCTGATGCAATACTGAATCTTTGGAGAGTATGGGTCAGACTAGATAACCATCATAACCTTCATATTCTGCTGGTGTGTTGTTGTTGATTCGTTTCAGTCATGTTGTTTGGAGTTTTGTTGGCATGATATTGGATTGGTTTCCCATTTTCTTCTCCAGATCATTGCAGATAAAGAAACTGAAGCAAATACATTTAAGTGACTTTTGCAAGGTCATACGGCTGATATCTGAGTCCACTACTGATTCCAAGCCTGGTGCTCTATCTACTGTACCACTTAGTTGACCTGTATTTTATGATAGTCTATAATTCTGTGATTATACAGGCATTAAAATGGGAAATATTTTAGCATCATTATTAAAATAATATTAGATGAATATCTAATAATTTTGTGTGTTTTGAGATATAAAATTATTGATTTTTAAAGTAGGAAGAACAGGTTCAGAGAATCAAATAATTTTAACTTTTCTGAAAATGTTAGTTGATATATTCAAACACAGATGGGAGACAAATCATGATGATTTTGGAGGGGCCCCTTCTAGATAAAAAAGTGTTCTTGTTGAGGTTTATCTTGAAAAAGGAATTATTGGAAAACAGCTTGCATTGAGCTGTTTCCAGCTTTGGCTACAGTTCTGAGTATCCTTCTTTTTCCAATTATTTTTGTTAGTACAGGGAAATGATTCTCAGCTTTTATAGTGAAATCACATGTTGATTAATTGAAGATTGTCCAAATTTACATAAAATTCATTAGGAAAACTTCCAAAAGCAGGCATTCACCCCACAAGAAGAAAAGGATAACAGAAAATAACAATCTGAGATGTAATAAGGCATTTTGAAGCAATGATCTTTCCATATGGAATACCTAAAATTATTAATTTCCAATGAGTCACATTAGAATCCTTAATTGATGCAATGGCAGATCTGATTAAAAGACAGGAATGATTTTTATTATACAACATGGAATTCTCAGAGGAGAGTCAAAACAGTAAAGGGGAAAAAGAATCCATGATCAACCCCCCTTTCCACTTTTGGAAGTGGGGTGGTATATTTTACAGTTGCAGAATGTATGCTACTGTAAAAAAAAAAAGGGAGAGAGAGGGGAGAAAAAGAGAGAGAGAGAGAGAGAGAGAGAGAGAGAGAGAGAGAGAGGAGGGGGGGGGAGAGAGAGAGAGAGAGAGGGAGAGAGAGGGAGGGAAGGGGAGGGGGAGGGAGGGGGGGGAAGGAGAAGGAAAATAGAAGGGAAAGGAGGAAGGGAGGGAGAGAAGGAGCAAATGAAGGAGAGAGGGAGAGAGGAAGGAGGAAGGGAGGGAAGAAGAGAGGGATATAAGAAATCAAGAAGAGAAGAAAGGATTAAGGGAGGAAGGGAAGATGGAGAAAGGAAGAGAAGAATAAAGGGATGAAGAGGAGGAAGGAAGGGAGAAGAAAAGAAAGAAAGGACAGAAGGATGGAGGAAGGAAGGAAAGAAAGAAAGAAGGAACAAAGGAAGGGAGAGAGGGAGAAAGGAAGAAAGGGAGGAAAGGAATGAGGGAGGAGAGAGGAAGGATAATGTAAGTTTTAACTCTAGGGTAATATGGAGAATAGGATATGGAATAGTCTTGTTTTGGCCATTTTGGGGTATTAGGCATATATCATTAAAGTATACCTTGTATCCCAAGCAATCTTTAACGTTTAGTTCTTGTATTTATCTTAACAAGAAGTTTAGATGTCATTAAATCATAGGTGTAGTTGGAGCTGTGGCAAAGTCACATTTACACTTACATCTAGAGGGTTGAGTGGTGTGACTACTCTGATGGCCTGACTACTCCTAAAGTAATATAAATATAACTGATTTTAGCACCTAACAAAAATAAATAAATATATATATATAAAATGGGATTTACTCTCAGGCAACTTTCTTTCCCCCTTCTCACCCTATAGGAGGCCAGGATTTTTCCCTGCTTGTCTTCCACTACTACTGATAGCTTTGGACCTTTGGGATCTTTGTCATCTCAGGTCCTGCAATGGAGGCACAAACATTGCCTCAAAATTAAAATGGAGCTAAAAACATGGGATGGAGAAAGTTGATGTTGAAAGTTTAGATTTCTTCATTTGAAAACTCTTTATATTCACTGACTATAATTGAATGTTTATTGGTCTTATAAATTTAAATCAGAATCTTATCTTCAAACATGGATCAATCCCTGCCTCCTGATATAACCCTCTCAACTCCCCCTCAGAAGCATTTTCATGCCGGCAGTTGACAATATCATTGACCCCTAAGACTTGCTCTCTGATTGGTAACTTTATCTCCCAATCTCTCTATAAGGAGCACCTATACCACTGAATCTCCCTTGAAGCAAAAGTCAGCCTACAACTGTCCAGGTCACTTCTTTACCTTGTCCTTTCCCAACTTTATAGTTCCATTTTATGTATCTTCCCCAAATTAGAATATAAATTAATTGAGAGCATTAACTGGATTTTTTCCCCTTTATTTATATTCTCAGAATTTGCCATGCTGCCTGAACATAGTAAGTTTTATCTATCCATTCAGGATTATGTTGGGTATAGTTTTACTGGCTCTTGAAAGCCCATTATTAAAGTTTCAATATAAACATTTACACATAGGACACTGGCAAATGTTACAAATTGAGAATTATAAATTATTTTGTTGACTGTATAAATTTAAGAAACTGATAGGGAAAGTTTTATTGATGCTGTTTAAACTTAAAAATCAACAGTGATTTTTTTTTTGAACTGGTTATTAAACATTTGTCGTCAGACCACTGATTTATCCATTTTTATCAGATAAACTGATTAAAAAGTTGTTGGTTTTTTGCCCTAAATAAATTATTTTCCTTCTAAAAATCTCACTTGTATTTTTGTGCAAAACATTTTATTGTAATATAATCAAAATTATCATTTTTTTTATTTCCATGATTACTTCTGTCACTTGTTTGATCATGGATTGTCCTCCATTCCCTATATGGGGAAGATAATTTATTCCTTGCTCCTCTAATTTGTTAATCATTTCACTTTTTTCTGTCTAAATTATGTTCCCATTTGGAGTTTATCTTGGGATATTTCCCTACCTCTTCATTTCAATAGAATCTATCCTTTTTGAAATCAGGGAACATTTAATTTTGCATTTTATCCCCCAAATCTAAATACTATAATCCTTGATATCCAGTTTACAATCTAGTGAGACAAAAGGCGTGCACGTAGATTGAAACTACAAGTTTTAAGGTGTTCTAGGAAAATATGAAGAGGCCGTCACCATTTTGAACTGACCATGTATTTCTCTTGTCATTTTATAAAAATCACTTTTGGGGGATGAATTGCTCATATACAAAAGTGGTAATAGAATGGAACAAAAAAAAAAATCCATTTATTTTTGCCTTCCTACTGATCAATGAATATGCATCTATCAGATCTAATTGGAAGTTGTTGAGCTGCTTCCCCTTGAAAGGTTCTGAAGCCAATACCTTTATAATGTTTTTTGACAGGTATTCAATTGAGATAAACAATGTTTCATGTTGGTGCTAATTATAGAAAATAATCATCAGATTGACTATCCTAAGAATTTTTCTATCCTACAAAGGCAGTGGTTCTTTTATTTTTGTGAAGACAATCTGTACTTTGGGAAGCCAAGCAAGTGATGGATGTCTGAATGAATGTCAGAAGAGAATCACCTGAGGAAGAATATTCTTAAGGATTCTAACAGTAGTACATTTCAAAGTGGATTTTTCTGACAATCAGTGCTGTGTTTTGGGCAATATAAGTGAATAAAAACCAGTGGTATGAGTTCAACTAAGAAATACTTTGCTCTCATACCTGGTAACTCATTGTATGTTTCTATGAAAGGAGCATTTCATGGAATATAGGTTTTAGGAAACCCACTCCAGTGAGCAAATGTATATAAAGTGAGTCATCTCCTTACTTAAATGGATTCCTATAATCTTAATTTGGCAGCTACTTTAAGTCACCGATACAATGATTGGTAGAGATAAATTCACTCATTCATTCACCACAAACTTTCACAAATCATATGCAGAATTTTGTCAAATTAATCTTCCTAATATACATATGGCAAATATTCCCTAAACTCAGTGACTCCCTATTACCTACAAAATAAAATATGAACTAATCTAGAATTCCAATCTCTTGATAGCCTCATCTCTTCTTTCTTTCCAGTCTTATACCTTGTTCCAACCCTTCTCTGTATTGTGTGACATGGATCTCCTTATTGTCTTTCACATAATGCACTCCATCTCCAGACTTCAATCATTTTCTATGGTTATCCCCCATTTCTGGAATCCTTTCCATGTTGATCATGGCAACCTGGATTTTTTGGCTTTCTTCAAAACTCAGCTAAAGAATCACTTTTTTGAGGAAACTTTTCTAGTCCTCTTTTTTCTTGAATATCTCAAATTTATCCTTCATGAAATTTGTTTGCAAATATATTTTATATTATCTCCCCTAATGAAGTGAGGATTCTTTGAAAGTATGGACTTTAAATTAATGTGTTTATGTATGTACATGCTCAGTGGTTAGTACATTTCCTTCCTGGTACATAGTAGATACTTAAAATGTTTCTTGAATGATTTGATTTCATCCATCTAGTGCTTTATCTTTAATGTAAATATTCTCCTAGTGATGTTCCAAAGCCTTAGACCTTGAAGTATTAGGAACTCCAAAGAATACATGTTTTCAGTAGGGAATATTTCAAAAGATGCAAAAATATGTCAATATATTTCAGGAAGGAAGAAAGATATTGCCTGAGTAAGTAAAGTCATGATTAATAGGAGTCTTGAATTTTTACTCAGACCATGTTTTACACTGCCACATTATTTCTTTTGTAGCTTTTATGGGAATAAAAGAACTTGAGAATTAAGAAAAGACCTTAAGAGCCTTCCGACCCAATCTCCAAGTCCATTCTGAAATCAATCATATCTTTGGCAGCAGGAATTGACATAAACAATTCCAGTGATATTGATCTTGCTAACTCTTCATGCAGAATAGTCTACTTTTGAATTGATGTAATTATTTATATTTCTATATACTATGAATACAGGATACTGCTAAAATATGTCTGACCATTCCACTAACCTAATTTTCTTTTGGTCTCTAGGATAAAATAAAATAAAGCAATAAAATATAACATTTGTTCATTTATTCACTCATTCGGTCTTTTGTTTGCTCATTATTTTTGGTTATTCATTTAAGAACGTAGGTCTCTCTATCTCACCCTTGTTGGAAGTAAAGTTCCAATTCACCTCTATTGCTGCTGATCAGCATAAATGCTTTCATCCACTTGCTTTCCAATTTGGGCCATGTCAGTCTTTCTTAAGCGCCCTCGTAGCTTCATCCAATTCCCAGAATCTCAACATGTTAATTCTGAACTTGATATGTATACCAAATAATCTCTAGCCCAGTTGTGGTTCAAAATTCCCAGAATCTAGTGATTCAGCAATGTTATTCTCAACTGGTACCTCAGACTAGAGGCATACACAACCACATGCAACTCTGTTGATTTTTAAAACCCTTTACAACTTATCCCACATTGATTTTATGTACATAAAAGGAAGAAAAGGAGGAACAAAGGAAGGATAAAAGGCAAGAGAGAATAGGGAGGGAGAGAAGTAGAAAGGAAAAGTTAAGCATTGATTATGTGCCAGGAATTATCTTATGTACTTTACAAATATGGTCTCATTTGATCCTTACAAGAACCTTTAGATATTGGTGCTCTTTATTAAGGTCTTTATGTATCCCACTTCATAGTTGAGTTGAATAAACTAAGACAGATAGAGATTAAGTGATTAGCTCAAGATCTCAAACTCTTAAGTGACTAAATGTGGACTTGACTCATCTTCCTGATTCTAGGCCTAGTGCTCTATCCACTTTGTCATCTAGTTGCTTTTATAGAATACTTAAATATTATTCTTCTCATTGATCCTCAAACAAATATTCCATGAACTATTTTAGTTCCTTGGAAATTGTGTCTGCATCTTACATTCCATTTATCATTTTTAAAATTATCTAATATGTGCCAGACAGTAGTAGATATATCAGTCCTTGCATTCATAGAAGGATATGCTGTCTAGAATAAATTTCTCCTTCCCCATTCCAATAAAAGCTGATAAACATAAATTTTCAAATTTTACCTTTGCTTCTGTTTCTTTCAGACCATGAAGAATAAGAAAATCTTCATCTTAAAGTACAATTATTCAGGAAATCTAGTCATTTTTTCCCAGTTTAACCACCTTAAATTCCTTCAAGAGTCCCGAGCTCTCCTTATAGCCAGAGCAACCATTTCACATTCTCCTCTAGCTGTCCTTGTCTGCCTTTAAAAAGAGCATGTGGGACTGACTCCCAATGCTTAATTAAGACAGAGTTATCCCCATGATTGTTTGGTATATTTAAAATATATATGTAAACCTTTGGCTTCATTGGTGTAAGGAACTCCTAAGGATATCTCCCTGCCAATATAGATGGGCATAAACTTAGCTCATTTGAGTTTTAGAGAGTTACCTGGAATACTGAGAAACAGAGACAAAGGGTAGAATTTGAAGATCTCAGCTTATGAAGATAAATTTCCTACAAATTAGAGCTATCTCAAACTGAAAAAGTATGCATTGGGATATGGAATTTCCTTTCAATTGATTTTGACTGATACATACCAAATGACCAATTGTCAATTATGGTTAAAAATTCCCCAATACAGCTAAAAGAGTTAGTAATTTGATAAATGAGTCATAAAGTAATGAGGGAGATATACAATTATGAAACATTTCCTGAGTGTTATATATATAAATGTAATCACACATTAAATGTTTTATATCAGTATTCAGTTTTTGTGGTTTTCTTAATAAATGCAAACATTCATAATAGTGTGTACATGTGTATATATGTGTGTATTAATTATTTGATGTTTAACCATGATTCACCCCACAAAAATATATATATATTTTTAAAGCATGTCCTGGAAACATGAATGAACAATGTGAAGGTTTTCTGGAGGTAGCCTTAGTTTCAGTTGAAATAAATAATTACTTCAAAACGCAGCCAGCTGGTAAAAATGCAAACGTTTATTTCTCCTTCCAAATTAGCCCGGTTAGTTGAGACCTATCTCTCTGCCTGAGCTCTTACAGCTTTGTCCTTGGCTTCTGCCTCTGCTTTCTTCAGCCTCCAGCCAGCACCAAGGTAGAAGATACAATGAATCTCTCTTGCCTCAAATATAGGGCTTGTGGGTTCCAAGAGCTCTCTCCGACTCCAAGTAAAACTCTCTCGAGCTCCCAGAGTTTCTAGTAACTCCTTAAGTAACTAACTCAAGTATCTAACTCAAGTAAGTCCCTCAAGTCCCAAGAGCTCCCTCTATATATGTGATCTCCCAAAGGTTAACTCCGCCTTCTGGAGGAAGAGGGATTCTGGGTTATCTCCCAGAGTGCAAAACCCTAATCCTGAACTCTCCCAAAAGTGTGAACTCCATTGAGTACTTAGATACTTATGACCTCTCTAGAAGTGTGAACACAAGCATTGTTCTATCAATTTCACATAGTACCTTGTTTCAAGTTCTGGCCCAAAATATCTCTTTCTAAGATCAAATCAATCACACTGAACCATGCCAAACCAGGTAACTATTGTCTCTATCAACTCCAATGTCTTAACACTTTGTAAAGATTCCAACAGAACAACATGGTGATGATGATGATGGTGATGGTGATGATGGGTGATGATAATGCAAAGGCAAAGGAAAAGAAAGAGAAAATGAAATGTAAAGAAAAAAGAGAAAGAGAAAGAGAATAAGAAAATGGAGGAGCTAAAAAAAAAGGAGGAAGAAGAGAAGAAGATTCCGGGAAAGAGTAATGAACTGTGACCCTTATTATGGTCCAAACATCTGAATTTCCTTGTCCTACTCCTACAATGTCATGCAAATGCACTTTTGCTAAAAACATGAGATTTTGAGGAATTGAGATTTGTAGTCTCTTTTCATTGTTTTCATATATATTTTTGGATTGTTCATTCTCACACTAGTATACTTTAACTCAAATAATTTGATTTAAAGCATAAAGAGATCCATACTTTTGGAATTCAAATAGACTTTAGAAGCCATTTAGTCCAATTTTATTATTTTAGAGATGAGGAAACTGAAACCCAAATAAGTTAACTGATTTGCCAAGGTCACTTACAATTTGTAAGTAGCTGAGCTGTAAGCATTCATTTAAAATCTGTCCCCTATATTTGGTCCCATCCATGGAATACAAACAGCTTTATTTATTATATAGGAGTCTGAGAGTCTATCTAGGGCAAAGGTGAAACTCCAAAGAGAGGGAGAAAAATTGTATAGATTTTAAATGGGATATACTGAGAGAACTTTGTTTTCTACATGTGTTGCCAGTGCTTGTTTGATGAAATAAAGTTTGTCCTATGTTGAAATATACTTTGTTCCTCTGCATGCCTATAAGAGACCTTGAGATTATTTTACCTACATCTAGAGAGACATATATTAAGATTGTTTTCTGATATATCCCAAAAGTATCTAAACATAGGATCAATATAAACCAGCTCTAATTCTCTGAGGTCATCCCTGGAATTAAACCCAGTTTTTTAAAAGCAAAGAACTTGAGACGTTAGTCTATATATTCTGAAAGTATAAGATTGTTTCCCTTTCCTTTGTGTCTGTTTCACTTTAAGGAGTGAGTTAATATTGTGAGAAAATATTAACTTGTCCAGTCCCAGAAAAAGTTATGTTCTCTGGTGTGATTTAAAGTAATAAAATTGTTTGAGACACAAGATATGAAAGCAAATTGCCATCTTTTACAGTACTTTTGGTTTTGTTTCTGATATTTTGAGGTTATACCCCCCAAAATAGTCAGATATATGATTTTTGGCTTCATTTCAATAGCTGAGTTCTTTATATGGAATTACTCATATAAAAAGGAGACTTGGGGCAAGTTACTCCCTGATGTACTATTAAATCAAAAACAAGTCATTTTCAACATCCTTTTGTTCTGGCACTTTGTTTTCTTCTATTAACCTTAAAGCCTTAAGGCTTTTGAACTGAAATGTCCATCATTTCTGTCCCCTATGGAATATAACTGCTATATCCCCAGGCTACTCTCCTCAGGAATGGTCTATTAGTTTGGGAACAGGTCATCATGCAGCATTTGGGGTCTACTTAAAAGAACTTAGTGTAAAGCAAAAAAGAATTCCCTATTATAAAATCTGAGCTCTACTTTGAAAGTTCTGGAAGCAGTACTGATAACTTCTTTGGGTCCATGCTGAATTATTTTTATAGTGATTCATAGGATAACCCAATCAAGACACATATTTAAACCTATAACTAACGAGTATCTTCTTCAGGTTTGAGGTGAAAACTTTCTCTCATAGAATTGAGGGTCTAAGATTTAGAGTGACAGATAACACTGTCAAATGTTACTTTTCTGTGCATATTTTTTCAAAGTTTTGAGTTCCAAATTTTAACCTCTTTTGATAAATCAAAGGGAATGCATAGTTTTGTAGCTCTTTGGACATAGTAACAAATTTCTCTCCAAAATGGTTGGATTATTTCACAATTCCACAAAGGATGAATTAGTATTCCAGTTTCCCCAAATGCTCTCCAACATTAATCATCATCTTTTCCTATGATTTTAGTCAATCTGAGATATGTGAGGTACTACTTCAGAGTTGTTTTAATTTGTATTTTTCTAATCAGTAGTGATTAAAAGCATTTTTTCATATAAGTATGGACACTTTAATTTCATCATCTGAACATTGTCTTTTCCTATTCTTTGACAATCTATCAACTGGGAAATGACTTGTATTCTTTTAAATTTGACACAGTTCTTTATATATTTTAGATATGAGACCTTTATCAGAAATACCTTCTGGAAAGATTTTTCCCCAACATTTCCTTACCTTTTAATCTTGTTTCTGTTGGTTTGGTTTGTGCAAAACCTTTTTAATTTAATGTAATCAAAGTTGTCCATTTTGCCTTTTACAATGTTCTCTACTTCTTCTTTGGTCATATATTCCTCCCTTCTCCAAAGATCTGAGAGATAAGTTATTCCTTGCTCTCCTAAATTATTTGTGGTATCATCCTTTATGTGCAAATCACATATCCATTTTGAACTGATTTTGGAATGGGGCGTGAAATACAGGTCTATGCAAAGTTTCTGACATTTTCCAGTTCTCCCAGTAATTTTTATCTAATGGTGTATTCTTATTCCAGAATCTGGAGTTTAGGTCTTTATGAAATACTAGATTATTATAGGTCTTGATTATTGTGTCATGTGTATCTATCTAATCTATTCCACTAATAAACCATGCTATTTCTCAGCCAATACTAAATAGTTTTGATTACTGCTGCTTTATAATACAGTTTTAGGTTTGGTACTTCTAAGCCATACTTTTAAATTTTTGTTTCATTAATTCCCCTGACATTCTTGACCTTATGTTCTTCCAGATTAATTGTTATTATTTTTTTCTAGTTCTATAAAACAATGCTTTGGCAATTTAATTGGTACAATGAATAAGTAAATCAATTTAAGGAGAATTGTCATTTTTATTATATTAGTTCAGCCTATCTATGAACAACTGATATTTTTCCAATTGTTTATATCTAACTTTATTTGTGTGAAAAATGTTTTGTGATTGTATCCATATAGTTCTTGGGTTTATCTCAGCAGTTAGACTACCAAATATTTTATTTTGTTTACAATAACTTTAAATGGAATTTCTCTTTCTTTCTCTATCTGCTGATATGTGTTGGTTTATTTTATATCCTGCAACTTTGCTAAAGCTATTAATGGTTTCAAGTAGGTTTCTGGATGATTTTTCTAGAATTCTCTACATATACCATCATATTATCTGCAAAGAGTGATATTTTTATCTCCTCATTGCTTATTTTAATTCCTTTCATTTATTTTTCTTCTCTTATTGTTAAAGCCAACATTTCTAGTACGACATTTAATAATAGTGGTGACAATGGGCATCCTTGTTTACCCCTGATTTTATTGGGAATGTGTCCAGATTCTCTCCAATACAAATAATGCTTGCTGTAGATGCTAGATGGATACACTTTATTATTTTTTTAGGAAAGTTCCCTTTGTCTCCATGCTCTCTAGTGTTTTAATAGAAATGGGTGCTGTATTTTGTCAAAATAGTTTTCTGCATCAATCGAGATTATCACATTATTTCTGTTGGTATTGTTATAGATATGATTGATTATGATAATACTTCTGCATTGCTGATATAAATCCCACTTGGTCATAGTGTGGTATCCTATTGATAACTTGCTGTAATCTCTTTGCCAAGATTTTATTTAAAATGTTTACATCAATATTCATTAGGGACATTGGTCTGTAATTTTCTTTCTCTGTTTTGCCTCCAGTGTCATAGCTGTATCATACATGTGTCATAGAAGGAATTTGGCAGTATTTCTTCTTTACCTATTTCCCCAAATAATTTATTTATTGCAATTCATTTTTCTTTAAATGTTTGGTAGAATCCACTTGTGAATCCAACTGGCCCTGGAAAATTTGTTTTCAGGAAGTTCATTAATAGTTTCTATAATTTTTTTTTCTAAAATGGGACTATTTAAGTGAGTTATATCCTTTTCTGTTAATCTCAGTAATTCATATTTTTGTAAATACTCATGCCTTTCCATAGATTGTCAACACTTGCTGCCATACAGTTGGGCCAAATAGCTCCAAATTATTGCTTTAATGTCTTTGTCATTGGTGGTAAGTTCGCTCTATTCATTTTTGATACTGGTGATTTGTATTTTTTCTTTCTTTTTTTCTACTCAAATTAACCAAAATCTTATCCATTTTCTTGTTTGTTTTTTTTCATAAAATCAACTCTTAGTTTTATTTATTAGTTCAATAGGTTTTCTTAGTTTCAATTTTATTAATCTCTTCTTTGAGTTTCATAATTTCTAATTTGGTATGTAATTGGGGTCTTTTATTTGTTCCTTTTCTACCTTTTTTAGTTGCATTCCCAATTCATTTTTTCCTCTTAACTATTTTATTCATGTAGCTATTTAGAGGGAGAGATTTCCCTTTAGAACTGCTTTGCTGCATCCCATAGATATTGGAATGTTGTCTCATTATTTTTATTTTCTTGGATAAAATTATGGATTGTTTCTGTGAGTTCTTGTTTGATCCATTCTTTTTTTAGAATTAATTATTTAATTTCCAATTGGTTTTTACTCTATCTTTCCCTGGCCCTTTAATGAATATAATTTTTACTGCATTGTGGTCCGAAAAGGAAGCATTTACAATTTCTGCCTTTCTGTAACTGTGAAATTTTTATGCCCTAATACATGGTCAGTTTTTGTGAAGGTGCCATGTACTGCCAAGAAAAGGTGTATTCTTTTCTTTCCCTATTCAATTTTCTCCAGAGGTCTTTCATATCTAGGTTTTCTAAGATTCTATTAACTTCCCTAGTTTCTTTCTTTTTATTTTGTGGTTAGATTTGAATGATTCTGAGAAGTGAAGGTTGAGGTCTCCTACTAGAATAGTTTTACTGTCTATTTTTCCTGTAATAGCTTAAAATATTAAGTATGAATTTGTGTGCTCATACACAATTAGGATGGCTATTATTTCATTGTTTACAATAACTTTTATCAAGATGTACTTTACTTCCTTATCTCTTTTAATAATATATATTTTACATTGGCTTTGTTTGAGATCAGAATTGCTACCCCTGATTTTTTTTTTTTTACTTCAGCTGAAGCATAATAAATTTTGTTCCAGCCTTTTAACCTTTTACTCTATATGTGTCTCTCTGTGTCAAATGTGTTTCTTGTAAACAACACATTGTAGGATTTTCTTCTTCAACCCACTCTGCTATTTACTTCCATTTTATGGGAGAGTTCATCCCATTCATATTTAATTATGATTACCAGATCTGCATTTCCCTCCATCCTATTTCTCCCCTGTATATACTTTGAGTTCTCTATTTCCTTAGACTTAGTTCACTCTCCTTAGACTTTTTTTTATCTACCCTACCCACTTTCTTATCTTCTATCACCCTTTCCCTTTCTATTAGTAGTATTTTTTTTTCCTCCACCCCATCCACTAACCCTTTCACCTCTTTCCTGGATTGTTTTGGCCATCCCTTATATCTTCTACCTTCTTTTTTTTTTCTCCTCCTACTTCTTTATAGGGTTAGATAAAAATCTATGTCCAACTGAATGATTACGTGATTCCCTCTTAGAATCCAAACTGATGAGATCAAACATCAGATAATTCTCAACCCCCCATCCTTTCCCTAGATTGTAATTTTTGCATCTCTTCATGTGAAATAATTGTCTAATTGTACCTCTCCTTTTCTCTTTTTCCAGTACAGACCTTTTTTTTCCTCCTTAAGGTTTTTTTTTTTTATGTAATTTATCAGAATCTATTCCCAACCACACCTCTGTTCATGTGATGCCCCACTCTGTCTGCCCCAGTGACGGATACAGTTTTCAAGAATTACACATATATTTTTCCCATGTAGGATGAAAACAGTTTAACCTTTAAATCAGATATATTTTTCCCATTTAATTTTCTCTATGCTTCTCTTGTATCCTGTGTTTACAGATTAAATTGTCTCTTTGGCTCTGTTTTTTTTTTTTTATTAGAAATAATTGAAAGTGTTTTACTTCCTTGAAGCTTCATCACTTTCTCTAAAAACTGATGCTGAGCCTCACTAGGTATTTAATTCTTCTTTGCAACCCTAGATCCTTTGCCTTCTTGGAATAGGGTATTCCAGATGTTTCAGTTCTTTATTATAGAAGCTGTTAGATCCTGAGAAATCTTAACTGTTGCTCCTTGATATTTGAATTATCTTTCTTTGACAGCTTGAATATTTTTTTCCTTTAAGATTGTAGTTCTGGACTTTCATATCATATTGGTTCCTTGAGGTTTTCCTTGTGAAATCTCTTTCCAAACGTAATCAAGGAATTCTTTCAATAAGTATTTGCTCCTGTGATTCCAGACTATCAGGAGAGTTTTCCTTAATGATCTCTTGAAGAGATGCTATTAAGGTTCTTTTTTTTTGGTCATTCTGGTAAACCAATGCTTTTTAAATTGTCTCTTCTAGATTTATTGTCCAGGTTGGCTGTTTTTCCAATGAGGTATTTCACATTTTCTTCCATTTTTTTTCATTGCTTTTAATTTGTTTGACAGATTCTTGCTGTCTCATTCAGTTCCACTTGCTCTCTTCTAATTTTTAATGTGTAATTTTCCTCAATTAACTTTTATAACTCTTTTTTTTCCCTTTTGGTTAATTCAACTTTTTAAAGGAATTGTTTTCTTCATTTTTTTCCTTTCCTTTTCCAAGATATTGACTCTCTGACACATACCTCTCATTTCCTTTCTCATTTTTCCTTTTATCTCTCTTATTTGCCTTTTAATGTCTTTTAAGAGCACTTCCAAGAAGCTTCTTTGGGCTTCAGAGCAATCATATCACTCTTTGAGATTTCTAGATTTCTTCTGTGTACCTCTCTGCTGATCCAAGACTGAAGGTCTAGTTGCTGATCTGTTGTGATTAAGACCCTCTCACCAGCTTTCCCACAATCTATCTGAGTTGGGCTAAACACCTTTTCCCCCCAGTGAGACTGACCTTTTTTGACATTTTTCCAATTTATCTTGAGTTGGAGAGTGGTTTCATTCTGAGACTCCTTTCAGAGGCTTGGTTTCATGGGGTTTTAGAGGAAAACTGGGAGAGCTTGGGCAGCTTCCTGACCTTACTTCGTCATCTTAGCTCCACCCTCAGAAGCCTCCAAATAGTTTATATAATTGTAAGCTTTGTTTCAATTTATATTCAAACAATTCCAGTCTTTCTCTGGAGACAGATAGTTTGTTTCATTCTTAGTCTTTGGGCATTTTCTTGGATCATTGTATTGCAGAGAGTAGCTGAGTCATTTTCATTATATAATATTGTTGCTACTGTGTAAGTATTATTGTTTTTCTGCTCACTTGACTATCAGTTCATGTAAGTATTTCCAGGTTTTGCTATCTATAATCACTCTGCTTGTCATTTCTTATGGCCCAATAATAATCCATCATAATCATAAACCACCACTTGTTTAATCATTCTTTAATTGATGAACATACATTTATTTTCTAATTGTTAACCACCACAAGAAAAAAAAAAAACAGTTATAAATATTTTTGTGTAAATAGGTCATTTCCCTTTTTGTGGTGCCTTGGGGTATATACTTTGTATACACACACCACGCACATATCTATCTATCCATATGTAGATAGATAGATATAGATATAGACATAGATATATAAATATATATATACACACACACAAGCACACATATATATATATATATATATATATACACACAAGTATAGAGATATACATATACACACATATTCTGCATCAACCCAATCAATATAATTTGGCCAACATTTTATGCAGGAATTTCTTTCCTCCAAAATAAAAAATCCATAAGTCTTTTTTCTGTCTTTTGATCATTAATAAACAATACAGTACATGACATTTTAGGCACCCAATACATGCTTGTTTAAATCTGAAATGATTTTTAAATGAAAATAAGCAATGCTTTCAAGTAGCCTATATTCTTCTGACTCATAGAATTTTATTTTGAAATATACTCTAATATCATATGATGTAATGGTTTTTTGCCATATTTGACTTTATGTCCATTATTATGCATATATTCTCCCCTTTTCTACAAATTTTATTAAATAATCCTAGATATCCTTCCTGGAAAAGTCCATCATTATACATAAATATCCTCTTTCCAAGGTTCATCACTGGTTCTCTTGTTCCTTCCTTATTTTTCCAATGTGTTCATTTTTCCTGCCATGGTACTATGGGTTAGGAAGCTGGAGAGCAGCCAGAACAAAAATTGGAGACAATAAGCTTGGGTTTGTAATTTTTAATCGGTGTCACATTTCATGCGACAACCAGGTAGTCTGCAGCTGGGGAGGCAATTACATTACAGAGATGTTCAATAGATTCTGGCTTGGTAGTTTTACACAAATTGTGCCCTTGGTGATCACTTCTCCTGAGGGCACAAATACATAAATAAAAAACATTCATTAAAACAAAGAAATAAAAGCAGTAATTAAAATATCATATTTTGAATAGCAGCCATTTAAAATGTTATCCCATCAGAAAGAGCAATTAAGTAATATCCTTTTGGATAATCACTAACATTTAATGGCTCATAACATCTTTAACCTCTTCATTCCCAGCATACAAATAATGCTGGGATTTAAAAAAAAATCTTATACTTGAAGAAGGGTAGCTCTGAAATCTAAAAACCATCCATTTTAGAGCTTTAAGAGACTGTCATAAGATCTGCTTCCCAGTCTTTCCATTATAATATAGGTAAGGGTTTAATATCTCATTTTACAGATAAGACAAATGAGCCCCACAGAGTTGCATTATATAAGTATATATACAAACCTAGGAAGGAACAGAGTAGGGAACCATGCAAGGAATTACAGATGGATGGGACATTATGGATTAAAGATTTAGAACTGAAAGCAACCTTAGATGCTTTCTTGTTTAATCCACTCATTTTCCAGAAGTGAGATGTAGAGAGCTTAAGTTATACACCCTAGAGAACACAGGTAGCAAGGGTGTAATATTCTCTCTAAAATGTAATCTTCTCTTGTTGGGGTTTTCTTGGGGTCTCTGGAATCAGCCTTCATTTCAGTCCAGTAATCACCACTAGTGCAGCTAGGGATTAAATTCCAAATCCTTTATTGCCTCTTTCTAAGTCTTGTTTCCTTTCCTGCAGCCTGGTTCGCTTTCTTATAGTCTAGATCCTTTATCATCTCCTTCCTGGGGCTGGGCAGCTTTCTGGAGAGTCTTTCAGTCTGGCCTTGGTTCTGAGAGCTTGAGCTCCCACCTGCCTTCTCTGGCTTCTGAATCTCCCCAAATGAATCCTGGCTGAGGCTCCTACCTTATATATGCTCTCTTATCAAAGGTGTGAATCTTGTAGGACTATAGAAAGTATTAAGTACATATACTGAACTAGAGAACTGTTAAGCACCATGTTAAATTAGATAACTATTGTCTCATCAGTCCACTGACTTAGCACCTTGTTTCAAGTTCTGGCCCATAACACAAGGGAGCAGAAATAGGATTTAAACCCAAACCCCCATTCCAAAATCCATTGTACATATTGCCTATTGAGACAATGTGAATAGAGCTCAATCCTGTGCTTCTTCTTCCAATGACAATTCTCCTAGATGGTGCTTTCCCATTCTCTACAAATTAAATAATAAATTGAGAAGATGTCACATTCAAAGCTCTGACTTCCATTTCCAGAAATGTTCCCCTTCACATACTCTACTTTCCAACCAAATGGATCACTCCCCATCTACATACACGTTCTTTACTCTGTAGTCTTCATTTCATTGAGGATGTCATCTGCCAAACTTGAAATGGAGGAATCCTTCTTTTACTTGCACTCAGCATTTTAATCTGGTCATAATTATTTCTTCCTTCAGGACCCAATTCAAATATGGCTTGGCTATACAACTTGCACAACTATTCCATATGATAGTAATCTTCTCTTTTCAAATGTCTCATCTTCAATCTTTTTGTTGATCCTTATACTATTTTACAATTTCCAAAAGTCCAGTTATATGTGTGTGTATATATATATGTGTGTGTGAGTGTGTGTGTGTGTGTATACATATATATGTATATATATATATATATATATATATATATATATATATATATTATGTGTGTATATGTAGGCACATATACATGCACATATATAATTGTTTCCAATTTACCATACATATGTATCATGCATATATACATCTATCTATCTAATTACCTCTCTATCTAAAATACAACTCACACACATACAACAAATTGAAGATATCAAGCATTTAAGAAGGACTGGGTAAATCTTCTTAGTGAAGGTGGAATTTTAATTAGGACCTGAAAAAAGGGGGCAGAGATGAAAAGAGAGAGCATTCCAGACATAAGGAACAACAAGGAAAATGCTCAGACTTGGGAGGAGAATATTAAGGAAGTTGTTGTCAGTAGATCACCAACTATGTGTGGGAATGGGAGGAGGGAAGTAAGGTATTTTCTCAATAAATGAAGACACATATTAATAACTTATTTTAGACTTGTCAGTGACCATATCCAACTACCCCTTCCCAAGGTGGGCATACTGAATTGTTTAGAGCACTTACTGGTCCCAAAACATCATGGTTCATGCAGGGTCTTATTTCTGAACTTATTATCTAGTTAAAATCACTCCCCTCATCAAAATCAACTTGTTGTTTCCCAACAACACAAACATAAATTACATTGTGAGGTGACTGTCTGATTTTACCCTTCTCCTATCTCTTATACAACATGAGGACAGGATAGTGCTGATTCAAGCAGAACACTTGGTTCTCTGGGTTTAGTTTTGAAATAGTATCTCCAGTATGGAAAAGTAGGGCTCTTGTGTCTTATTTCATCTACACTGTAATGCATCTTAATATATAACAAAAAAGAAGGTGATTTTCCAAGTTTTTGAAATAGATATATTTTCAAAATGTTATAGTCTTTAAAATGGGGGACAGAAGGTCCCCTATCTACATTGTACTTCTCTGTGGACAAACTATGCCCCAAGTCATAGCATCATAGGTTGAGAAGTAAAAATGGCAATTAGAGATTGCTGGGTGAAACCAACTCATTTTATAGACAGGGAAACTGAGGCACAGAAAGTTCAAGTGACTTGTTTAAGGGATATATTAAGTCTTCCTAACTATTCAGGTTCAGTGCCTTATCAAGTAGCTTATATGATATTGCTTCTTCTGCTTTTCAAATCTAAAGGACAAAACCTATGAAAAGCCAAATCAAAATTGAGTCAACTTGTAATTTAGCCCCAACTAACATTAAATATCTCTGTAGGCATTGGGCAAATCACTTCTTTCTGGGTCTTTGTTTACTCCTCTATAAAATGAAGGATTGGATTCCCTAATCACAAGTCCTCTATAGGTCAAAACCTATAATCAATAAGAAAACATGAAAATTGTTATTTTAGCACCTTCTGTGTGCAAAAATTATTGTGGCTATGATTATGTGTTAGGCATATGATCAAAGGAAATTACATTTGAGGGCATTTTCCCCTGAGATTGTATTGTTATAAACCTCTATTTATATTGACTATTCAGAAGTAATATATATTATGAGTGAGTTGGTCAATACATTTTATGTGTAAATGAAATGCCAAGAATTACATGTGAACTCATTTTCTTTTTTTTTTCTTTAACTCCAAGGCTGCCACCTTTCAATCAACCAATCAATAAAATTCATTTATTAAGATTCTAACTATGTGCCAAGATCCATGTTATGTACTGGAAATATGAAAGAATAAAAGATGAGAGAAGATAGAGTAGAAGAAGAAAAGGCAAAAAAGAGAGGAGAGGGAAGAATTGTTTTCCCTCAAAGAGCTTATAATCTGTCATGGGTGAAAAAACAATGCATATAAAATTATATGCAAAATATATACAAAAGAAATCTAATAAAATGCAATATAATGGTCGTCTGTTATGTGAAAACAACACTTTCTCCTTACCCAGTAGAATGCTCAATTGATTCTTCTCCCTTGCAAAACAGAATTTTCCTCTTTAAAACAGGCACATAATGAAACAAGCTTATTCTTGGATAATAGGCTCCAAGGACTTGGCAATTCACTCCCTGAAAGTCCTGGAAATGGTTTTGTATTAAAGATAAATAATGGCAGGCTAAAGTTATGTATGTAAATATAGTACAGCAGAAAAAGGAGAGGAAGGCAATTGTTATTTTAACCTGAGTCCTGAGAAAACCCCACTGTGCTTTCCCCTTTTGCTCATGAGTACTCACTTGTTTGGACAGCTCCATTTGAACTTTGCATCCCTGTTTCCTATTGCTGAATCCATCAATACTAATTAGCTTCAGTTCACTATCTTTAGGCTTGGACTAGAACTCATGATGACAAACTGTATTATCAAAAACAATGGAGACGATGGACAATTGAGCCTGATGGGGGAGGGATGGGTTACTCTGTCACAGAAAGCTAGACTGAGGAGTTGGACAGAGGGGCAATTAAGAAGCTATGGCCTTGCCATGATCCATGATAAGGGGTAGAGAGGGAAAAATAGTTATCCAAGTTTTTGAAAAAAAAGTAACTCTTCAAAGTATAATTCATCATCAGAAACCTTTAAGTAGAAATTACCCTTTGCTGCCTTCACGAAAGGTCTCCCTTGATCTCTCTTTCCTACCACTTGGAGAAAATTCAAAACCTTTCATAAATATTATCACTAACAGGAGCATAAATTCTATTAAAGTACTCCCTGCAGAGGCAGAAAAAAGAAAGACAGGGGAAAATAGTGTAGAGGATAAAGGATAGCTTGAATATACATGAATAGCCCTCCCTCTCCAAAACAAACAAATCTACCCCATTTTTCTGACCCTCCATGAGCGCAGGGAGAGGGAGGACATCCATCTATCTATCTATCTATCTATCTAACCAGAAAGTATGTGTGCTTTAGAGCAAAAAAGAGGGATTGATTAGAAAGTTTTTTCATGTAACTGAAATCTATAAAAGAGAAGGGACTTTTTCTGAATCATATTGCTAAGTCACAAAAGTAAGGTTTGTACATAGGTTTTCTGCTTCCAAATGACTGTTGTTTTTCACTATTTCACAGCACAAGTAAATCATCTTTTTTCAATTTTTCTTGGTGATAGATTGGAAAGAACTCTAGCTTCAAAACTAAAAGGCTTGGATTCCAATCCTACTTTTAAATTTTGCTACCTCAGTGACTTTGGGCACCACTATCAACACTCTGGGCCTCAGTTTCAACATTTGTTGAACTAAAACTTTGAAACAGAAGATTGAAGTTTCTGCCTTTTTTTTTAATTAAAGCTTTTTATTTACAAGCTTTACATATGCATGGGTAATTTTTCAATATTGACCTTGCAAAGTCTTCTGTTCCAAATTATCCCCTCCTTTCCCCCATCCCCTTCCCTAGATGGTAGGTAGTTCAATACATGTTAAATGTGTTAAAATATATGTTAAATCCAATATATGCATATATACATATATACAGTTATCTTGCTGCATAAGAAAAATCAAATCAATAAAGAAAAAATGGGGAAGAAAACAAAATGCTAGCAAACAACAACAGAAAGAGTGAGAATGCTATGTTATGGTCCACACTCAGCTCGCATGCTCCTCTCTTAGGGTGTAGATGGCTCTCTTCATCACTGAACAACTGGAATTGGTTTGAAACATCTCACTAGTGAAGAGAGCCATGTCCATTAGAATTGATCATTATATTATCTTCTTGTTGCCGTGTAAAATGATCTCTTGGTTTTGCTTGTTTCACTTACCATCAGTTCATGTAGGTGTCTCCAAGCTTCTCTGAAATCGTCCTGCTGGTCACTTTTTACAGAACAATAATATTCCATGACATTCATATATCATCACTTATTCAGCCAGAGTCTCTAACTGATGGGGATCCACTCAGTTTCCAATTTTTTGCCACTACAAAGGGGGCTGCCACAAACATTTTTGCACATGTGGGTCCCTTTCCCTCCTTTAATATCTCTTTGGGATACAGGTCCAGTGGAAACACTGTGGGTCAAAAGGTATACACAGTCTGATAACTTTTTGAGCATAGTTACAGATTGCTCTCCAGAATGGTTGAATCTGTTCACAATTCCACCAACAATGTATCAGTGTCCCAGTTTTCCCTCATCCTGTGCATCATTGATCATTATCTTTTCCTGTCATCTTAGCCAATCTGAGAGGTGTATAGTGGCATCTCACAGTTGCATTAATTTGTATTTCTCTGATCCATAGTGATTTTTAACACTAGAAATAGTTTCAATTTCTTCATCTGAAAATCGTCTATTCATATCCTTTGACCATTTATCAATTGGAGAATGGCTTGAATTCTTTCTTATAAAGTTGAATCAGTTCTCTACATATTTTAGAAATGAGCCTGCCTGTATATTTATTTATTTATTTTTTTTACTGAACCCTTGATGGAGCGACTTATTCACCACAGAATTCAGGATTTTGAGAGGTTCAAGAAACCTCAGAAATGTAGGTCAATCTATAAATGAAAGAAATCCCAACTATGCCCTACCAAGTGAATGGTCACTCAGCCTCTGCCTAAAGACCTTCTAAGAACAAGATGTTCTTAAAATGATTGCAATAGATAGAGCACTGGACCTGGATTTGAGAACTTCTGAATTTGAATTTACTATCTTTGTGGTCTTGAGTAAGGCGATTACTTTCTGTCTCTTTCAGTTTTGTCAGTTATAAAATGAGACATTTTAAGGCTCTTTGAAAACCTTAAAATGCTATAAAATGCGTCTGGTATTATTACTAGATTCAGAGAAAATGTTTCATATTGAAAATTAATATGATAAAAACACTCAAGGATTGACTTTGAACTTCATTCTAATGTTTATAAAGCCTTTCTGGGATAATCATCATCAGGTTCCTTCCCTACAATCATCATCCTTTTCCCAAACAGAAAAAAGTTGTCCTTAAGTTTTGATTGATCCATGATGGTAAAGAATAAAGCTTACTGTTAAAAATAACATTAGACGGTATTTATTTGGCTTCCTGTTCATTCAAAGGTATTAAAAAGCCTGATCAAATGGATTCAGGAACTTGAAAGGAAGCTGTTCTTTCTTTCTAGGAGAGTTACCACACTCTGAATGCTGACCACAAATTTTTTTGTAATCAAGTTCTATATCATTGTTTTGCTTTCTTTCTGTGTTATGACTGAGTCAATTTCTTTTAGTTAATTGTCATATGGTCTATGTTTCATGCTTTATTTAATCCCAAAGGAAAGAGATAAAGCATGGACCTGTTATTTCCTTGGTATACTGAAATTTCACACCAAAAAAAATGCTAATTACTAATACAGATCAGCACTGGTGGTATTTTTTATTATAATGCTTGATCTTTGAACATTTCCGAGAACAAAGGGAATGCTCAGGATCAAACAGATAGTATTTGTCAGAGATACAATTTAAGCCTAGGTTTTTCTGGTTTTAAAGGCTATCTCTCTATTCACTATGCCATAGTACCTCCCAATTTCCACTCTTATATTAACCTTAAACTATCACAGGACTGGCCTGAGTTACTTGGGGACCATAATACTTTCTAGAAAAAAATTTAGAACTATTTATTGTCACCTACTATTACCATCAATGCTGAAAATCACTGTGACAGTCCAGCAACAAGAGACACAAAGAGAAATTCTATCTAAAATAACTGTCTACAGTATAAAATATTTGGGAGTCTATATGCCAAGGGAAAGTCAGGAACTATATGAGCAAAACTACAAAATACTTTTCATACAAATAAAGTCAGATCTAACCAATTAAAACATATCAAGTGCTCTTGGGTAGGCTGAGTCAATATAAAAATGGCAATACTACTTAAATTAATCTACTTATTCAGTGAAACACCAATCAAACAACCAAGAAATTATTTTACAGAACTAGAAAAAATAATAACAAAGTTTATCTGGAAAAACAAAAGGTCTAGAATTAGACAAAGAATCAATGGAAAAGAAAATACCAATGAAGACACCTTCATAGATGTGCCAGACCTAAAACTATATTATAAAGCAGTGGTCATCAAAACCATTTGGTAGTGGCTATGAAATAGAATATTTGATCAGTGGAATAGTCTAGGTTCACAGGACAAAGTAGTCAATAACTATAGCAATGTAGTGTTTGACAAACCAAAGACCCTGGCTTTTGGAATAAGAACTCACTATCTGTCAAAAACTGGTGGGAAAATTGGAAACTAACATGGCAGAATCTAGGTATCGACTCACAACTAACATCTATATCAAGATAAGATTCAAAATGGGTTCATGAATTAAACATAAAGAGTGATATTATAAGCAAATTAGAAGAACATAGCATAGTTAACCTCTCAGATCTGTGGAGAAGAAAAGAATTTGTGACCAAAGAAGAACTGGAGATCATTATTGAACACAAAATAAATAATGTTGATTATATTGAGTTTAAAAGTCTTTGTACAAACAAAACTAATGCAGACAAGATTAGAAGGGAAGCAATAAACTGGGAAAACATTTTTACATTTAAAGATTCTCATAAAGGCCTCATTTCTAAAATATATGGAAAACTGACTCAAATTTATAATAGTTCAAGCCATTCTCCACTTGATAAATGGTCAAAGAAAATGAACAGACAATTTTCAGATGAAGAAATTGAAACTATTTGTAGTCATATGAAAAGGGGCTCCAAATCGCTATTGATCAAAGAAATGCAAATTAAGACAACTCTGAGATACCTCTACACAGATGTCTGATTGACTAAGATGACAAGAAAAGATAATGACTAATGTTGATGGGGATGTGGGAAAACTGGGACATTGATGCATTGTTGGTGGAACTGTGAACGGAGCCAACCATTCTGGAAAACAATCTGGAACTATGCTCAAAATGTGATCAAACTGTGCATACCCTTTAACCCAGCAGTATTTATACTGGACTTATATCCCAAAGAAATCTTAAAGAAGGGAAAGGTATCCACATGTGCAAAAATGTTTGTGGCAACTCTTTTTGTAGTGCCAAGAAACTGGAAACTGAGTTGATGCTCATCAGTAGAGAATGGCTAAATAAGTTATGATATATTAATGGTATCGGATATTATTATTCTGTAAGGATGATTTCAGAGAGGCCTGCAGAGACTTACATGAACTGATGCTGAATGAAATAAGCAGAACCAGGAGATCATTATACATGGCAACAACAAGACTATACAATGATCTTTTCTGATGACATGGCTCTCTTTAAAAATGAGATTATTCAAACCAGTGCCACTTGTTCAGTGATGAAGAGAGCCATCTATAACCAGAAAGAGGACTGTGGAAACTGTTGTGGGGACCACAACATAGGATTCTCAAACTCTCTGTTGTTCTTTGCTTACATTTTCTTTTCTTTCTCAGATTTTTCTTCCTTCTTTATCTGATTTTTCTTGTGCAGTAAGATAACTGTATAAATTTATACATATATTGGATTTAATATATTTTTCACATATATAACATGCATTGGACTACCTGCCATCTAGGGGACAGGTTGGGGGAAGGAGAACAAAATATGGAATGAAGGGTTTTGGAAGAGTCAAGGTTGAAACATTACCCATAAATATGCTTTGTAAATAAAAAAGCTTTAATTAAAAAAAGAGTTCTGATAAAAGTCCTCATTTCTAAAATATATAGAGAATTGAATCAAATTTATAAGAATTCAAGCAATTCTCCAATTGATAAATGGTCAAAGTATTTGAACAGATAATTTTCAGATGAAGAAATTGAAACCATTTCTAGTCACAGTAAAAGATGCTCTAAATTATTATTTACCAGAGAAATGCAAATTAAGACAACTCTGAGATACCACTACATACCTCTCAGATTGGCTGAGATGATGAATGTTGAGGGGATGTGAGAAAACTAGGACACTTATACATTGTTGGTGGACTTGTGAACAAATCCAACCATTCTGTAGAGCAATTTGTAATTATGTTCAAAAGATTATCAAACTCTGCATACTTTTTGATGCAGCAGTGTTTCTACTGAGCTTATAGCTCAAAGAGATCTTAAAGAAGGGAAAGGGACCCCCATGTGCAAAAACATTTGTGGCAGTCCTTTTCATAGTGGCTCGAAACTGGAAATTGAGTGGATGCCTGAATTGGTGTTTGAAGAATGGCTCAATAAGTTATGAAATATGAATGTTATGGAATGCTATCGTTCCATTAGAAATGACCAGCAGGATGATTTTAGAGAGGCCTGGAGAGACTGACATGAACTGATGCTGAGTGAAATGAGCAGAACCAGGATCTGATTATACACAGCAACAATAAGATTATACGAAGATCAATTATGAAAGATGTCACTCTTTTCAACAATGAGATGATTCAGGGCAGCTTCAACAATCTTGTGATGATGAGAACCATTTACATCCAGAAAGAAGACTGTGGGAACTGAATGTGAATCACAACATAAAATTCTCACTTTTGTTGTTGTTTGATTAAATTTTATTTTCTCTTTTTTTTTCCTTTTTGATCTGATTCTTCTTGTACAGCAAGATTAATGTATAAATATTATGTTTATATTGGATTTACATTTTTAACCATATATAACATATAATGAATTACTTGCCATCTAGAAAAGGAATGGGGGGATTGAAGCACAAGGTTTTTCAAGGGTCAATGGTGGAAAATTATTCTTGCATATGTTTTGAAAATAAAAAAGCTTCAATGAAAAAAAAGAAAATCACTCTCATATTGATATTGATTCCTTGACAGCATGTAGAACGAACTTCCTTGATAATGTTAAGTCCTGTTTGAGAACCTCAAATGTCTTGCTTCTTTCCCTCACCCTGGATTTCTCTGTAGATGAGATATTGAGGACATTTTTTAGATTCCCATACCTATGCTTTAGCTGTAGACTTTAGACTTTTAGCCTTTAAAAGAGAGGTAAAAATACACAGTGCAGAGAACAGAAAATCTTTCTGAAGAAAACATATATTGATAAAATATGCTTAGGTTTGATCCCTAGAATGAAGCCTAAATGCCCAGAGAGTCTAGTTAAAGTAATATACATGACCTTGCTGCTACTATAGAGATTAGGTCAGTGGAGAGATAAAGGTCTGTTGGTTTGGGATAAAGATATTCCCATATTTCATTCTAGTTTGCCCCACCCCTGACTCTATACTAATCTGGAAATTGGGGGGGGGAAGAGAAATGGCATGACTGAAATGTCTCAGAGAATCAGCTTTCCAATCTAAAGGACTATGGGAAAGTGAATCCTTCAATCTCCATATGCCAAGAGAGAAGGAGAGCACCAGAAGTAATAGAGTATTATGAAAAGGTCAAAGGCAAAAATTTCCCCCAATAAGTACAGACCTGAAGACTAGGAGAGCAGATAATCAAAAAGAATCCCTGTCATTGATGAGATCCTTAGAACTAGACTGGGATTAGAGCTACATTATCTATATTACACCAACAACAACAGGTTTAATACAAAAGTGTTCCATCATTCTTTCCATCTCCTGACATCATACAGCCCATTTCATCCCAAGACTTCAGAGCCATAAAGTGGTGATTTTCCCCAATTGTTTTAAAATCTTTCCTTCCCATCTTACTCTCCTGAGGGGAGATGTGTCTATTAAAAAAAAAAAAAAAAACTTATCTGTGTTTTTTTTTTTCTTTCTGCTTACCTTGTTCTATAAGTATGACAACATAGTTAATGATGATCCATAAATATCCTTGATCAAAAGCCGCTGAGTAGGTCCATAACGTAGCACAAGGGAAAAGAGAAAGAGAGAGAGAGAGAGATTTACAGCTGGGTTATTTTGCCAGAGTGATTTTATGACTTGGAACTTGAAGTTGAACAAAAGAAAATTATTGATGCAATTTTTATAACTTGCCAAAAATGATATTGAACACATAGCCAGGGCTCAGTAGGTAATGAGTCTGGCTGTGAGCCTGTGACAAGCAGGAATCATATTAGAAACGAGCAGATCCTTCAGCATTTTGTTTCCCATCATTTCCTTAAGCCCAGCTTGAAAGTAAAAGTATTCTTCCACAGGGGAGAAGCAAAGGGAATAACTGGAGAGAAAATTATTCCTATGGGTTGGGGCTGAGGAAGTGGATTAGAAGAGTAAATCAGCCCACAGTAGGATGGGTTGAAACATATTATATTCCTGAAAAGAAGGCTTAGCAAAAAAGTGACCTTTACCATGAATGCACTAGGAAATCATAAATACTGAGGAATCACATCCATGGATTAAAGTTTGCATTAGATGAAGGGGACATGGATGAATGTTTAGGACCAAAGCATATGATCTTGATGGCCTTTCTGTGTTTGATGATCTTGGTAACCAAAGGATTTTCTTTTATTTCCCTTTATCATGCTTTCTTTTTTCTGGTTATACATGTACTTTTATTTAATATGCATTTCTTTGAGTCATATTGAGAGAAAAAATCAGAACAAAAGGGAAAAACCATGTGAGAAAAAAACAGAAAAAGACAAAAGGGAACATAGCATGTGCTGATTTACATTCAGTCTTCATAGATCTCTTTCTGGCAAAAATAGCATTTTCTATCCAAAGTTTATTAGAGTTGCCTTTGATCAGTGAACCACTTAGAAGAACCAAGTCATTCACATTTGATTATCTCACATTCATGCTGTTATTGTGTACACTTTATTTCTGCTTCTACTTCTTTCATTCAGCATCAGTTCATGTATATCTTTCCAGACCTTTCTTAAATTAGCTTCTTCAATATTTTTGGAAGAAAAATAATATTCTATTACTTCCATATACCATAACTTATTCAGCCATTCCCAAACTGATGGGCATCTATTCACTTTCCAAAAATAACTGCTATTTGTGTGTGTGTATGTGTGTGCAGTGAGTCCTTTCTGCTCCTTTATGATTTCTTTGGAATATAGATGCAGTAGTAGTACTGCCACATCAAAGGTATGCTTGTTTAATAGCCCATTGGGAATAATTCCAAATGGCTCTCCAGAATGGTGGAATCATTTCACAACACCACCAACAATGCATTAGTGTCCCAGTTTTCCCAAATCCCATCCAACAGCTGGGCTATTTTTTCCTGTCATTTTAGCCAATCTGAGAGGTATAAGGTGGTACCTCAGAATTGTTTAATTTTTGTTTCTTTAATCAAAAGTGATTTAGAGAATTTTTTTCATGTGACTCTAGATGGCTTAAATTTCATCATCAGAAAGTTGTCTGTTCATAACTTTTGACCATTTATCAATTGGTAAATGACTTATATTCTTCTAAATTTGACACACTTCTTTATATACTTTAGAAATGAGGCCTTTATCAGAAACATTAGTTGTAAAATTTCCCCCCAGCTTTGTACTTTCCCTTTATGTTGGTTTTGTTCTTGCAAAATCTTTTTTAATTTAATGTAATCAGAGTTGTCATTTTGCATTCAATCATATTATCTAGTTCTTTTTTTGGTAATAAATTGCTCCTTTCTCCAAAAACTGAGAAATGAACTATCCCTCATTCTCCTAATTTGTTTATGGTGTCATGATTTATACCCTATTCATGTACCAGTTTTGACCTTATTTGGATATGGGGTGTGAAATTTAGGTCTAGGCCAAGTTTCTGACATTATTTTCTAGTAATTTTTTGTCAAATAGTGAGTTCTTATTCCAGAAGATAGAGTATGGGGACTTATCAAATACTAGATTTCTATAATCATTCATTATTTTCATGAGTATCTAATCTATTCCATTAATCCACTACTCTCTTTCATAGCCAGTATCAAATGGTTTTGTTGACTGCTGTTTTATAGTATAGTTTTAGGTCTGGTATTGCTAGACCACTATCCTTTATTATTATTTTTTTCTATTAATCACCTTGTTATTCTTGCTCTTTTGTTTTTCTGGGTAGACTTTATTATTATCTTTTCTAGCTCTATAAAATAATTTTTGTCAGTGTGATTGGTATGGCACTGAACAAGTACACCACTTTAGGTAGAATTGTCATTCTTATTATATTAATTCAGCCTATCCATGAGGAATTGATATTTTCCAATTGTTTAGATTAGTCTAAAGCTTTGCACTGTGGGCATTCTGTCCTTGTCTGCATTGTTTTTTTTGGTCTTTCCTGTCATCATGGTAGCTTCAAGGTTAAGGTTAAGGTTCTTTTTGTGTGTCTTGCTTGTTTTCTTTCCTTCTCATTGGTATTTTCTCTTTTGTCACTTTTATAACGAAATTCTGCTCCTGGAATAAAGACATCTCTGCCCCAAGCTTCCTGTGCAGATCTGAGCCTTGGCTTTGAGTATGGAGTCCCTTGTGTGTTTGATGTCTTGCTCATAGCAGAGAGTCTTCCCACCTGCTCTCTTTAGAAAACCACCTTGTTTCCCTACTTGGCAATTTTCCTTCTGAGCTGGGAGTGAAGGTTGCCCTGGTGGTTTGCACTGGTAATGGGTCAGGTTTGAGGGTCTCATTTGCTGCTCTGTTGTGATTAAGGAGCTCTCATTGGCTTTCCCAGATTCTGACAGGGCTGGACTGAACTCCCCTTTTACCCCAGTCACATTGTCCTTTCTTGAAATCCTTCTAATCTCCCTGGAACTGCAGAATGGTTTTATTTTCATGTGATTTTCAAGAAAACTGGGAGAGCTTGAGCAGCTTCCTGGTTTTACTCTATCTTCTTGGGTCTAAACATACAAAAAGTTTTTTTCTATATAAACAAGAGCTGAATCTGGAAAGCATCAAGGGGAAAAAATATGATTTTTATGGAATTGTCCTTTACTGAAACAGTGAGTTGATAACAATTTGTCAATTGATCTTGTGTTTCCTCTTTGTGAATATAGGTCAACCTCTCCAAAGTGATTTGAAATGATTAACTTCAAGGTAAAATATGAAGCTCTCTAGAGGATAGAGTTCTTTTATTTACTAAAAGAAATTAAATCATTTTGAGGTACAGAGACGACTTTAACCAGTACTACAAATCTAGAGGTCTATTCTCCAAATTTAGAGAACACTATGGGACCCAGGGAGTTGAAGGATCACCAGAAATCATCAGAAAGCAACCAAAGATGACTTGATAATTAGTGACTTAGGTAAGAGTAATCTGTTTTGTTTTGTTTACTTGTTTGGTTTTTTCCCTAGAGTAGATTAAATGTTTTTTGTTTGTTTTTGTTTTTGTTTTTGCTGTTTGTTAATCTGAATATTCACAGGGGAGCTAAAAACCATTTTCTTTCTGTATACATACACACCTAGAAAGTCAATTCAATTCAAAAGCCTGATAATAACAAAAAATGGAGCAGGTTATTTCCCATTTTGTGTGAATTAAATAAATACTGTCATATGGTTTGACTCCATTTATAATTGCTCCTGCCCTTTCTAACCTCACTGAACAAATTGCAGAGGGAGCATGAACTTTGAATGTTGAATTTAGACCTAAAAGCTCTGCCTCTTCTATTGCATGTTTAAGGTGTGAGACAGGGAACATTGGTTATCTGAGCCCCAGTGTTCCCATATAAAAATTTTAAAATATCTTCACTAACTACCTCATAATTTTATTGTAAGTATCTGATGTAATAGTTTTCATAAACATTCTGAATCTTAAAGGGTTATATATAAACACCAGGTCTCATTTTCCTTCTTCTCTTCCTCCTCCTCTTCTTTTTCCTCCTCTTCTTAATCCTCCTCCTCTTCTTTCTCTTCCTCCTTTTCTACCTCCTCCTCCTTCTCCTCCTTTTCCTCCTCCTCCTCAATTTTTTGAAAGAAAAACATAAATGTGAATTAGGAGAGTGCAAATGAAATTATCTCTGTCAGAACACAAATATTTCTGTTAAGACTATCCCAATTCTCTGGTGGTTCCTGGCTTTTATAGTTAATAAAGATTTCTGATTATACTTTTCTGACATTAATGATTACAGGGTAACTACTAATACCTTCAGGTTATGTTTTAGGATTATTCCCTCTAAATTCAGGAAATGAACCTCTCAGGTTCTAGACAGTATCATATGATATATTAAGTATATTCTAGATACTATTTTTGTAAGAAGCAGAATTTCTTATTTGCAAACAATTTTAAAGAATGTTTTATAGAGCATTAGATTATCACATTCAATTAAACTGAAGGAAAATCAAATTTGATTAAGCATGTCATGGAAATGCATCTTATGCAGGCACAACTATGAAAACAAACACCATCAGCCAGAGAAGCCCAGCTCAGGTGATTTCCTCAAGCATAGATGCGATCATAGAATTTCAGACTTGAAAGGAAACATCAGAGTCATTAAGTCCTCGTCATACTTGAAATATTCATTCTACCCAAAGATCTCAGCTTTTGGGATAAGAACTTACTGTTTGATAAAAATTGCTGGGAAAATTGGAAACTAATATGGCAGAAACTAGGCATTGATCCATACTTAACGCCGTACACCAAGATAAGGTCAAAATGGGTTCATGACCTAGGTATAAAGAATGAAATTATTAATAAATTAGAGGAACATAGGATAGTTTACCTCTCAGACCTGTGGAAGGGGAAGGTTTTTATGACCAAAGCAGAACTAGAGATCATTACTGATCACAAAATAGAAAATTTCGATTATACCAAACTGAAAAGTTTTTGTACAAACAAAACTAATGCAGACAAGATTAGAAGGGAAGCAATAAACTGGGAAAATATTTTTACAGTCAAAGGTTCTGATAAAGGCCTCATTTCCAAAATATATAGAGAATTAACTCTAATTTATAAAAAATCAAGCCATTCTCCAATTGAAAAATGGTCAAAGGATATGAACAGACAATTCTCAGATGAAGAAATTGAAACTATTTCTAGTCATATGAAAAGATGCTCCAAGTCATTATTAATCAGAGAAATGCAAATTAAGACAACTCTAAGATACCACTACACACCTGTCAGATTGGCTAAGATGACAGGAAAAAATAATGATGATTGTTGGAGGGGATGTGGGAAAACTGGGACATTGATTCATTGTTGGTGGAGTTGTGAACGAATCCAACCATTTTGAGAGAGTTTGAACTATGCTCAAAAAGTTATCAAACTGTATACCCTTTGATCCAGCAGTGTTACTACTGGGATTATATCCCAAAGAGATTATAAAGAAGGGAAAGGGACCTGTATGTCACGAATGTTTGTGGCAGCCCTTTTGTAGTGGTTAGAAACTGAAACTGAATGGATGTCCATCAGTTGGAGAATGGCTGAATAAATTGTGGTATATGAATATTATGGAATATTACTGTTCTGTAAGAAATGACCAACAGGATGATTTCCAGAAAGGCCTGAGAGACTTACACGAACTGATGCTGAGTGAAATGAGCAGGACCAGGAGATCATTATATACTTCAACAATAATACTAGATGATGACCAGTTCTGATGGATCAGGCCATCCCTTAGCAACGAGATCAACCAAATCATTTCTAATGGAGCAGTAATGAACTGAACTAGCTATACCCTAGAAAAGAACTCTGGGAGATGACTAAAACCATTACATTGAATTTCCAATCCCTATATTTATGCACACCTGCATCTTTGATTTCCTTTCACAAGCTAATTGTACAATAATTCAGAGTCTGATTCTTTTGTACAGCAAAATAATGTTTTGGTCATGTATACTTATTGTGTATCTAAGTTATATTTTAATATATTTAACATCTACTGGTCATCCTGCCATTTAGGGGAGGGGGTGGGGGGGTAAGAGGTGAAAAATTGGAACAAGAGGTTTGGCAATTGTTAATGCTGTAAAGTTACCCATGTATATATCCTGTAAATAAAAGGCTATTAAATAAAAAAAAAAGAAAGAAAATCAGAATCAAGCAAATGGAATTGCATGACTCGAGGAGACAAGAAGAATCAGTCAAGCAAAACCAAAAAAACCAAACAATGGAGAAAAATGTGAAATACCTTCTGGGGAAAACAACAGACCTGGAAAACAGGTCTAGGAGAGACAATCTGAGAATCATTGGACTCCCAGAAAAATACGATGAAAAAAAGAGCCTGGACACTATTTTCCAGGAAATTATCAAAGAGAACTGCCCAGAAGTCATAGAAACAGAGGGTAAAATAGACATTGAAAGGATTCATCGATCACCCACTGAAAGGGATCCTAAAATCAAAACACCAAGAAATATAGTGGCCAAATGCCAGAACCCTCAAATGAAGGAAAAAATACTCCAAGTGGCTAGAAAAACCCAATTCAAATATAGAGGAGCCACAATAAGGATCACCCAAGATCTAGCAGCATCCACATTAAAAGATAGAAGGGCCTGCAATATGATATTCTGAAAGGCTAAGGAACTCAGTATGCAACCAAAAATAACTTACCCAGCCAGAATGAGCATCTTTTTTTTCCAGGGAAGAAGATGGTCATTCAACGAAATAAGTGAATTTCACCTATTTTTGATGAAAAAACCAGAACTTAATAAGAAGTTTGATCTACAAATATAGAACTCAAGAAAAACCTAAACAGGTAAAAAGAAATCTTGGGAACTATAATTTTGCTGTAAAGATGTATAAAAATTACATGTATACTTTGTTCTAGAAATTAGAGGTGGAAAGGACATTGTACCAGAAAAAGGGTAAAGGGGGGTACTATATCTCACAAAGAAGCAAAGGAAACCTATTATATCTGAGAGAAAGAATGGAGGGGGATGAACATAGTGGGTATTTTACTGCCATCAGAATTGGCTTTAAGAGAAAAAATTTTAGACATATTCAATGTATGTTGAAACTTCTCCCATCTCATTGAAAAGTGAGAAGGGAAACGTGAAAAGGGATGCAATAAACTAAGCAGAAGGGAATATGGAAACTGTGAGGGAAAGGAGTAAGATAGAGGGAGGAACTCTAAGGTGGGGAGGAGGGATACTAAAAAGGGAGGGCTGTGAGAAGCAAGTGGTGCTCACAATTTTAATACTGGGAAGGGGGGTAAGGGGAAAAGAAGAGAGAAAAGCATAAACAGGGGTTAACAAGATGGCAAGTAATACATAATTGGTCATTTTAACCATAAATATGAACGGGGTAAACTCCCCCATAAAGAGGAAGCGATTAGCAGAATGGATTAAAAGCTAGAATCCTACAATAAGTTGTTTACAGGAAACACACCTGAAGCAGGGAGATACATGCAGAATAAAGGTAAAAGAATGGAGCAAAATCTACTATGCTTCAGATGAAGTCAAAAAAGCAGGGGTAGCCATCCTGATCTCAGATCAAGCAAAAACAAAAATTGATCTAATTAAAAGAGATAAGGAAGGGCACTATATCTTGCTAAAGGGTAGCATAGATAATGAAACAATATCAATATTAAACATATATGCACCAAGTAGTATAGCATCTAAATTCTTAAAAGAGAAATTAAGAGAGCTGCAAGAAGAAATAGATAGCAAAACTATAATAGTGGGAGATCTCAACCTTGCACTCTCAGAATTAGATAAATCAAACCTTGAACTCTCAGAATTAGATAAATCAAACCTTGCACTCTCAGAATTAGATAAATCAAACCACAAAATAAATAAGAAAGAAGTCAAAGAGGTAAATAGAATACTAGAAAAGTTAGATATGATAGATCTCTGGAGAAAACAAAATGGAGACAGAAAGGAGTACACTTTCTTTTCAGCAGTTAATGGAACCTATACAAAAATAGACCATATATTAGGACGTAAAAACCTCAAACTCAAATGCAGTAAGGCAGAAATAGTAAATGCATCCTTTTTGGACCATGATGGAATAAAAATTACACTCAACAAAAAGCTAGGGGAAAGTAGACCAAAAAATAATTGGAAACTAAATAATCTCATACTACAGAATGATTGGATGAAACAGCAAATCATAGACATAATCAATAAACTTCACCCAAGAAAATGACAATAATGAGACATCATACCAAAATGTGTGGGATGCAGCCAAAGCGGTAATAAGGGGAAATTTCATATCTCTAGAGGCCTACTTGCATAAAATAGAGAAAGAGAAGGTCAACGAATTGGACTTGCAACTAAAAATGCTAGAGAAGGAACAAATTAAAAACCCCCAGTCAAACACTAAACTTGAAATTCTAAACATAAAAGGAGAGATCAATAAAATTGAAAGTAAAAAAAAATCTATTGAATTAATTAATAAAACTAAGAGTTGGTTCTATGAAAAAACCAACAAAATAGACAAAACCCTTAGTAAATCTGATTTAAAAAAGGAAAGAGCAAAATCAAATTTTTAGTCTTAAAAATGAAAAGGGAGAACTCCCCACTAATGAAGAGGAAATTAGAGCAATAATTAGGAATTACTTTGCCCAACTTTATGACAATAAATTCGACAATTTAAATGAAATGGAAGAATACCTTAAAAAATATAGCTTGCCCAGATTAACAGAGGAAGAAGTAAATATCCTAAACAGTTCCATCTTAGAAAAAGAAATAGAACACGCTATTAACCAACTCCCTAAGGAAAAATCCCCAGGACCAGATGGATTTACATGTGAATTCTACCAAACATTTAAAGAACAGTGAACCCCAATGCTATATAAACTATTTGAAAAAATAGGAATTGAAGGAGTCCTACCAAACTCCTTTTACAACACAGACATGGTACTGATACCTAAACCAGGTAGGCTGAAAACAGAGAAAGAAAATTATAGACCAATCTCCCTAATGAATATCGATGCTAAAATCTTAAATAAAATATTAGCAAAAAGATTACAGAAAATCATTCCCAGGATAATACACTATGACCAAGTCGGATTTATACCAGGAATGCAGGGCTGGTTCAATATTAGGAAAACTATTAGCATAATTGACTATATCAATAAGCAAACTAACAAAAAACATATGATCATCTCAACAGATGCAGAAAAAGCATTTGATAAAATCCAACATCCATTCCTAATAAAAACACTTGAGAGTATAGGAATAAATGGACTTTTCCTTAAAATAGTCAGGAGCATATATTTAAAACCATCAGTAAGCATCATATGCAATGGGGAAAAACTGGAACCTTTCCCAGTAAGATCTGGAGTGAAGCAAGGTTGCCCACTGTCACCATTATTATTCAATATCGTATTAGAAACACCAGCCTCGGCAATAAGAGTCGAGAAAGAGATTAAAGGAATCAGAATAGGCAATGAGGAAACCAAACTATCACTCTTTGCAAATGATATGGTGGTATACTTAGAGAACACCAGAGATTCTACTAAAAAGCTATTAGAAATAATCCATAACTTTAGCAAATTTGCAGGTTATAAAATAAATCCCCATAAATCCTCAGCATTTTTATACATCACCAACAAAATCCAACAGCAAGAGATACAAAGAGAAATTCCATTCAGAATAACAGTCAACAGCATAAAATATTTGGGAATCTATCTACCAAAGGAAAGTCAGGAATTATATGAGCTAAATTACAAAAAACTTTCCACACAAATAAAGTCAGACTTAAACAATTGGAAAAATAGTAAGTGCTCCTGGATAGGTCGAGCGAATATAATAAAGATGACAATACTCCCTAAACTAATCTATTTATTTAGTGCTATACCAATCAGACTTCCAAGAAAATATTTTAATGACCTAGAAAAATAACAACAAAATTCATATGGAATATTTAAAGGTCAGGAATCTCAAAAGAATTAATGAAAAAAAAATCAAATGAAGGTGGCCTAGCTGTACCTGATCTAAAACTATATTATAAATCAGCAGTCACCAAAGCCATTTGGTATTGGCTAAGAAATACATTAGTTGATCAGTGGAACAGGTTAGGTCCACAAGACAGAATAGTCAACTATAGCAATCTAGTGTTTGACAAACCCAAACATCCTCACTCTTGTGATAAGAATTCATTATTTGACAAAAACTGCTGGGATAACTGGAAATTAGTATGGCAGAAATTAGTCATGGACCCATACTTAACACCATATACAAAGATAAGATCAAAATGGGTCCATGATTTAGATATAAAGAACGAGATCATAAATAAATCGGAGGAACATAGGATAGTTTATCTCTCAGACTTGTGGAGGAGGAAGAAATTTGTGACTAAAGATGAACTAGAGACCATTATTGATCACAAAATAGAAAATTTTGATTACATCAAATTAAAAAGCTTCTGTACAAACAAAACTAATGCAAACAAGATTAGAAGGGAAGCAACAAACTGGGAAAACACCTTCACAGTTAAAGGTGCTGAATAAAGCCTCATTTCCAAAATATATAGAGAACTGACTCTAATTTATAAGAAATCAAGCCATTCTCCAATTGACAAATGGTCAAAGGATATGAACAGACAATTTTCAGATGATGAAATTGAAATTATTACCACTCATATGAGTGTTCCAAATCATTATTAATCAGAGAAATGCAAATTAAGAAAACTCTGAGATACTACTATATACCTGTCAGATTGGCTAAGATGACAGGAAAAAATAATGATGATTGTTGGAGGGGATGCGGGAAAACTGGGACACTGATACATTGTTGGTGGAGTTGTGAACGAATCCAACCATTCTGCAGAGCAATCTGGAATTATGCCCAAAAGTTATCAAACTGTGCATACCCTTGATCCAGCAGTGTTTCTACTGGGCTTATACCCCAAGGAGATACTAAAGAAGGGAAAGGGACCAGTATGTACCAAAATGTTTGTGGCAGCCCTGTTTGTAGTGGCTAGAAGCTGGAAAATGAATGGATGCCCATCAATTGGAGAATGGTTGGGTAAATTGTGGTATATGAATGTAATGGAATATTATTGTTCTGTAAGAAATGACCAGCAGGATGAATACAGAGAGGCTTGGAGAGAATTACATGAATTGATGCTAAGTGAAATGAGCAGAACCAAGAAATCATTATATATGTCAACAACGATACTGTATGAAGATGTAATCTGATGGAAGTGGATTTCTTTGACAAAGAGACCTAATTCAGTTTCAATTGATCAATGATGGCCAGAAGCAGCTACACCCAAAATAAAAATACTGGGAAATGAATGTAAACTGTTTGCATTTTTGTTTTTCTTCCTGGGTTATTTTTACCTTCTGAATCCAATTCTCCCTGTGCAACAAGAAAACTGTTTGGATCTGCATACATACATTGTATCTAGGATATACTATGACAAATTCAAAATATATAGGACTGCTTGACATCTAGGGCAGGAGGTGGAGGGTGGGAGGGAAAAATCGGAACAGAAGTGAGTGCAAGGGACAATGTTGTAAAAAAATTACCCTTGCAGGGGTTCTGTCAACAAAAAGTTACAATAATAATAATAATAATAATAATAATAATAATAAAGTATACTTTAATCAATACTCAGAGTTCATCAGTTTTCTTTCTGAATAACATTTTTTCTTCATGAGTCCTTTGGTTGTCTTATTTTTTGACTCAATCAGAGTAGCAAAGTCTTTCAAAGTTGATCATTTTTACAACATTGCTCTATTGTGGAAAATATTCTGATCCTACTCACTTAACTTTGAATAAGTTCATACAAGTCCTTCCAGATGTTTTTTCTGAGAACATATTGCTTGTCATTTCTTACATGACAACAGAAGTCCATCAAAATTACATGCCACAATTTAATTTTTGTGTATCCCTTCAATTTTCAAAACTTTGCCAGCATAAAAACGTAACATTACACATAAATGTCTTTTCTCCTTTTTGTTGATCTCTTTGAGATACAAACTTAATCAATGCTGATTTAAAGCATTTTTTTCATGGGGCTATTGATAACTTTAATTTCTTATTTCTAAAAATGTCTGATCATTTGTTTTGACAGTTTGTCAATTGAAAATGGGCTTTTTAATAATTTGATTTAATGTCTTATTTATTTAAGAAAAGAAACTCTTTGCAGAGAAGTTGGCTTTAAGTCATCTTTCTCTCCAATTTAAAACTTTCCTTTTAATTTTGGCTATGTTGGTTTTGTTTGTGTCAAACAATATAATTTCATGTAAATGAAATTGTTCAGTATGGGAAGTCCAGAAGAAAAGCACTGTCCTAAGCTGCAGTCTTTTTTTCATTGCTCTTTTAAAAACTTTTTCTGAGTATTTGGATATTTTTGGTGCATCCAAGATCATGTGACCTGAGAGCTGTGATTATACTTCTCCTTGCATGTCTTCTGCTCTTGACTCAGGAATTTCCTCTGATTCCTTGAAATCACAAATATTATTGTTTTGTAAGGCCCCTCCTGCCTTGGGACTGAAAGAACTCTGACTATTTGAAACTATGACCTGACAATGGTAATGGAGTTGGAAAATGGTTACTTATTTTGTACCCAGTGGTAGCACAAGGCTTTCTTGTAATCTTTTTTTAACCAGTTGCCAGATCTACTTACCATCTCTGGACTGATAGATCTTGAATTATTGTTTTCTACTTTGCCAGTTACCAAGACTGATATTACCACTGCATAAATTTCACATGAGCCTTCAATCCAATGTCACAGACCTTTCCTTCTAACCTTCTAAGATATTTTGAGGTGGAAAAAATCTCAATCTGACATTTTGTTGGTTCTATTATTCCTAATGTAATTGAAAATATTTTAAAAATTGTTCAGAGTGGGATTTTGGAGAACCTGTTTTGTACTTCTTTTATTCTGCCAATACGACTCCACTGTTTCTCCATACACACATCTCCCCCAGAAATGAGAATGTGGAATGTTAATTGAGCTAAAGAACAAAACAAAACAAAAACAGACGAACAAAAAACCAAAAACAACCCAGGAGGTAAAGAAATGGAGGGAGAGGATTTCAGGCTTTGGAGAAAGCCAGTAAAAATTCCTGGAGTACAGATATAGAGTATCAAATCCAAAAAATATTAAAGTAGTGAGTATTATTGAATCACAGAACGCATGAAGGGAAGTATAAGAAAGTGTATAGTATAAGAAAACTGGACATGGAAACAGGTGAAAGGATATGGATGGCTTTAAAAGCCAAACAAAATATTTTATATTCAACCCTAATGGCAATAGGGATCCAGTGGAAATGATTAAACAGAGAAATAATATGATCAGACTTGTGCCTTTAAAACCATTCTTCCTTTCCTTTCTGATTATAGTGTCTTTATTCAGTATCTTTTTATCAAGGGCTATGTTATGCAATTGTGTTTCTTAACTATGTTATTTTCCTTCAGAGTATCTCATCTTTTAATTCATTCTGAACACAGAATAATCTTACTCATGCAAAATTACTTGGATCATGCACCCAGACCCAAGTAGTTTACTCCTTTTTCCTTTCAGAAGACTAGAAAGGGCAGAATAAAATAATCCTTTGTTTCCAGAAAAAAAAACAAACTAGTAAGGCATTGGTGAAAATAACCCTGTCTTTTTCTCTTAAAAGAAAAAAGCAAAACATGGCAATCAAACGCATCTAATTCCTTTATTCCTTTCATGTGCAGTATTCTAACAATAATGAAAAGTTCACCAGGGTCGCAGCAATGTCAGTGCAGAACCTCTTTCTCGCATCCTTCATATGCCAGCCAACAGTGTATTACAGAGTCTGAGGAAGAAGGTTAGCCATTTTGCTGATGGTGCTGGTTTTTGTAATAAGTAGAATTATTTTCATGTCAATCAAACCTGATGTCTTGGGTACGGAGGAATCATTGAGTTTGCTCTGGGATTTTTCCTGACTCTCAGGCCAATTTCACAGCAGAAAAAGCAGTTTGTGAGAAAAAGGTATTGAGAAAGGCTGCAAGGACCATTACCTTCTCTAACAGTGGAGCAAAAAGACTAATCATCATTATATTCTGAGTCACTAGCTGTGATCAAAGATAGAACGTGGGGATATTCCTCAATTTTGTTGACTGAAAACCTTTGGTAGATTTAAGTCATGATTTTAAGAACCATTTATTAAGCATTCCCTATTTGTAAGATACTCTTCTGGAAACAGGGAATAAAAAAGGTAAACATAAAATGGTCCCTGCCCAAAGAAGCTCTCATTCTACAGAAATGAAACAATTTAAGCCCCAAAGATTTAAACAGTGACAAAAATGTTTTTAAATATAGTCTGAACATCACCTATCTCTAAACTCTGAATGGCTAGAGCCAAACAAAGCAGGCCAAAGGCGGATGAGTCAGGCATCAAATTGTGCTTTAATTAATTTCAGAGTGAGAAAATTAAAGTCCTCCTAAAAGAAGGGGAGCTTGCAACTTGTGGCAGGAATTGGGTATTTATACAAGAAAACCATGAAAATCTTTCTTAGGTTTTGCATAAACAATTTCCACAGTTGGCAGTTCTTGGGACAATATAGGTGTTCTAAAGTCCTCTGGGAATCATTGGGCCTTTTAATTGTCTCAGAATTTAGGGTTATTGAGCCCTATAATCATTCGGGGGTGGGGGAGGCAGAAGGGAAGCATTATGTGTCTAAGGGAGAATCTCTGCTTAGTAGGCAGAATTAGGAAATACCATTTTGTCTTGAATAGAGGTAAGGATTCCAAAAGTAAGAAATAAGGTAGGGGTGCAAAAGTTTTCTGGAAAGATGGAGATTCGGTATAAAGGTTATGGGAAAGAAGAGGTATCCAAGTTCATCAGCAAACATAAGGGAATAGTTTAAGTATAGAAATGTTGAGCTGGATAACTATGTAAAAAATCTAGAGCTTTTTGTGGGCTCAAAATTCAAAATAAGTAAAGTGTGTGACATGTTAAAAAAGGAAGTCAGCTTATGCTGAATGAATAAAGTGACCTTTCCAAAGTCTTTTGCCCTGGAGAAACCACACGTGGAAGACCAGATCAAGGTTTAATGTCACAGTTTACAAAGGAACCAGACAACCTGAAGTGTGTCTCATAGAGTCTGACCAGTATGAAGAAAGTATGGAGGAAAGAGATCAAAGCTCTTCTTGTCATCTGAGCAATTTTCAAAAACCCTGGAAATGTTTTGCCTGCAGAAGAAAAGGCAGCAGAGAAGGGATAACTGTTTATCAGGGCCTAAGGAGTTTACATATGAGGGAAAAAATAATCTATTTGGATTTTGCATCAAATGACTGATTTGGTAAAAAAAAATGACAAACTTGAAGTTAGAAGATTCCTGGGTTTGAAGTCTACTTATCACACTATTTTGTTGCTGTTTTTGTTTATTGTTCATTTTTAGTCACGTCCAATACTTTGTGTCCCCATTTGACAAAGATAATAAAATAGTTTTCCATTTTGTTCTTTAGGTCCATTTTTACAGATGAAAAAATGGAGGGGAACAGGGGTAAGTAACTTGGCCATGGTTACACAGCTAGTAAGTGCTGAGATTAGATGTATCCTGAGTCTTCCTGATTCCAGATCCAGAACTCTGTCTACTGTTCCATATAACTGCAATATGGACACTTATGACAATAGGCTGGAGCAAATGTTTTACTTAATACATTTAATATCATCCCCTCACCAGAGTGGGCTGCTGTTGTGCTATACCATGAATGCCCCTCAATTATTGGCCTAGTTGGGCAAGGGAGATAGGAAGGAAGGAAGGAAGGAAGGAAGGAAGGAAGGAAGGAAGGAAGGAAGGAAGGAAAGAAGGAAAGGAGGAAGGAAGGAAGGAAGGAAGGAGGGAAGGGAGGAAGGAGAGAAGGAAGGAAGGAAAGGAGAGAGGAAAGAAAGAAGGAGGAAAGGAGGGAAATGGAAGAGGAGAAGGGAGGGAGGAGGGAAGGAAGGGAGAGAGGGAGGAGAGAAGGAAGAAAAGAAGGGAGGGAGAAGGGAAGGAAGGAAGGAAGGGAGGAAGGAGGGAAGGAAGGAAGGGAGAAGAGAAGGGGGGAGGGAAGAGGTAGGAAGGATTCAAGAGCTGACTATATAAGAATTATAGGTGATTTCATAGAACACATTGAAGTTTGCAAAGTGGCATTTAATTCTTATAGTAAACCTATGGGAAAAAATACATTATCCTTTCCATTTTACAGATTAAGATACTGAGGTTCAGAAGCTCTAAACCATTCAAAGACACTAAACTTTTCCTTGCTCATCTTCATCCTAAGTAAGCTCCTTTGATTCATACTTCACCTCTTACAGAACAAGCAATTGAATCCCTGGAAGCCTCTGCTTTTTATCTACAAAACTTTATCAATTGTAACCTGACTCACACTATCTATTTGAAAACAAGATGATTTTTTTTGAAGAAAGGGATTTTCTTTTTCTTTTTTTTCTATTTGCACCCACATAACTTACTTTAATGCCTTGCAAATAGCAAGTACTTAATAGATACTTTTTTCTTCCATGGATTTTTCCCCAGAGAATTTATGTGATTTATTTCAAAGTCACAAAAGTAATGAGCATCTGAGGCAGGATTGGAACATTTTTTCTGAACCAGACAATCGTTCCATCCACTATGCAGCACTGTCTCAGTTGTATGTGCGGAATCTAACAAATCATTATTCTCAGTGCAAACCATAAAGTGTTTTCTTAGTGGCTCCCTAAGATATCCCAGGTGTGCTCATCAGTTATTTACTTAATTGAATATCTTGAAAATAGTCGTTTATAAATTGACTATAAAAAGATATATATACAAATATTATACCCATGTGAGCTATAGTAAACAAATTATATGTATATATAAATGTCCATGAAGGAATATGTTTTAGCTGAATTGATATTATGTCTAATGTTTTCTCATAATTTCTTCTACTACGTGTTGAGAAAATGTAAAAGTTTTCAGCTGAAATGGGCTTCAAGTACTGAGAATTTATAGACATTTTACTTAAATGTTACTTATTCTAAAATTGAGACTCTTCATCCAGTGAAAAGAAGCCTGGATTTGGAAAAATTGAGGGCTTCTGAGATCCTCATCCCTTGCCTCATCTCCCAATAACTGGTACCTTTCTCTATCACGTAACCTTCCATCTGCTCTGAAGTTTCTTTATATATACTAAAATATCTATGTGTAGATGTATATGTATGTGTATACACATTTATGCATATATATTGTTCTATATACATTTCCCTGTACACACATTCATGGATACATGCATATTATCTATGTTTTATTTATTTTCTAAATATTTCTAATTATATCTTAATCTGGTTACTTGGCAGTGTCCACAGGTCAAATGCTTGACACCTCTGGACTAGATGAGTTCTAAGGCTTCTTCTAGCTCTCTATTTTCTTTCTCTATGTCATTATTTCAAAACTTAATGGCTCTGATATTTCTAATGTAAACACTTGATTCAATATTATATTTCTTAATTCATTATTGCCTTTTAAATTCAAATTAAACTAAAGCCAGTTCAACAAACATTTATGAAGTTCTTACCAGTACCAGATATGGTACTGGTTATAGAGAAAATAATGGAATAGTTTTTGTCTTCCAGAGTCTCATGTTTTTCCTGGTGAGGATTGGGAACAAAATGCATGCAAGTACATCAAAATAATTGATATACATTAGTTATGAGAAAGAAAAAGACCAATAGTTGCTGAAAGAAAGAGGATCTTTATGACTTTTATCATTTTCCCCTGAAATTCTCCAAAGGGAGTCAAATTTATGTGCTGAGTATTATTCTGATGGTTTCATACCATTGTGTGCATATCAGTGTAGTATGAGCTTGCCATCTATTATCCTTCACTTTTAGAGTGTGACCAAATTACTGCCCTTTCAAATCCTACATTTTCCAGTGGCTCATTTTATCTAATTTTGAAAACAGGATTAAACCCTGGGTAATATTTTTCAGGCTACTTACATACATCATATAGATTTTTTCAGATCTTTTAAAGGATATCAGTTTGAATTCTTGGAAACTATGGCATTTTGTAATTAATAACCATGGTACATCAGTGGAAGAATATGGGTATTAACATGGCCATTTACTTGCTGAAACTGTTTATATGAAATACTGAAAAGCTTTCTAATTGGTTTCTCTTCTTCCAATCTTCACCCTCACTAGACATTCTCTTCATAGCTGGCAACATAATAACCCTAAAACATAAATCTAATGGTGTAATCTTTGTCCTGCAGACACATAAATGTCTGCTCATTCATGTAAGCAAACTTCTTAGCTTGCAATTTAAAGCATTTGGAAAGTCTATACATCTTTTTGGATGTTACAGAATACCCACCTTTTTATATTTTATATTAAAGCCAAATTTTTCTACTTGTTTTCAGAATATGACATTCAGCATCTCAGCTCTATTGCTTGCATAGACTTTCCCCTTAGACAATGAACTTATTTCTATTTCCTTTAACTTCCTTCCAAGCTTGGTTTAGCTTTTTAGCCTCTTTCTAGCCTTTTTCAGAACCAGTGTCCAATAGGGAATTTCTAATGATCTTAACTGGGAGCGATCTGTTTTATCTATCTGAATGCACAGGCATACTCACATGTGTGTGTCCATCTGTGCATAAACACAGAGAGGTTTCTCATGTATATCTGAAATTTACTTACCTGTTGATATACTATGTCCCCTATAGAATGTAAGTTCCATGAGATTAGGGAGTTTTTAATTTTAATTTTTTTAATTTCTTTCTTTTAAATTTAGGTTGCTATGGCTAAATAATTAGCTAGCAGACAGAAATCAGGTGGTAAGCATTTCTTTGTTTAGTTATATTGCTACAATATTTAGGAAATTAAATATCAATCAGTTAATCCATACATCAACCTTATATAATATGGTAGAACCACTTCCCAAGTGCTCCCAAGGTCAGCTAACTTCTTCCAGTAATAATGAGAATTTAAGTGCACCTTAGATGATGTACTCATACAAAATAAAACATTTATATTTAGTGTTTGGTGCCATAATGTAAAAACATCAGTAATCTGGAGATGTATGGGAGAGGACAGGCAAATTGGTCAAAGACCTGACGTCTATGCCATAGGAAGATTCTCTTAGGACCTGTAGAAGAAAGTTAGAAAAAGAGCCATGCTAGCTGTCTTCAAGTATTTGAAGGGCTAGCATGTAGAATGTGCAAGATGGGAGGGAGTTCACTTTGGCTAGATGTCAGGACTCTCACCTAATACTCCTAAATATTTGACAATCTCTTTTCAGCCTCCTTTTCTACAGGAGATTATTCTCACTAACTGATTATGTCACTAACTCTCCCCCAGACCTTCTTCTCTTCCCTTTTTATATTATGTCATTTCATTATCTCATCTGCTCCAAGAAATGTAATTATTATATCTATGCTGATAATTTTTTTTATTTTTTTAGTAAAGCTTTTTATTTATAAAACATTTGATGGGTAATTTTTTCAACATTAACCCTTGCAAAACCATCTGTTCCATATCCCCCCCCTCCTTCTTCCCCTCTCCCCTATGGCAGATAGTTCAATATATGTTAAATATATTAAAATACAAGTTAAATTCAATATATGCATACATACTTATCCAGTTATCTTGCTGCACAAAAAAAAATCAGATTAAGAAGGAAGAAAACAAAAAGTGAGAAAGAAAACAAAATGCAAATATGCTGATAATTCTTTTTTTTTTTTTTTTTTTATTTAATAGCCTTTAATTTACAGGATATATACATGGGTAACTTTACAGCATTAACAATTGCCAAACCTCTTGTTCCAATTTTTCCCTTTCCCCCCACCCTCCCCTAAAGGCGGATGCCAGTAGATGTTAAAAATATTAAAAATAACAGATACACAATAAGTATACATGACCAAACATTTTTGCGAAAAAGAATCAGCTTGAATTATTGTACAATTGCTTTGGAAAAATAAAGATCAGGTGTGCATAAATATAGGACTGGGAATTCAATGGAATGGTTTTTGTCATTCCCAGGTTTTTTTCTGGGTTAGCTAGTTCAAATATTTGCTCCATTAGAAATGATTTCTGGGATCTCGTTGTGAGGATGGCCGATCCATCAGGACTGGTCATCATCTAGTATTGTTGTTAAGATATAATGATCTCCTGGTCCTGCTCATTTCATTAGCATCATTCGTTAAGTCTCTCCAGGCCTTTCTAAATCATCCTGTTGGTCATTTCTTCCGAACAGTAATATTCCATAATTTCATATACCCAATTTATTACCATTCTCCAACTGATGGACATCCATTCAGTTTCCAGTTTCTACCACTACAAAGGGCGCCCAAACATTGTCCTGGGTCCCTTTCCCTTCTTTATAATCTCTTTGGGATATAATCCCATAGCCTGTGGATCAAAGGGATGCAAGTTTGTCTTTTGAGCATAGTTAAACTACTTCAAAATGGTTGGATTCTTCACAACCCACCAACAATGAATCAATGTCCCAGTTTTCCCATCCCTCCAACAATCATCAATTTTTTCCTGTCATCTTAGCCAATCGCAGGTGTGTAGTGGTATCTTAGAGTTGTCTTAATTTGCATTTCTCTGATTAATAATGACTTGGAGCATCTTTTCATTACTAGAAATAGTTTCAATTTCTTCATCAAATTTCCTATCCTTTGACCATTTTTCAATTGGAGAATGGCTTGATTTTTATAAATTGGGTTAATTTCATATTTTTTAAATGAGGCCTTTATCAGAACCTTTGACTGTAAAAATATTTTCCCAGTTTATTGCTTCCCCTTCTAATCTTGTTCATTAGTTTTGTTTGTCAAAAAACTTTCATTTGGAAATCTTTTCTATTTTGTGATCAGTAATGATCTCTAGTTCCTTTTGGTCATAAAAACCTTCCCCTTCCCAGGTCTGAGGTTATCCTATGTTCCTCTAATTTATTAATAATTTCTTCTTTATACCTGGTCATGAACCATTTTGACCTTATCTTGGTGGCAGCGAAGTATGGATCTCCTGTTTCGCCATATTAGTTTCCAATTTTCCCCACAAATCAAACGTAAAGTTCTTTCCCAAAAGTGGGATCTTTGGGTTTGTCAAAGACTAAAGGTTTATTTGTTGACTGTTTTATCCCTTGAACCTAATCTATTCCACTGATCAACTAATTTCCTTAAATCCAAATAGTTTTGGTAACTGCTGCTCTATAGTATAGTTTTTAGATCTGGGACAGTAAGCCACCATCATTTGATTTTTTTTTTATTAATTCCCTTAAATTCTTGACCTTTTTTTTCCATATAACTTTGTTTTATTTTTCCAGGTCATTAAAATAGTTTTTGGGAGTCATTGGTATAGCGCAAATAAATGATTATTTAAAATTGTCATCTTTATTATTTTGCTCGCACATCCAAGAGCATTTAATATTTTCCAATTGGTTGATCAGACTTAATTTTGTGAAAAGGGTCTGTAATTTTGCTCAAAAGTTTCGTTTTCCCTGGAATAGATTCTAAATTTTATATTATCAGTAGTTACTTTTGGAATTTCTCTTTGTAACCTGACTGTTGGATTTTTTATGATATATAAAATGTGATGACTTATGTGGGTTTATTTTATAACCACAATTTCTAAAGTTGTGGATTATTTCTAATAACTTTTAAGAATCTTGGGGTTCCTGATACCTATGTCATCGGCAAAGAGTGATTTTGGCCCTCTTCCTTTCTTATTCCTTTAATTCTTTCTCAGCTCTTATTGCTATAGCTAGGTTTCTAATACAATATTAAATAGTAACGGTGATAAAAGGCAACCTTGTTTCCTAGACTTATTGGGAATGGTTGCAGTTTGTCTCCATTACATATGATGCTTACTGATGGTTTTAAATAGATTGTGATTATTTTAAGGAAAAAAGTCCATTTATTCCTATACCTCAAGTGTTTTTAATAGGAATGGATGTTGGATTTATCAAAATCTTTTTCGATCCATTGGATATATATGGTTTTTGTTAATTTGGTTATTGACATGGCCAATTATATTGATAGTTTTCCTAATAGAACCAGCCCTGCATTCCTGGTATAAATCCTACTTGATCATAGTGTATTATCTTGGAGATGATTTTCTGTGTCTTTTTGCTAATATCTTTTTAAATTTAGCATCAAATTTCATTAGGGAGATTGGTTTAATTTTCTTTTCTGTTTTAGCCTCCTGGTTTGGTATCGTACCATGTCTTGTCATAGAAGGAATTTGGTGGGACTCCTTCATTCCCTATTTTTATCAAATAATTTATATAGCATTGGGGCCAATTTTCTTTAAATGTTTGGTAAAATTCCATGTAAACCATCTGGTCCTGGGGATTTTTTCTTAGGGGAGGTTTAATTGCCTGTTCTATTTCTTTTTTCTGAAATGGGATTATTCGCTTTACTTTTCCTCTTTAGTCTGGGAAGTCTGTATTTTAAAATACCATTTCATTGGGTTATCAAATTTATTGGCATAAAGTTGGCAAAATAACTCCTTATTATTTCTCTAATTTTCTTCATTGGTGGAAAGTTCTCCCTTTTCATTTTTTAAGACTACTAATTTCATTTTTCCTCCTCCTTTTTCTAATCAGATTTACCAAAGGCTTATCTATTTTATTGGCTTTTCATACAACCAACTCTTAGTTTTATTAATTAGTTAATATTTTTTTACTTTCAATATTTTTAATTTCTCCTTTTAATTTAAATTTCCAATTTAGTATTTGATTGGGGTTTTAATTTGGTCTTTTTAGTTTTTTAGTTGCAACCCAATTCATTAATCTTTTTTTCTCTGTTTTTTCAAGTAAGCCCTAAGGTATAAAATTCCCTTTTACCACTTGGCTGCATCCAAATTTTTGACGATGTCTCACTTGCTTATCTTGGGAAATTATTAATTGTATCATAATTTGCGCTTCACCCAATCATTCTTTAAAAGGGTTTTTGTTTCCAATTCTTTTGGTCTTTTCCCTTTTTTGTTGAATTGTTTTATTATCATGATCGAAAGAAAGATTTACATTTCTGCTTTCTTGCATTTAATTTTGAGGTCTTTATGTCCTAAATATGGTCAATTTTTGAATAGGTTCCATGAACTGCTGAGAAGTAAGTATATTCCCTTCTATCTCCATTCAATTTTCTCCAAAGATCCAACATATCTACTTCCCTTTTTTATGTTATATCAGTACAATCAAATTATACATGTATTCTTTTTGTATATCCACAACAGAAATACAATTCTCAAGAGTTATTTTTACCTTTTCTATCTCTTGAGTTCTATTCTTGGAGATCAAATTTTTGTTTAGTTCTGGTTTTCTTCAGAAACAAATGGAATTCATTTGTTTCATTAAATATCCATCTTCTTCCCTGGAAGAAAATGCTCAGCTTAGCTGGGTAGTTTATTCTTGGCTGCATCCCAAGTTCTTGTGCCTTTCGGAATATCATATTCCAGGCCCTTCTTTCCTTTAATGTAGAGGCAGCCAGATCTTGGGTGATCCTTATTGTGGCACCTCGGTATTTAAATGGTTTTTTTTTGGCTGCTTGTAAAATTTTTTCCTTAATCTGATAGTTCTGAAATTTTGCCACAATATTCCTTGGGGTTTTTATTTTAGGGTTTCTTTCAGAAGGTGTTCGATGAATTCTTTCAATGCCTATTTTACCTTCTGATTCTATTACATCTGGGCAGTTCTCTTTGATGATCTTGTAAAATAGTATCTAGGCTCTTTTTTTCATCATAGTTTTCAGAAAGTCCAATAATCCTCATTATCTCTCCTAGATCTATTTTCCAAGTCTGTCGTTTTTGCAAGTAGAAAATTTGTGGTTTTTTCCAGTTTGTCATATTCTGTATATTCTGTAAATTAAAGGCTATTAAATAAAAAAAAAATCTTAATTTTCTTCCTTTTTCCTATTTGTTTCTTATGACATGGGTGATAAGGAAATATGTTTTAGTTGACTTTACATGTTCAATTGATATATTACTTGCCTTTTCATCAAGTGAGGAAGAAGTAAAAGGGAGGTGTTATATTCTTCTGTAAAATGTAATGTTCTCTCTAAATGTAATATTCTTTGGGAGCAGGTTTCTTGGGGGCGCTTCTGGGAACAGCCTTTGATTCAGTTTGGTAATTGACCCAAATGCAGCCAGGTGTTAAAGTCCAAATCCTTTATTGTCTCTTTCCAAATCTTGTCTCCTTTCCTGTGGCCCAATTATCTTTCTTAGAGGCCTATCACTCTCTTTGATTCTGAGGACTTAAGCTCCTGCCAACTTCTCTGGCTTCTGAATCTCCCTGAATCCAAAGGTTTCTGCTTCAGTCTCCAGTCACAACAAAGGTGGAAGATGGAATGAAACTGTCTCAGCCTCCAAGAGCTTCTATAGTGCTTGTCTTTCTGGCCCTGAGAGCTTCTCACTTATATGCCCCACACTGAATATACATCAATCACTGCATCACTAGGAAACCATTAATTGTTGTAGGATTAAATCAATGCTAAACTAGATTTAACCATTGTCTCCTCAATTCCATTTAGTGATTCCACTTAGTACCTTGTTTCAAGTTCTGCCCCATAACATCTCCCAATTTCTTTTGTTTTAGAACATAAGTGGTCATGACCTTCAGACTCCTCAAAGAGGTGAGAACTCCAAAAAAGGAGGTGATCACAACTTCCCTGACTGCTCAAAAAAGGGTTGAAAACACCATAAAAGGAGTTGATCACACCCTCCCTGACATCTCAGGAAGGGAGATTAAACACCAACGGAAATGGGAAATCAAATCAGATTAGCGAGTTTCTGAAGGGTCTCACTCTTAAAACAGGTATACATAAATCCATCAATATGGGAGGTATTACACATAATTACATAAATTACATAAGCACATAGAAATATAACACAGGCTAGTAGTGATGTAACAAATAATACGAATCAACATGAGGAATTACACATGTCCATAAGTTCTAGAAGTAGTCCAAAAGAAATCTATTGCCCATTAGTTCATGTGCCAGTAATCCAATAATTCCTGCAAGTTTTGAAATCCTGCAATAGTCTCATCAGAGTTTTTTCATCTCAGGAAATCCAATGATTCCTGCAGATTTTGAAGTTCTTCAAAAGTCTCATTATCAGCCATGCTCTTTACGTGTCAGGTGTTTTTTAGGTCTTCTTTGTTTTGAGGTTTCTCTCTTTTCTGATTCCTTCTCTATCTGTAGAGATACAAGCAAACCCTTCCTTTCAAGCTTTTAACCTGTCTAGTCCTTCTTTTAGCTGTGGGAATGCTGGGAAGAGGCTAAATGAATTATCACTTAAATCAGGACTCAAATCATTACTCAATTCATAAACTCTCTTTGAACTAAAGACTGATAAAGATGTTAAATGTCATTATGAGTAAATCATTATTACACCATTTGTCAAAGTTACTGTGAATGGGTAGAGTACTGGGCATTGAGTTAGGTTAGCTGGGGGTGGGAATGCTGAAGAGGCTGTATTCAACGCTTAAATCATGACCTTAAATGATTAGCTTGACCATAAACTTCTCTAGATCTGAAGACTGATACAAGATGTTAATGTCATTATAAGTCAATCATTGTTGTAATTATAGGCCCGTGTTACTTAATGGGTAGAGTACTGGGCATTGAGTTAGGGTTACTAGGGTGGAATGCTAAAGATACCAATGTATCTAACGCCTCAAATCAGGACCTAAATCAGTACCTTGACCATAAACTTCTCTATATCAGAAGACTGATACAAGATGCTAAAGTCATTATAAGTCAATCGTTGTTGCAATTATGGCCTAAGTACTTAATGGGTAGAGTAGTGGGCATTGAATTAGGTTATTGGGTGGGAATGCGAAGAGGCTAAATGGCCCACACTTTTAATCAGCACGTTAAATCATTACCTTGACCATAAACTTCTCTAGATCTTTATTATTACAAGATGCTAATGTCATTAAAAGTCAATCATCGTTGAAATTATAATGTGTTACTGAATGTAGAGAAAGGGCATTGAGCATATTAAAATAGTTAGAGGCTAAAATGAATTCATCACTTAAATCAGGACCTTAAATCATTACCTTGACCATAAACTTCTCTTGAACTAAAGACTGATAAAAGATGTTAAATGTCATTATGAGTAAATCATTGTTGTAATTATCGGCTGTGTTACTTAATGGGTAGAGTACTGGGCATTGAGTTAGGTTTAATAAGAATGCTGGGAAGAGGCTAAATGTATTCAACGCTTAAATCAGGACCTTAAATCATTACCTTGACCATAAACTTCTCTAGATCTGAAGACTGATACAAGATGCTAATGTCATTATAAGTCAATCATTGTTGCAATTATGGGCTGTGTTACTTAATGGTAGAGTACTGGGCATTGAAAGTTAGGTTAGCTGGGAATGCTGGGAAGAGGCTCAATGTATCTAACGCTTAAATCATTAGGACTCAACCGCACTCTTGACCATAAACTTCTAGACGAAGACTGACATGATGCTGTCATTATAAGTCAATCGTTGCTGCAATTACTATTGCATTAGTTAATGGGTGAGTAGTGGCATTGAGTTAGGTTAGCTGGGTGGAACAAGAGGCCAATGAACATCACTTAAATCAGGACCCAATCATTACCTTGACCATAAACTTCTTGGAATCAAAGACTGACAAGATGTTAAACAATATGAGTAACCATTGTTGCAATTATACAAGTACGAATGGGCAGAGCCTGCATTGTTAGGTTAGTGGGAATGCTGGGTAGAGGCTAAATGTATTCAACACTTAAATCAGGACCTTAAATCATTACCTTGACCATAAACTTCTCTAGATCTGAAGACTGATACAAGATGCTAATGTCATTATAAGTCAATCGTTGTTGCAATTATCGGCTGTGTTACTTAATGGGTAGAGTAGTGGGCATTGAGTTAGGTTAGCTGGGGTGGGAATGCTGGGAAGAGGCTAAATGTATTCAACGCTTAAATCAGGACCTTAAATCATTACTCTTGGCCATAAACTTTGATCTGAAGACTGATAAGATGCTACGTTGGCTATAAACAATCGTTGTTGCAATTATCGGCTGTGTTACTTAATGGGTAGAGTAGTGGCATGGAGTTGAAGGCTGGGTGGGAATGCTGGGAAGAGGCTAAATGTGGTTCACCGCTAAATCAGGAATTTTAAACTACTCTACCATAAACTTCTAGATCTGAAAAACTGATAAAGATGCTAAAGTACTATAAGTCAATCATTGCTGCACTATAATGTGTTACTTAATGGGTAAAGTAGGCATTGGAGTTAGTTAGCTGGGTGGGAATACTAGTTAGAGGCTAAATGTATTCAACGCTTAAATCATGACCTTAAATCATTACCTTGACCATAAACTTCTCTAGATCTGAAGACTGATACAAGATGCTAAAGTAATTATAAGTCAATCGTTGTTGCAATTATGGGCTGTGTTACTTAATGGGTAGAGTAGTGGGCATTGAGTTAGGTTAGCTGGGGTGGGAATGTTAGAGGCTAAATGTATTCAACGCTTAAATCATGACCTTAAATCATTACCTTGACCATAAACTTCTCTAGATCTGAAGACTGATACAAGATGCTAAAGTAATTATGTCAACTTGTTGCACTATTTGCCGTGTTACTAGAATGTAAGAGTAGTGGGCATTGAGTTAGGGTTAGCTAGTGGAATGCTAAAGAGGCTAAATGTGGCTCATTAAATCATGACCTAAATCACTTTCACCATAAACTTCTAGATTCAGACTGATACAAGATGCTAAAGTAATTATAAGTCAATCATTGTTGCAATTATGGGCTGTGTTACTTAATGGGTAGAGTAGTGGGCATTGAGTTAGGTTAGCTGGGGTGGGAATACTAGTTAGAGGCTAAATGTATTCAACGCTTAAATCATGACCTTAAATCATTACCTTGACCATAAACTTCTCTAGATCTGAAGACTGGATACGTTAATGTCATTATAAGTCAATCATTGTTGTAATTATAGGCCCGTGTTACTTAATGGGTAGAGTACTGGGCATTGAGTTAGTTGAAGAAAATGCCAGAGGTCATCGTATTCAACGCTTAAATCAGGACCTAAATCAGTACTTTGACCATAACTTCTATATCTGAAGACTTACAAGATGCTAAAGTCATTATAGTCAATCGCTGTTGCAATTATGGCCAGTTACTTAATGGGTAGAGTAGTGTTACTGAGTTAGTTAGCTAGCATGGAATGTTGGAAGAGGCTAAATGTATTCAACGCTTAAATCAGGACCCAAATCATTACCTTGACCATAAACTTCTGAACTGAAGACTGATAAAGATGTTAAATGTCATAGAGTAAATCGTTCTTGTAATTATCGGTTTGTTACTAATGGTAGAGAAAGTAAGTATTGAGTTAGGTTATTGGGTGGGAATGTTGGAAGAGGCCAAACGTATTCAACACTTAAATCAGGGACCAAATCATTACCTTGACCATAAACTTCTCTAGATCTGAAGACTGATACAAGATGTTAATGTCATTATAAGTCAATCATTGTTGTAATTATAGGCCCGTGTTACTTAATGGGTAGAGTACTGGGCATTGAGTTAGGTTAGCTGGGGTGGGAATGCTGGGAAGAGGCTCAATGTATTCAACGCTTAAATCAGGACCTTAAATCAGTACCTTGACCATAAACTTCTCTATATCTGAAGACTGATACAAGATGCTAAAGTCATTATAAGTCAATCGTTGTTGCATCATCGGTCAGTTATTAATGAGTAGTGGGCATTGAGTTAGGTTATTTGGTGAATGTTAAAGAGGTTAAATGTATTCACCGCTTAAACTCAGGACCTTAAATCATTACCTTGACCATAAACTTCTGGATGAAGACTGATAAGTTACAATTATAAGTCAACTGTTGTTGCAATTATCGGCTGTGTTACTTAATGGGGAGTACTGCATTGAGTTAGTTAATAATAAATGTTGAAGAAGAATGCATTAACACTTAACCAGAAACTCTGTAGATCTGAAGACTGATAAAGATGCTAATGTCATTATAAGTAATCGTTGTTGCAATTATCACAAGCATCAATGGGTAGAGTACTGGGCATTGAGTGAAGTTAGTTGGGGGGGTGGGGCTGCTGGGAAGTCTAGGCTCTTCTGCTGTGGCAGGGGAGGAGGCAGGGGGGTGGGGTGAGGCCAGGTGCCGGGTTCAACCACCAGTCTCAGACCTTATTAGCTGAGTATCCTGCTAAAATCAATTCACCTGTCTCCAGTTTTCAATTGTAAAAGGAAGGAAAGAATGTGTTGTAGGCTTAATGAAATAGGTGTAGGCAGAGGCATAGACATTGACTCCCATGTGCATTGATTTATTGGCACAACAAGACTTGAAAACTTGAGGGCCTGCGTTTGACCTCTCTTCAGATTTTAAACTGGCTGTCCTCACTCAGATAGATAGAAAGCTCCAACGAAGGTATACCAGAATGTAGAATAAGCAAAAACAATCCATGCCCACCCATAACCTTACAAAGGAGAAAAAGGGAAAGTTATAAATTGTGGATAAACTGCAAGCTCTTTTGTGCAAGAGACATGGATTTTCTCAAAATAAAAGAAAGAAAGATTTGTGTCAGTATCAAACAATTGGGGAATAATGTTGGTAAAGATAAGAAGGCAGAATTATTTGAAAGTAAAATTGGGCTAATTTAATAGAATAGCCACCAAAGGAAATGGGAAATCAAACCCGAATAGTGGGTTTCTAAAGGGGCTCACTTGCAACAGGTATTCATAAATTCATTGCTATGGGAAGGATTGCACATAATTACATAAATGACATACATAGCAGCAATATAACACGGCTAGTAGTGATGTAACAAATAACATAAATCAATATGAGAATTTATCCTCGTCCATAGTTTCAAGAAATAGTCTAAAACAAATCTATTATCCTTTTTCATGTGCCAGGAACCGCACCCTGCACGTTTGAAGTCCTGCAATAGTCTCATCAACACTTCATCCATGGAACTAATGATTCGTTGTTGTTCAAGCCTGCAACATTCTTATCTTGTGTTAGGAACCAATGTTCCTGCAGATTTTGTTTGTGTTTTCCGTTTCCAGATTTTTTTTTCTTTCTGTCTCTCCAGGTGCTCGTTTCCAGTCATCTGTTTCCTTTTCTATCTGTAGGAATAAAGCAAACCCTCTCTCCCAAGCAGTTAACCTAATTCCCTTCTATTTACCACTTTCTAAATCTCTCTTTCTAAATATATTGAAGGTGTTTGCACCTCTGCCTTTTGGTTTGGACCTGCCCTTTGGTTTGGGCAAAGCCTGCATTCTCGTTGTAATCCCTTCGCCATCTGATTGCTTTTCCGTTAGTTGATCATGGGATCCCTTTCTGCCAGGTGATTACTTTAGCTGATCACCACATCAGAGTCCTGTCAACCCCACAGACCTCCAGTGCAACCTCAGCTGCCATCATGCCCCACGGTCTTTGATTGATATCTGGCAAAATTTCGCTTCATTTGTCTGGGGTCAATGTAAACAAAATCTTTGATCTGAAGATTGATACAAGATGTTATGTCATTGTAAGTCAATCATTGTTGTAATGATCGGCTATGTTACTTGATGGGTAGAGTACTGGGCATTGAGTTAGTTAGCTGTGGTGGGGCTGCTGGAAGTTTCAGTTGGATGCTCTGCTGGGAGGTGGGTGGGTGATTGGGGTAGGCAAGGGTTCAAATCCAGTCCCAGACCTGTTAGCTGTGTCATCCTCACAAATCAATTCACCAAATGAGCAGGACCAGGAGATCATTATATAATTCAACAATATTATATGATGACAGTCTCTGATGGAACTGGTCATCCTCAGCAAGGAGATCAACCAACCATTTCCAATGGAGCAGTAATGAACTGAACTAGCTACTCCCAGAGACTTGGGAGATGACTAAAAACCAATACAGATTGAACCCAATCCTATATTTATGCCCACCTACATTTTTGATTTCTTCACGTTAATTGTACAATATTTCAGAGTCTGACTTTTGTACAGCAAAATACTATTTGGCTCATGCATACTTATTGTGTATCTAATTTATTTCATCGTATTTAACATCTACTGGTCATCCTGCCATCTTGGGGAGGGGGTAGTGAGAAAATTGAACAAGAGGTTTGCAATTGTTAATGCTGTAAGTTACCCATGCATAACCTGTCAATAAAAGGCTATTAACAAATAAATTTAAAAAAAAATAAAAAATAAATCAATTCACCGGTCTTCCATGTTTTCATTAGAAATAGCGAAGGAAACAGGTTGTTGCAGGGATTGTTCGAAATATGTGTAAGGCAGAGTGCAGTGACATTGACCCATGTGCATTGATTTCCATTGGTAAGACTTTGCAACGCAAATTTGCCTGACTCTACTTCAGATTTTTAAACTAGCTGTCCTCACTCTGGAAAAAAGATAGAAAGCTCAAATGAAGGTATGTGAATGTAGAATAAGCAAAACAATTCATACCACCATAAACCACATAAAGCAGAAATCGGTGTTAAGAATTGTGCACAACTGCAAGCTCTTTTGTACAAGGGACATGGACTTTCTCAAAAAATAAAAGAGATACAAAGATTTGTGTCAGTATCGTGTCAATTGGGGAATAATGTTTGGTAAAGATAAGGTTGAAAAAAGTAAAAATTGGGGTCATTTAATAGCATTTGGTGGCTATCTTCTGCCACCAAAGGAAATGGGAAATCAAATCAGATTAGCTGGTTTCTAAAGGGGCTCACTTGTAACAGGTACACATAAGTCCATCAATATGGGAGGTATACAAACATAATTACACAAATTACATAAGCACATAAGAAGAGAACACAGCCTAGTAGTGATGTGACAAATAACATAAATCAACATGAGAATTTAAAATAAGTCCTAGAAATAGTCAAAAGAAATCTATTGTCTATTTGTTCATGTGCCAGGAATCTAATAAATCCTGCAAATTTTGAAGTCCTGCAATAGTCACATCCACAATTTTTCATCCCAAAGAACCCAATGATTCCTGCTGGTTTTCCTGCAAGTCCTGCAACAGTCTTATCTTCTGTTAGGGAACCAACGATCCCTATTTTGTTCCCTTAGATTTTGTTCTGAGGTTTTCTCCTTTGTTTCCCGATTTTTTTTCTTTGTCCTTCTCTCTCCAGGTGCTCGTTGCCACCCATCTTCTCTTTCTGTAGGAATAAAAGCAAACCCTCTCACCCAAGCAGTTAACCTATCTAATTCCCTTCTATTTGCCACTTTCTGAACCCCTCTTTCTAAATATATTGAAGGTGTTTGCACTGGACCTGCCTTTCCATTTAAAAGCCTGTATTCCCAGTTGTAATCCTTTCTACCATGCGTGATTGCTTCTGTTAGTTGATCATGTAACCCTTTCTGCCCTGTGATTACTTTTAGGCTGATTGATCACATCAGGAGTCCTGATAGCTACAGACTCTCTGGCTGTAAATCACGCCACGTACCCCACCTATCTTTCATTGATACCTTGGAGTTGGCCCCGCCTCTCATTTCTCTGTCAATCAACATCCAGAGGCCCAGTGAAAGTTCATACATTTTTGACATGGGGTTTGGGGTTTTATTTCTCACCCTGTCCTCACTCTATCTCTGTATCTACACAGTTCTAAATGTCCAGCTTTTGCGCAATTGAAAACATCGACAAGTTTCTAGAATTCCTTTTCAAGAAGGACCTGTCTTTCCATGTTCATCATAGTCTGGGTATATACATTTGTGCTCATCAGACACGGAGTCTTATGATCTCTAAAGGAGCATCTTTGTCAATTTCTATATCATTCTTTTGCAAAACCTCTATTGGCATTTTCTCAGCCAGATGTTCAGTTGGCATTTCTATGGCAGCATTATCTTAAATTTGTTCTTATTACAGCTGTTTGCAAACGTCCTGAAAAAAATCTGCAAAAAGGTTCATTGGCACTTTGCCTCTATTTTTGTGGAAAGCTATTTGCTGTTTCTGTCCAGGGAGAGAATCTAAGCTTTGATTGCAGCTCAGAAATCTGGGTTCACACTGTTATGACAATAAATCTGTTCTGAATTTCTGCACGACCTTTCTCCAGCTAGTTGGTCAAAGTGATTTGTCCAATAGCTGCTGTTTGTCTATTGTTAATGAATCTCATAATTGTGAAACTCCAAAAGCACAACAAAGTTTGTCCAGGTTTCACATGTTCTTTGCTATGGATTTCCAACCATTCGGGGTTACATTTCCAAGACCAATGATCTGTAACAGTTGTTTAACATAAGAGGATGAAATTTCATGAAGAGTGCAACCTTTTTCAAAATCTTTTAAAATTTTTCCAAATTAAAAGGAGTGTATTTTTCCTTTTTTGACTTGAGGAGTCAAGCTTTTCAATCACAGGCTCTGCATTTATCAACTAGATCTGCATCTTTCCCTTCATTTTTGCCTAATTAATGCCTCTTCTAATCTTGTCATATTCGCTTCAGAGACAGTTGATTGTGTTTTTTGTTTCTCTCTCTCCCCTTCTTCCTCCACCCATGAAGGGTTAATTGGGGATATGAGAGGGATGTGATCTGATTGCTCTCATGAAGTATCAATTTTAGAATTGTCTTACCCATTCTTATCTGATTCTTCTGCTTTCACTCATTTTGTTGGCACTTTCCTCTTGCTCTTTCTTCTTTTTCCTTATTTTAACAATTAGAAATTTCCTAAAGCCAGTTGTGGCTAAATTATATGTACTATATCTTGAAATTGTCAGGTCCATTTTTAGTGTACTGGACAAAGGTCCTTCCTACTAATTTCTAGATCCACCTCTTTTCCATAGAGAAACAGGGACATATGTGCTCATAGTTAAGCAAAAGTTCAGCTATCTGGCAGCATATCAACCTTGGTTTTCATAACTTTGACAATGCTCTCAACATTTTCCTGAACAGAAAACAGAAGGCTGTTTTCTAAACATCTGTCCCATCTTAGCTGAAATTCTACTTTACCAAAATTCCTTTGTTGTGCCCACCCCAATTTCTGGGCCAGGAGACTTTCCTCTGAAAGGGATCAGAGGCCTTCCACTGACCAGGATCCGAGCCCTGAAACTCTGAGGGGCCTGTCAGTCCCACGTTCAGGGCACCAAATGTGGTGTTCTTTGTTTTTATAATATATATAATTTCACGTTATTTTATTAATACCACCATTACATTTTTTTATATTAATGTATAAACACTAGTTAAACAATTAACTCTAATGCTCTGCAAACTATGAAAAAAATAGGGACTGAAGGAGTCCCATCAATTCCTTTAGGACACAGACGTGGCACTGATACCCCAAACCCAGGAAGGTTGAAAACAGCAAAAGAAAATGATAGACCAAAATCTTAAATAAGATATTAGCAAAAAGATAACAGAAAATCATCCCCGGGATAATACACTATGAAAAAGTAGGATGTGGATGCAGGGCTGCTTCAATATTAGGAAAACGATTAGCATCATTGACTAGATCAGTAACCCGATTTGTTATGGGCCAGAACTTGAAACACTGGAATCCATAGAAACAACAAGCAAGCTAGTACTTTGAGTAAACACCTTTAAGAGTTGGCCACCATCAGCCAGAACTTGAAGCAAGGTACTAACCTCCATAGGAATTGACAGTGTAAACAATGCTTAAGTCCTTGAGTTCACAATTCCTCTTCAGGGAGTTCACATCAGGGAGTCACAGGTCAGGAAGGCACAACCCACCGGAGGAGGAGTCAAACTTTGAGTTCACACCTGAAGACTATATAAGGAGCGCCCTTGCCACCCAGGACAATTTTGCAGATTGGAGAAGCCAGGATTGGAGAGAGAGAGAGAGAGAGAGAGAGAGAGAGAAAGGATAGGCTGGAAGCTGGTAGAGGAAAAAGTTAGTAACGAGAGCTTTTGGAATCCTGGGGAGAGAGTTCTGAGAAACCAGAGACAACTTCTTTGAAGAAGATCTTTAACAGCTGCCTACTTCCAGGGATTGTTACTCAGCAGTTGGAACCAAGGAAGCTGCCTCCAGAAGCCCCCAAGAACCTACCTCCAGAGGACAGTATAGTTGAGAGATTAAGGCAGCTCAGGCTTTTGAACCAAATGCTTCCACTAAATCTTTTTGGGAGGGACAGATGTTTCCAAAGAGATGAAAGTCTGAGGAAGATGATCAGACATGAGAGAAATACTTGTTATGAGTGTCATGCTTAGGTGGCTCTAAGCAGATCATTCTTGAATGTGGATACTTTGTAAAAAGAATTGTCTCCAGAACGTTTGGCATCTTCCCAGCTGCACTGTATGCCGGGAATTCTCCCAGCTCCGAATCACCAAGATGAGATGGTCATACCCTGAAGGAGAAGGCGTTTGTGAGATGCACAGGAAGACTCAGAAGTTTTCAGATACAACACCCCACTGTGTGTGACCTGCTCTAAATCAGCGTATCATGAGACCTACATCCATTGGCCCATTGCGGTGGCTGCTCTTTGTAGGAGTATATCTTGAAATATTGCTTTGCAAGAGTGTAGGGAAGACACTGAGGACCTAATAATGGAAGAGGACGAGAAAATGATGGGTGGTCAGTGATATCATGACAAAGGACCCACTGGAGGATGTTTGAGAACGAAAGTCTTGCCATACAAGAACACCTACTGCATACGAGAGAGGAAACGGAGATTGTGCAGCATGAAGAACTTACTGTCCAGCAGATGGATGAGGAGTTCAGGGAGCTCTATCAGAAACTGAAGGAGGAAGCGCCATGGAGTGTGTGAAGAAGTGAAGAAAGTAAGAAGTGAAGCTCTGATAACTGAACAAAGCAGACTTGTAGCAGAGGTCATCCAAAGTGGAAGAGAAGCCCAGAAGCCCAATAATATCGAACCATCTAGGACTTTTGCCCATGGGATTTTCCAGAGGGATTACCGAAGCTGGCTTGTGGACCAACAGATTACAGAACCTGTATTTTCACTTGATTTTTCTTTATCTGTGGCAACTCACCCCTGCAATATTCCAGAATTTAAAGTCCCCAGATCGCTCTTATTTCTACAGCTTGTCTGAGATAAAAGAGATGCACATGGTTCCAGCTTAGTTCTCTGGACAGAGATATGCCATTTATCTATGGGTGTGGAGGGGAATTTGAGACTCGAGAATCTTGAAGAAGAATGATTTGTTAAGCAAAACTGATAACAATGTGGTCACAACCCTGCATGACTGAGAGTTCGACCTTTGAGAGGCTAAAATACCAATGCTTAAATCAGGACCAAATCATCTGACCATAAACTTCTTAGATCTGAAGACTGATACAAGACAAAGCAATGCTCATCATAAGTCAATCGTTGCTGCAATTATCGTCTGTGTTACTTAATGGGTAGAGTAGTAAGTATTGAGTTATAGGGTTAGCTGGAAGGGAATGCTGAAGAGGCTGTATTCAACACTCTAAACTAGACCCAACCGCCACTTTGAATTACAAACTTCTCTAGATCTGAAGACTGATACAAGATGCTAAGTCATTATAAGTCAATCGTTGTTGCAATTATCGCCGTAAGTTACTTTCTAATGGGTGAGTAGTGGCATTGGAGTTAGGTTAGCTGGGGAAATGCTGGAAGAGGCTAATTGCACTAACGCTTAAATTGGCGACCTAAATCAATACCTTCACCATAAACTTCTAGACCAAAGACTGATACAAGATGCTAGCACTATAAGTCAATCATTGTTGCAATTATACAAGCATGCACGGGTAGAGTAGTAAAATATTACAATAAAGGAATACTAGTTAGAGGCTAAATGTATTCAACGTGCTTAAATTCATGACTCTAAATGATTACCTAATAAACTTCTCTAGATCTGAAGACTGATACAAGATGTTAATGTCATTATAAGTCAATCATTGTTGTAATTATAGGCCCGTGTTACTTAATGGCAGAGTACTGCATTGAGTTAGGTTAGCTGGGTGGAATTCTGCAAGAGGCCCACGTTCAACGCTTAAATCAGACCTAAATCAGTACCTGACCATAAACTTCTATATCTGAAGACTGATAAGGGGAAGATGCAAAAAGTCATTATAAGTCAATCATTCTTAATTATTTACGGGCATTTAATGTAGAGGGTATTGAGTTAATATTGGGTGGGAATACTAGTTAGAGGCTAAATGTATTCAATGCTTAAATCATGACCTTAAATCATTACCTTGACCATAAACTTCTCTAGAACTGAAGACTGATAAAAGATGTTAAATGTCATTATGAGTCAATCACGTTATAATTGACACAGTTACTAATGGTAGAGCATTGGCATTGAGTTGAAGAAGGTGGTGGGCTACAAAATTTGAGGGTTGCCCTCTGTTTGGGGGTGATGGAAGGGTAAGGGAATGGGGGGTTGAGGTGGGGCATTTGGGGATGGGGCAGTTTTCTAATTGCATAATGAAGGAAAGGACAGGCTGTTGTATGGTTTAAATGAAATCTGTTTAGGTAGAGTGCAGCAGACATTGATTCCATTTGCATTGATTTATTGGCACAATGTAAGACTCTAAAATCGAGGCCTGGGTTTGACTCCTACTAGATTTTAACCTAGCTTTTCCTCACTATGAAAGCTAGAAAGCTCAATGAAGGTATACCAGAATGAGAATAAATTAAAACAATTCAGGCCCACCTTAAACTTACATAGTGAAAAGGAAAAGTTAAATCAGTATAACGTAGCTCTTTGGACAAGAGACATGACTTCTCAAAATAAAAAAAGATAAAAGATTTGTGTCAGTATCGTGTCAATTGTTGAATAATATCTACAATGATAAGAAGGCAGAAATCATTTGAAAAAGTAAAATTGGTTAATTAGTCAGGCTAGCAACTAAAGGAATGGAAATCAAATGAGATTAGTGCGTTTCCAAAGGGGTTCCCTTGCAAAAGGCGTATATAAATTCATCACAATGGGAGAAATGTAGATACAATATATAAATGACATGCTAATATATTAGTATAGCATAGTTGTAGTGATGTAATAAATAAATATAAATAATATGAATTTAAAAGAAGTCCTAGCAATAATCAAAAAGAAATTTATTATACATTTGTCTAATGGCTTCACATGAAATACTACACTTAAAATTGTATCAACTCCTATTTTTATCGGATTTTATTGTTTTCACCTCTAGTTTATTTGGATACTTCCTCCTGCTCTTTCTTCTTTCCTTATTCTATAAACTTAGGTAATTTCAAACAGTTGTATTCACCCTTTGTATAAGTGTATCTTTTGAAATTGAGTCAGTCCATTTCATTGTAGAATTGAGACATAGTTGCTCCACTAATTTCAACTCTCTAAATCCAATCTTCTTCCGTAGAGAACCAAGGAGATGTGTATGTACAGTTTCTGGTGTTCAGTGATCTGCTCCTAAAGTATAATCAAACTTTGGCTTTTCAAGTCTTGACAATGATCTCATACATTTTCCTTGGAACTGAAAAAGAAGGCTTTTTTTCTAAACATCTGTCCCATTTTAGCCTAAGTACTACTTTAACCCTTTAACAAAGTTTCTTGTCTATTTTTGTAACACACCCTAATTCCTGGGTCAAGGAGACTTTTCCATTGAAATCAGATCAGATACTTTACCCTCTGAACTAGGGATTGTGTTCAATTCTATGTTTTGATCTCAAAGTGTAATATTCTCTCTAAAATGCAATGTTCTCTGTTGAGGATTCCTTGGGGTCCTGGAGTCTTCTGGGGTCTTCATTTCAGTTCAGTAATCACCACGAGTACAGCCAGTCGTTGGAAGTGGAAATCATTTGTCCTCTTAAAGCTTTATCTCCTCTCACTTGGGGTTCAAGTTTTCTGGAGGCCTATTGTTCTCCTTGGTTCCTCAGAACTTGAGCTCCCAATTCTATGGTTTGAATCGACCAACTCCAAAGGTTTGTAGTTCATTTCAGAACACCACAGCATGGAAGATGGAAAGAATCTTGTCTCAGCCTGGAGAGCCTTTAGTGTGCCTGTTTTTCTGGCCCTGAGACATCTTGCTTATATGCCCTCTACATTGTGTATACACTCAATCATTATATCAATAGGAAACCATTTGTTGTAGGATTAAATCAACGCTAAACTAGATTTCAATCCATCGTCTCCTCAATTCCACTTAGTAATTCCACTTAGTACCTCTTGTTTTTTTTTTAATAGCCTTTATTACAGGTTATATATAACTTACAGCATTGATAATTGCCAAACCTCTTGTCTGATTTTCCTCCTTCTACCTCCCCAGATGGCAGGATGACTAGTAAACAGCAAATATAATAAATATAAGTTAGATACACAAAGGTACATGACTAAACCAATATTTTGTTGGTACCTTGTTCTGTTCTACCATAACATCTTTTAAGATTAAATCAATCATACTAAACCATGCTAAACTAGATAACTATTGTCTGTATCAACTCCACTGACTTAGTACCTGTAAGAACCCTTTGTTTCAAGTTCGAGTTCAATAACAGGGAGGGAAAAATTTGAAACAGGTTAAAGAATGCTGTAAAATTAATTGATGATAACAAATTATTGAAGGGATGAATAAACAAGTAAACATACAAATGTGGTGTGCATTGTATTTTATCAGAATCGGTAGTCATTCCCCTAAATTTAATGCCTGATTTCTTTTGATTATGTCCAGCTATTTCTAAATTCTTTGTTTGTTAATTTCACCCATTATTTATTTTATTTCTGCCTATTGTCTACTAACACTCATTACCTCCTTTTATCAAGCTTTTGGGAATACAATCGTCAATACTTCTACCATACTAAAAGGTTTTGATGATCTAGGCTTTTGTGACTTCACTAATTCAAACTTAAATTTCAAACAAAACATTTCCATGGTCACACTCATGTATAAGAACTAATGTGAAAATTTGTTAACTAAACTCTTGTGTTTCTTTTATGTTTTTTCCCTAATTTGCACAGTGTTTCATACATAGCAAGCTCTTAGTATGTATGTTTTTCCTTCCTTCTTTTGGTCTTTATTTAAGGGAAAAATATATTTTAAGTCTGATGTTTCATGAAGGATTAGCTAATGGTCATAATTTAATTTATACTTTAAATATAGTTAATATTGGTCATCCCATATCTGGGAGAGAGTGGGGGAAGAAGGGGAAAATTGGAATGTGGTTTGGCAACTGTCATACAAAATTACCCATGCATATAACTTGTAACAAAATATTAATTTTAAAATCATTCATTCAAGAATTTTTCTTCCCTGCTATTTGAATAGCCAACTTCTAAAATTCAGAACTGAGGAAAAACTCAATCTTCCCCTCACAAAATTTGTAGTCTAATAGGAAACCAAAATATGTGAGGTAAAAGGGCAATGCAATCGGTATAGTCAGAATACCTGAGCCTTACTTCAGACTCTGTCATTTAATACCAATGTTGTGATTGGCAAATTTCTCCATTTTTCTGGGTCTTGGTTAGTAATTAAGAAGTACCAAAGAAGCTTTATGTAATATCTCTATGCCTCATCCCTAAAGAGGAAGCTGAGATTCTTTGGGGAGCCTTCTTATTGAGCATTTCACAATGAAAC